>NW_026067930.1:21645023-21655865 GCF_014885135.2 Alexandromys fortis | reverse complement strand
TTAGGTTCACCAGGTATACACTCCGTGACCTTTATTTATGGCTAGAAACCAATTATGAGTGAATACATCCCATGTTCATCTTTTTGGGTCTGGGTTACCTCGCTCAGGATAGTGTTTTCTATTTCCATCCATTTGCATGCAAAATTCGAGAAGTCATTGTTTTTTACCGCAGCATAATACTCTAATGTGTATATATTCCACACTTTCTTCATCCATTCTTCCATTGAAGGGCATCTAGGTTGTTTCCAGGTTCTGGCTATTACAAATAATGCTGCTATGAACATAGTTGAACAAATGCTTTTGTCATATGATAGGGCATCTCTTGGGTATATTCCCAAGAGTGGTATTGCTGGGTCCAGGGGTAGGTTGATCCCGAATTTCCTGAGAAACCGAAACACTGATTTCCAAAGTGGTTGCACAAGATTGCATTCCCACCAGCAATGGATGAGGGTACCCCTTCCTCCACAGCCTCTCCAGCAAAGGCTATCATCGGTGCTTTTGATTTTAGCCATTCTGACAGGTGTGAGATGATATCTCAAAGTTGTTTTGATTTGCATTTCCCTGATTGCTAATGAGGTTGAGCATGACCTTAGGTGTCTTTTGGCCATTTGAACTTCTTCTTTTGAGAATTCTCTGTTCAGTTCAGTGCCCCATTTTTTAATTGGGTTAATTAGCATTTTAAAGTCTAGTTTCTTGAGTTCTCTATATATTTTGGAGATCAGACCTTTGTCTGTTGCGGGGTTGGTGAAGATCTTCTCCCAGTCAGTAGGTTGCCTTTTTGTCTTAGTGACAGTGTCCTTTGCTTTACAGAAGCTTCTCAGCTTTAGTAGGTCCCATTTATTCAATGTTGCCCTTAGTGTCTGTGCTGCTGGGGTTATACATAGGAAGCGATCGCCTGTGCCCATCTGTTGTAGGGTAGTTCCCACTTTCTCTTCTATCAGGTTCAGTGTGTTCGGACTGATATTGAGGTCTTTGATCCATTTGGACTTGAGCTTTGTGCAAGGTGATAGATATGGGTCTATTTTCATTCTTCTACAGGTTGACATCCAGTTGTGCCAGCACCATTTGTTGAAGATGCTTTCTTTCTTCCATTGTATACTTTTAGCTCCTTTATCGAAAATGAGGTGTTCATGGGTCTGTGGATTAAATTCCGGGTCTTCTATGTGATTCCATTGTCTAATTAGATATCTGAATATAGAAGAATGAAAACATATTTATCACCCTGCCAAAAACTCAATTTTAAGTGGATAAAAGACCTCATTATAAAATCAGACACACTGAACCTAATAGAAGAGAAAAAGGGAAATAACATCGACACAGGAGATAACTTTCTGATCAGAACACCAATGGCACAGGCACTAAGCTAATTAATAAATGGATTCTCATAAAAACTGAAAAACTTCTGTAAGTCAAAGGACACTATCAAGAGGACAAAATGGCAACCCACAGATTGGGAAAAGATTTTTATCAACTTTACATCAGAGAGACAGCTAATATCCAAAACATAAAGAGAACTGAAGAAACTAGACATTAAAAAACCAAATGGGATATAGGTATAAACAGAGAATCCAAAACAGAACAATCTCAAATGGTGGAGAAACACTTAAAGAAATGTCCAACATCCTTAGTCTTCAAAGAAATGCAAATAAAATCAAAATTACTTTGAGATTACATTCTACACTTGTCAGAATGGCTGAAATCAGAAACACCAGGGCCAGCTCATGGTGATGAGGGTGTGGAGCAAGGGAAAATTCCTCCATTGCTCATGGGAATGCAAACTTGTACAGCTACCTAGGAATCAATATGGAAATTCCTTATAAACCTGGGAATCAATCTACCTCAAGATCCAGGTATACCATTCTTGGGAAATACCCAAAGGATACTCTGTCATACCACAAGAACACTTGATCAAGTGTGTTCATAGAAGTTACTCATATTGCCAAAAACTGGAAACAACTTAGATGCTACCCAACCGGAAGGAATCAGGCAGGGGATGTGGTAGAAGAGAGTCTGGAAGAAATGTCTGAAACTAGTTGCAACTTGGAGAACAATATGGGAACCTAGGATAGTGGAAAATCCCTAAAATGAGGGTGACCCTAAGAAGACTCAATAATGGGAAATTTAGAGCCTGAACTGGCCATCTTCTATAACCAGGCAAGGCTTCTATAACCAGGGCTGGGACGTCAACCCAGCCACAAAACCTTCAACCTACAATTTTCCTGCCTGCAAGATGGGTTGGGGTGATGGTGGCACAGAACTTGTGGGAGTGTTCAACCAACTGCAGGTTTATCTTAAGATCCATGCCAAGTGAAGGAGCCCATGCCTGACACTGCCTAGAGGGCCAGGAACCTGAGATTGGTAGCCCAGAGATCTAAGATGAAGCATAACACAACTGGAAGAAAGCAAATAAAATAATTCCTAATGATATTCTGCTATATTCACAAATGGGTGCCTAGTATTGTAATCAGAGAAGTGTAATCTAGCAACTGATGGGAACATGCAAATTCCCACAGACAAACACTAGTTGGAGCTCAGGAAACCGCATAGAAAAGGGGGGGGACGATTGTAGGAGCCAAAGGAGTCAAGGACACCATGAGAATATGGCCCAGAGAATCAACTACTCAGGGCTCAAGGAACAAATATGGACCCTGTATGGTGGGTCTGAGCCAGATCCTATGAATATATGTTATCATTGTGCAGCTGGGTGATTTTATGGCACTCCAAACAGTGGAAGTGCGGATTCTTTTGCCTGCTCGTGGGACCTAGCTTCTCCTTCTGTGTTGCCTCATCCAGTCTTGAGAAGAGGGATTGGGTCTCAACTTATTGTAACTTGTTATGCCGTGTTTGGCTGATATGTCTGGGAGGCCTGCTCTTTTTTGAAGGGAAATGAAGGAGGAGAGACTTTGGGGAAGAGAGAAGTTGTGTAGGTGGACATTGGGAGGACGGGGAAGCTGTTGTTTGGATGTAGTGCATGAAAGCTAGATAAAAGCAAAAACAAAAATAATGTTGTGAGGATTAAGGAAGCAGACAATATAACTAAACTTTATCTTTTCCCTGAAGACCTAAGGGTTCTAGACAGACCTCTGTTTCTATACTTAACGTGAAATAGGACAGGCCTAGCCAACCACAGGAAGACCTTGTAAGGGATGGAGTGAGAGTGCTTTGCCAAATGTGTGGTTGCTGAGTCCCGCCAGGATGGACCTGTCCAGCAGGAAGACAGATGATACTGGAGACTGTCATGACCAATTGGCCCCAGTCAGAGGGCACTGGAAGGTAGCACATCATGACAGAAATATTCTTATTTCTTTTTGGTACTCCACTTTGCTTTATGTTTGTACTGTGCTCCAAAACAAGTATTTTTCAATGAACAATAATTCAATCTTCTACAATTATCCTAGGTCAAGGTAAGTATTTCCACATGACTATTGAAATAGAATTATGTATCTTACTCCATTATCTACTGCTCTAACAGAATACCACAGACTGTACCTCAAGAAGTAATTAGGAGTCTGTGACTTAATGTTCCTGGGGTTGGGAGGTCCTATAGCATGGTAGTGGAACTGGAAAAGGCTGGTGCTATACTGTAACATGGTAGGAGAGAAGCAAGCAAGTGAGGTACAGAAGAGAAATTGTTTATTCTATTTCATCAATAACTAGCCTGATTCCATGAAAAAGGCTCTAATCCATTCATGATGACAGGGCTCTCACAGTCTCATCGGGTCTCAGATTCTGCCTCAGTACTATGGCAGTTGAATTTCAGCAGGAATTTGGGAGAGGTCATTTACGCCACAGCAATAGGCACATGGAATAAGACAGAAAGGACTAGAGTGCCAGCATGTGTAGTCTCAAACTCTTGCTGGCCAGCCAGGTGTTTAAGTGCAATCACTGAAACTGTGAGGTCTAAAGTCTATGATTTAAAATGTTCATAAGCCTGAAGTTCAAACACCACTGGATAGCTTAGCAAACATGCTAGCTCCTATTCTGACTTCATGTGAGTTGCATTGTCCTCTTGGGGTCATGTCCATGGTATGTGAATATTTAGCCCAAAGTTCAAAAGTCAGCAAAAGCTGCTTTAACACCAACATGGGAAGATGTAGGACTGCTGTTATAGCTCAGTAGTACAGCCCTTGCCTTACAGGTGAGAGACGTTGCTTTCAACCCTAGCATGGCCAGAACAAAATTAAAAAGGAAACTTTTTTTCTTTTTCTATTTTGTGTTTTAGGAAAGCCTTTATTATATTGGAAGAACAAGATACATGGAGCTAACATGTGACCAAATCTGTCCTAATCCTCATAGCTCTGAGATACTGGGTCAGCTAAAATATCTTATACAAAATGGGAAGGCAGACATAGGGCCCCATGGAAATGAAATAGGAACACAGTGGCCTTCTTTAATCATTAGTTGTGTTCACTAATATATCACTTAACTCTTAATTATATAAAACACATTTCTAGTAAATGTTACTTTAAAGCTTTTATTACTAATTTATTACTAGTCATCCTGGTAGAAAGTGAGTTTTAAATAGAAAAAAGAAAAATTGAGTCAGAGAATTCAATAATGTATGCAGACTGAAATTTGAAAAGAAACTGTTGAGAAAAAAAACCACAACAGCTTTAAAAACTCATCTCATTGCAAACTTTTGTAAAAGAACACACATGGTCTCATGCATTTCTTTAGTACTCACTGACTCTTGGCTTTTCACTGAAAAGAAAAACTACTTTCAGGAACCACTACTTATAAATCAATGTTGGCCTTCCTTTATAAAGGCTGTGGAAGTTACTCTTCTGTTGCTGTGTTATTTTAAGATGTTTGTCTAAGATCCTGTAAGACTTTCAGAGATATAAGTGTTGTAGTACTATATAGTCTTTTTGACAATGGGATCCACTACAGCTATGGATGGAACAAAATGTAGGGCCAATCTCAAACTGCATTCTCCTTGATTTATAAATATTTTCCATCCTTGGATAAAAGATGAAGCTTGAAAATATTGACTCAATTCTAGTCAAGTCATTGGAAACTAGAGATCTTGTCTAACACAGCCATGAGCTTTCTGTATTGCTCCCTATAACTTGAACTTCCTTGAGACCTAAAATAGTCAGATTGAACAGTGCTCAGAGTAGCACCAAGGAATTTGGCAGAGGAAGGAAGTACCTCATAATCTGCCATTTTCCATGAATTCTGCTTCCTGAAGGACCAACAACTTCCTATATCAGAAACTTTTGAACTACCTCTTCATCTTTTAAAGGTCAATTTAATTTATTGCATCCATAAGTTCAATGCTGCTTCATTTTTCTTACTGTTTATTAGATTCCATACTTAAACACCATTGCCAATTTTCTTATCGTATGTTTTATGTTTCTTTTTGTAATGTTTTACTCTTATGGAAAAACAAAACTTTATAACTTTTAAAGATTTATTAAAATGAGGACACTGATATTCTTATTGCATATAGAAGATGTATAAGCACTAATGTGTCATGTCCCCCAAATTTAGAATTATTGGAAATAAAACACTGCAAAGAATAGACCATATTAAAATGAAATGGAATAAGAGAAAAGGTGTGGATATTTGAATAAGACTGGTTTTAGGGCCAGATAAGTAACTGGATGAATATAATCATAAGATTAAAATTATTGTGTCAAGAGAAGGCTGTGTGTGTGTGTGTGTGTGTGTGTGTGTGTGTGTGTGATACAAGTGTTTTGATGGAGGAATGGAAGCAAGTAGAGAGGAATATAGGCCTAAATCATGAGTGGGCCGTTTAGGAAGACAAGTCAGGCCCACTGACATTTTTAGTAGAATCATAGCCATTATTAAAAATTCTATTCAAAGATCAAGATTACAGAATCATTACTGAGTGGATAGATACACAGATCATCTTAGCCTTTTGCCATTGCCCTTTGAAGGTATGGAACAAGCTTCCCAGATCCTTAGTTCCTTACTTACCAAACACCACTGGCCCTCATGTCTGAAATCACGAGGGATGTATCCACAAGGGCACAGCTGTGCAAGGCCTCGTCAGTCTTCAGTGCACATGTGCGGAGTCTGTCACTTTGATTTGTGAGAGTTTGGGCCTTTGCAAATGCTCCAGAGAAGTCATTGTACTCATTGTAGCAGCATGTTCCCACGCTTATGGAACCAAGGAACTGATTCTGACAGCCTGCTGCTGCACTGGGACGCTTGGGCTTACATGAAGCAGGCTTTGTCCAAACTATGGAACTTTGCTCCATAGTTGATTCTATCTGAAATGCTAACTTACCTATAGAAAAACATCATTTCTTTTGCTCATGATTTAATTTATGCTCTGCTTATAAACATTATGTACAAATAGACTCTTTCTCCTGAAAGTCATTGGAGATCACTAAGTCAAAAATTGATATGAAACATATTCACCTCATCTTCCTTCCTCCTCTTCTCCTTTGTTTCCACTAGCTTTCGCTCTACTTCTTCCCTGTTCCTTTTTCTTGCCCTTCACCTCTTCCTCCTCCCCTCTCATCTTCTCTTCTCCCTTCTTTTATTCTCCCACCCTATTCCTTTGTCCCCTTTCTTATTTACTTGTCTTCTCTCTACCTCTCTTTGTGGTGCGTGTGTGTGTGTGTGTGTGTTTATGCAAGTGTACATACTCACACTTTTGTGTACCAGACATTTTATAGAGTAATGGGAATATAAAATCTTTGTAATCTTTCTGGAAGAAATAAACTCAAATGGGGTGGCATGCCATTGTACTCCCCCAGGACTTAGGACACTGAAGCAAGATGATTATAAGTCCAAGGACAGCATGCAGTACACAGAAAATTCTAGGCAGCCTGGGTTGTACTGTGAAACTGTTTCATAACAAAATAAAGCTTCAGCAGAAACATAAATACACTTTCGGTTTGCGGCATTTCTCCAGTTCAATTCCCAAAGCATAACATTTCCCTCCGTCTCTTCTGCTCAGGCACTATTTTATCATTGGGTTTTCTGTTTGTTTTGTTTTGAATTGAAAATTACATAAGGCTTGAAGCACAGTTGTTTATGTCCTAGGAAGTGATATTAAACGTTCAGGAACTATGAGAGGAGAAACTTCTGTGCAGGGCGTGAAAAGTCATGTTTGAATTATGCAACATGTTGTGCAGATAAGAAGCAACAGTACATTTAGGTAATGTACCCTTGGGTCTGGTAAGTGGTTGCAGGGTGTGGAGGAAAGAGCTGACTGACTGAATGAAGAACTGAATGAATGTGAGAGTCAGATCTAGGGGCAGAGTGAAGGCTCGTTTGCAGAGGCATGTGGCAGAACTAATGGGACGTGACCGAGACACCAGGACTTAGGTTTCCTACACAGACTCTGTAGTTAAGAGAGCACAGCAAACTCGGGAGGCAGAGGCAGGCGGATCTCTGTGAGTTCGAGACCAGCCTGGTCTACAAGAGCTAGTTCCAGGACAGGCTCCAAAACTACAGAGAAACCCTGTCTCGAAAAACCAAAAAAAAAGAGAGAGAGAGAGAGAGAGNGAGAGAGAGAGAGAGAGAGAGAGAGAGAGAGAGAGAGAGAGAGAGAGAGCACAGCAACAAGTTTGGAACTTGATCTACAGTGTTTGTAGAGTTGGCTTAGTGGGAAAGCTAAACTAAAACACAGTCCCCCCCTCCAATTACTGTAGGAAGATTTTACTAACTGACTCATTTTAAAGGATAGTTTGTGTTGCTGTGTGTGTGTGTGTGTGTGTGTGTGTGTGTGTGTGTGTGAAGATGGCCTCCAGGGTTCTGGTGAGCTACCTCTACCTCAGAGTTTGTTCATCTCCCAGAGTCCTTAGTCATGTAGACCTTCTTGCCTTACTCCCAACCTAGAAAGAGTATAAGTTAAATTTAGAACTTGTCAGTACAGAAAAACATGAGTTCATGCATGTTGGTGGACAGGTCAGAAGACCTGCATCTATATGAAGGGATCTGTGAGAGCAATTTACAGCTTAAGAAATGAGAAGTTAGTTAATACAGAAGTGGGAAGACTTTAAGGCATGCCATGGAGCATGGTGGTTATGCCGGTTTGAGTGGGAATGGCCCCTATAGGTTTAGACATTTGAATGCTTGGTCTCCAGTTTATGGAACAGTTTGGGGAGGAGTAGCAGACTGTCCTTAAATGCACAGATATCTGCCTGCTTTGCTCCCCATTTGTTGGGATTAAAGGTGTGTTCCACCACACCTTGAATTTACAGAGATCCACCTGCCACTGCCTCCCAAGTGTTGGGATTAAAGGTGTGTGCCACCACACCCAACTACTCCCTTTCTTTCTTTTATTATTTTATGGACTCTATCCTTCTTTTTTCTCTCAAACCTACATATATTTTTAAACACCGTGTAAACTGTTTAGAAGCTTTTTCTTCTGAAACTATTTTTACTCTATCTCTCTTTTTCTGACCACATGAGTCTTTAATTTGCTAAGTGATATGGCTAGGATTAAAGCCTTGGCTTTGACGGCTAGATCCAGCTTATTTGTTAGCTTTCTGAGAGTCTAGTCTCATGGCAAAGGTCCTGGCCAGAGCCATGTTTATTGCCACAACTCTATGGCATTTCAGGGTCCCTGATACCACCAAGAAGCATGCTTTTGGCAATTCATGAACACCAGTTAAGTGTTTGCTGCCAGGGCCTCTTTTTTTTAATTAATTAATTTATTTATTAAAGATTTCTGTCTCTTCCCCACCACTGCCTCCCATTACCCTCCCCCTCCCCCAATCAAGTCCCCTCCCTCATAAGCCCAAAGAGTAATCAGGGTTCCCTGCCCTGTGGGAAGTCCAAGGACCTCTCACCTCAGCAATACCACTCTTGGGAATATACCCAAGAGATGCCCTATCATACAACAAAAATATATGCTCAGCTATGTTCATAGCAGCATTGTTTTTAATAGCCAGAACCTGGAAAAACCCTAGATGTTCATCAACGGAAGAATGGATGAAGAAAGTATGGAATATACTCAGCAGTAAAAAACAAGGACTTCTTGCCAGGGCCTCTTGAAAGAGCTGCAAGGTTTTGTAGCTAAAGCAGAGTCAAGAAGCCTCTCTTAAATGAGAGCGCTTGCAACTAGCTAACAGAGCCCACTGGAGAAAGTACTGCTATCAATAATCCAGGCCTAACTGTATTTTTTCTGTCTTCCCAAGCTCTCTCAGGCTTTAGAGAATGTAATTGCCCCACATTGGGTACCATTGGTTGACAGGGGTTTCTGTCCTATCTGGTTCCTTCGCCTTTCAGTCCCAAATAAACACACAGAGGGCTATATTAATTATAAAGTGGTTGACCTATTAGCCCAGGCTACATGTTAACTCTTACATATTATATTAGCCCATAATTCTTGTCTGTGTTATCCACATGTCTTAGTACCTATATCAGTGAGGCATTCTCATCTGCTCGTCCTGTGTCTGGCTTCCTCTGTGTTGACTGCAGATTGACTTTTCCTCTCTCGAGAATTCTCCTGTTCTTGTCACCCTGCCTCTACTTTTTGCCTGGTCACCCCACCTATACTTCCTGCTTGGCTACTGGTCAATCAACATTTTATTAAAAATAATGCAAGTGACAGGATAAAAAAGACCATTGTCCCAAAGCACAGTGAGTTATAAAAAACATAATTTCAGCACTTCAAATAACCACATATTATGAAGCTTTACTCAAACACAAGTTTCCCTCTCAAAAGTAGTGTTCATTTTCATGTGTGAAAATGAATTTTAAAAAAGTGTAGTATTTGCCCATCTGTTATATGTTCAAATGGAAACAAGATTGTTCAGTCACAATTCAAAAAATCTTCTAGCATAGCATGAAAAATTTGTCAAAATAGATTTTCTTCTGAATTTCTAAGTCACATATGCTTGTAAGAATCATCTTGTGTTTACAGAGAAGAAAAAAAAAAGGCTTGCTGGAACATTTCCTTTTCAGATAATGTGCACGGGTCCCATTCAAATAAATTTGAAAAGCACAGAGGTACAGAAGTCTCTAGATTCTAATCCATGATGAAACACAAAACTAATCCTTCACTTCAGTGTGGTAAGACCTCGTAAGAGGAAATGTTTCCAAGTTTATAGGTGAAGAGAAAAGAAGAGGACTTAGTTGATAATTGTGCATGGAGACCGCAAACTTTAGGTGGCTGTCCTAGAGAACACATGACTACTATAAGACTTTGAACCCATGCCACACAAATTTGGAAAAACATTATATATCCATAACTGAGATTGTTCAGACCTTCTGTTTTAATTGAAATAAAAATGTATTAGGTGTTCCGAGGATATCAACAGGCTAAGATTTTGAATGAGTTGCACAGTCTGAGCTTAACTTTCTGCAAGAATGGAGACTGCACAGGAGATCAAGTATTGGGGTCACTCATCCAGTTAGGCTGTGTACAAGGTGAATAGGCTTAGGTAGGCCTGGGAGTAAGGAGATGATGTAGGCATACAGCATTCTTAAGTTCAAATAGGTTTCTTTGTTATAATTTGGTCAGCAAGAAAGGACTCTAAGATGTTTAAAATAGACATGTTAGTTTATAGTGAAACTATTACATTTAAATCAAATCTTATTTTTAATTGATACCAAACTTAAAAGCTGTACAACTTATAAAATTCTATGCATGAGAACATTGTATAATGCTTAGATGATATCTATGCTCTCTGACATTTATTCTTTTTTTAATTTTTTTTATTGAGAATAGGAAAAAAAAGTTTCCGCCTCCTCCCAGCCTCCCATTTCCCTCCCCCTCCCCCCACTCATCTCCTCCGCACTCCACTCTTCTCCACCTCCCCCACTCCTCTCCCCCTCCCCCCACTCCTCTCCCCCTCCCTCTCCAATCCAAAGAGCAGTCAGGGTTCCCTGCCCTGTGGAAAGTCCAAGGTCCTC
>NW_026067930.1:21612470-21643500 GCF_014885135.2 Alexandromys fortis | reverse complement strand
TTGAATTTTGTCAAATGCTTTTTCAGCATCTAATGAAATGATCATATGGTTTTTTTCTTTTAGTTTATTTATATGATGGATTACATTGATAGATTTTCGTATGTTGAACCAGCCCTGCATCTCTGGGATGAAGCCTACTTGGTCGTAATGGATAATTTTTTGGATGTGTTCTTGGATTCTGTAATCTGAACACACTGAACCTGATAGAAGAGAAAGTGGAAAGTACTCTACAACACATGGGCACAGGAGACCACTTACTACTACGTATAACCCCAGCAGCACAGACAATAAGGGCAACATTGAATAAATGGGACCTTCTAAAACTGAGAAGCTTCTGTAAAGAAAGGACACTGTCATTAAGACAAAAAGGCAACCTACTGACTGGGAGAAGATCTTCACCAATCCTGCAATAGACAAAGGTCTGATCTCCAAAATACATAAAGAACTCAAGAAACTAGACTTTAAAATGCTAATTAACCCAATTAAAAAATGGGGCACTGAACTGAACAGAGAATTCTGACATTTATTCTTAACAGTACCATTTTTTTCTTCATGGTGAAAACACTCATTATTCTTTCTTCTTATTTTTTTTGTTTCAACTGACTATGCGGTATCACACTACAATATTTTGTTCCTATGTAATAGTAGCAGTACTACTAGCCCTGCATGCCCATCCCCTAGTCTCTCCTCCTCTGGCAGCCACCACTCTCCTTTCAGCTTCAATGATATCAGATGTCATTTTTATATTTCACCTATTGGAAGAATAGGTATAATCAAACTTTTTGATACCAGTATTTCTCCAAAAGTTCCAGAGAATCTGTATACTGTTTATCATAAAATAGATATGACAGAATGTCCCTGAAACTTGTCTATTTCTCATAATTCTATGTAGAAATAGATGCATTCCTTTCCTTATAAATATGTTTTACATAACACATATATTTACTTTCTAATACAACCAAAAACTAATTTCACAAACTATGATTTATGAAGAGAATTCCAAAGTGTTGAATGAAAACTCACAGACTGTATACAGCTATGCAAAGCCAGGACATTTTTCATGAAGTAGAATGGTTAATGGTACTATGTTGGCCTGATGACCTGGCAGTTTGTTGCTTTTATAAAATAATATTTGCTGTCATTTACTTTGATATTGTCTTCTTGCCACTGATGCTTATAAAATGCTGCCGTGTGAGAGAAGCTACATGATAAATGGAAAGGATATAAATTTTAAATAGTCTTTCTATCTAGCCAAGGGTAACTTTAAACTCTCCACCTTCCTCTTTAACTGCTTCAGTGCTGAGATTACAGTCATGTTTCAGTATGTAAATGATATCTATTGGAAAGAAAGTTGTTTTAAAACTTAGAAATATAGGAAATATAGTGTTGAACTAATTTCTATGCAAGCAAAATCAAAATTTTGCTATTTTTTTGAAGTATTATATCTCAGGGAATGGTCATTGAAAGCTAATCATTGTTGGGAAGAGAAGCCAGGATATAAGAGGTGGCTGTGTTTATAACCTTACAAAGATTGTTCACCTGGTCTTGGAAAAAGCATGGGATCAAACCAGACTCTGTGAACATAGGGGACAATGAGGGCTGACTGAGAAGCCAAGGACAATGGCACTAGGTTTTGATCCTACTGCATGTACTGGCTTTGTGGGAGCTTAGTCTGTCTGGATGCTCACCTTCCTAGACCTGGATGGAGGGGGGAGAACCTTGGACTTCCCACAGGGCAGGGTACCCTGACTGCTCTTTGGACTGGAGAGGGAGGGGGAGGGAAGTGGGAGGTGGGGGGGGAGGCAGAAATTTTTAATAAAACAAATAAATAAAAATTCATTAAAATTGGAAAAAAAAGAGTTAGCTAGAAATGTGCCCAAGATTTTGGCTAAAGAGTGCTGTAATTAATATAGTTTGTGTGTTGTTATTCAGGTCTGGGTGGCCGGAAATAAGCAATTTCCTTTTATAACCAAGCATGTTTATTAAAGTGAAATTCAAAAAAAAAATAAAACCTTACAAAAAAACATTTCAGACATTAATTCTCATATTGTGGAAAAGAACCCTTTTCTATGAAGTGCTGTGGCAGTCTTGGAAGAGACAACAGGGTGGATGTGGAGACTGACTTTCACATCTCCTCTCTTTAGGATTGTAGAGGTAATCCAGAGTCATACTCAGAACATTTGACAAGCAGAATGTGCTAAGAGACCTAGGATCTGTTCCTTGTCCAGTCATCATCAGAAAGGCTTCCTCTGCTTCCTCTGACCTGGAGCCAGACATTATAAGAATAGAGAGTCTAAATTGGAAGTCTCTATAACGTCCCTTCCTTCAGAGAATGGGGAACCCTGTGGAAGATGGGGGGGGGAGAGGAAAGATGGTAGGAATCAGAGCGGGTGGAGGACATTGGGAAAACATGGCCCACTGAACAACTAGAAAGGGCTCACATGGACTCAGAGACTGTAGCGACAAGCATAGGGCCTGAACCAGGTCGTCTGTGTATATATTTTTGCTTTTAATTTGGTGTTTTTGTGGGACTTTTAACTGTGAAAATAGGTGTGTCTCTGATTCCTTTGCCTATTCTTGGGACTCTTCCTCTTGTGGGGTTGTCCAGCCTCCATATGAGAGCTTTTGCCTTGGCTCCTTGTACCTTGTTTTGTCATGTTTGTTTGTTGTCTTTTGGAGGCTTTCTCTTTCCTGAAAGGAAATGGAGGGGAAGTGGATTAAAAGAAAAAGAAAAATAAAGAGTGAACAATGTAACACAGCTCTCAGACTCAGCTCACTACTGGGTTATAACTGAAATCTCATCCTTGGAAGGATATTTAAAGTGCACAGAAAGAGAAGAAAGAAAGCAAGGAAGGAAAGAAGGAAGGAAGGAAGAAAGGAAGGAAGGAAGAAGGAAGAGAGGGAGGAAGGAAATACGGACACATACAAAGTGCATCATTTATATTATTTTAATTTATTTTATTTCTAAGCAAAAGATAAATCTGTTTAAAAGTATGACTATCCATTATTTTACATAGGCAAATTTGCATATTAAACATATTTATAAAGGATGAGTCTGATCTGTATAGTCTTTGCTTGTCATTATTCCCCAAATAATTCAATCTAACATTGATTTACCTGGCAGTTATACTTCAGTAGGGGATATAGTAACCTAGAGATGACTTAAAGTGTGTAGGCTATATGTAAACATTATACAGGTTGTTATAAGTACCAGACATCAGTGAGTTTTATATCTACCGAGGGCCCTATAACCGACTGCCATATATGCCCAGTGACACACACACACATAGACACACACACACACACACACACACACACACACACACTTAATAAGATAAATATAGAAGGAGATGTTGGCTTACTGGATGAAGGAGGAAGATAGAAAAGAGTCAAAAGAAGCATAATGTGAAGCATGATAGACAGGTCAAGAATGTTTTTTAGTTAAGCCTAACAAAGGCAGACATTACTATCCCCAATTATAAGGTGATGAAATTCAGTCTCAGAGACATAGGTTATCTGACTCATGTCTGTTTAACTGCATGCTCCATGGGACCTTAGTTCCCAAGGCTTTGTCTAATGGAGAACAAGAAGCAGGGACATATGACCTCATCCCCCGGCTTTCTTGAGAACTTATGCCTGGTGTGAACTTTTGCAAAGTCACTGAAGGTTGTGTTTGATTCTTGGTAGTAGCAAGCCCTGAACAGGGTAGATTTCAGATTTGAGTTTGTGCTCTGCAACTAGCTTATAGAGATCACTTATGGCTTTGCTGTGTATGAAGACATCAGGAGATTGGTATGAGTTTTTTTAAATTGATTTTTACTGAACTCTCCATTTTTCCATGTTCCCGTCTCTGCCTTTTCCCTCCCCTTCAACCTTCTCCCAAGGTACCCACGCTCCCAATTTACTCGGATATCTTGTCTTTTTCTATTTCCAATGTAGATCAGATCTATGTATATCTCTCTTAGGGTCCTCATTGTTGTCAAGGTTCTCTAGGATTGTGATTAATGAGCTGGTTTTCTTTGCTTTATGTTTATGAGGTTCTTGATATTCATACTATCTTTTATATAGTGTTATGTTTAAAATATACTTGTGTTTTGAAGTATGCTTCTTTTCCCACATTGAATTCTAAATTTCATTCTTTTCCCCTGAGAAATAAAGGCTTACCTCTGGCCCACTAATAATTCTACAATATTATGGTCTTCTGAGAAGTCAAAGTCAAGGCAAGAGAACTTTCCAAGAGAATATTTTATAATTTGGAAGATAAGTCGTCCACAATGACAGAAAAAAACTTAATTATAGACAATTTGATTGAAGAAGTATCGAGAATAAAGCAAAATTTTGAAATAAAAATTTATAGAGAATAAAACACTATGGGGAAGGAAGTATTCAAGGTCATTCAAGGAGAGCAAGAGTACTTAAGACTTTTGACACTTAATAATAGTACTTGGTCATATTTTTTGGCGTTAGATGATATTTGATTTACTATATCTATTGATGGACGAATTTAGACTCTGTTGGATAATGCAGACATCACCTTTTGTAACTGCTTAATCTTTTAGATGCCAATTATATAAAATTATGTGAGGGTTTGGGAAGAAGTAAATAAAGGGGTCAATAGTTAACTTTGCCTGACTATGATTTAAAAAAAGTACCTGACAAATGTAAAAAATAATTCTGTCAAGTCACAGTTTTGGAAGTTTCTCTTCATGATCACTTGGCCTTATAGTAATAAGTGCGGCAGGGCTGTGTCCCCAGCACCCTGGCTGCCTGCTAGCTTATGCCCGAAATAACAACACACAAACTGTATTCATTTAAACACTGCTTGGCTCATTAACTCTAGCCCTTACAGGCTAATTCTCGCACCTGGACTAGCCCATTTCTAATAATGTGTGTAAACACCCCAAGGTACGCTTACTGGGAAGATTCTAGCCTATGTCCATCCTGAGTTGGAGCTTCATTGTGTGTGTCTCTGAGCGCAGAGCTATCGTGTCTACCCGGGAGAGCTGAGCATGGCGTCTCTGCTCCCGAGCAGAGCTGTCGAGTCTGAGCTCACTTCCTCTTCCTCCCAGCATCCTGTTCTGTTTACTCCTCCCACCTATGTTTTAACCTATCAGGGCAAGCAGTTTCTTTATTTAATTAACCAATGACCTTCCTCCATCATGGCCTCTATTGATTTGGGCCTCTGCTGAGGATGACATCATGGTGGGGAACAAGAGTCCTTATCTTATGACAATCAGGAAGTAGAGTGAGAGAAAAGGACCTAAACAAAATACATCTTCCTACACCATGTTATCAGTGAACCATTTTCTCCAAATTTTCTCACCTTCCAAATGTTCTGTCCCCTCTCCAGAGCTCATCAAGTTATGACTCCATTAACAGACCTCTCCACTGATGAGGTCAGAAACCTCATGATTTGATTACTTCCTTCTAATTTCACCTCTCTGTAGCATGACTAATAAAAACCCAGAGGCAGATATTGGTGTTCAAGGTGAAGATCAGAAAAGCAAAGCAGCCCAGCCACTACAGAGATCTTACCTCTACCAAAGCTCAGACAAACAAAGGGGTGATCCTGCAATGTTCTCTATCAACCTCAGGCTCCACACTCCACTGAGTTCCTGTCTCTTCCCCTTTATATTCCTCTCTCCACCGAGCCATATAACTCTTGTCTCCACCTTCCTAGTGCAGGGATTAAAGGTGTATGATCCCAACTGCTGGTATCACCTTTTTATGAGCTCTATTTCTGTTTAAGACAGATTCATTCTTGTATAGCCCAGGGTGACTTTGAACTCACAGAGTTCTGTTTACCTCTGTTTCCCAAGTTCTAGGATTAAAGGTTTGTGCTACCATTGCCTGGCCTGTTTGGCTGACTAGTATGGCTATGTTGTTGTCTGATTTTCAGGCAAGCTTAATTTATTAAAATACAAATAATATGCCACTATATTCATGTTCACATTGCTGCCTTAAAAACTAAATCTTGACTATGTAATATTTGGAGGTACATTTCATACCCTAACTATAACAAAAGGTATGAGCATGTAGCAAACATATTGCTAGGCAATATCATTTTCAAGTGGGGAGAAGAGTAGATGGTTGTCAGGAGGAGGAACATATGCAAATGAGCATTCGGCTAATAGATGCATGGAAAAATATAGAGCTTAAGCTAGCAGCCTTAATCTTCATCATAATATTATATCTTATTTCCAGAAAAGAAGCAAAGGCTATTGACTTTTTATATCCTTGTTACAAAGTAGTCCTGCATCTGTGACTTGAATTGCAGAAACTGATGCCCAACATTGACTTGTGTAGACTATTTTATTCAAGCATGCTCTGCTATTGATCAAACAGATGATGGAGAATTTCCTTTGAAAACAATTTCTGCAGATTGAATGGAGTGAAGTCACTGCTCTAAGCCATTTACAAAAGGAAGTTATGTCCTCATATAACAATACATTAATTTTTTTACAAAACTATATATAAAGTTTCATACTTTTTTTTCTATCCATCTGGGAAGCTGCAGAAAGTATAATTATGTGAGAATTGATACATCTGTTTCATAAGTCTCCCTAGGATGTACATCAGATTATTTCTCTAGCAAGGCAAGGCTCAAGGGTGAAAGTGTGAGAAATTCGAAGGAGCAGCTGTTCATCAGCAAAGACTTGAGGGGGAAAAGTAGACATTACTGTCATGAATAATATACAGAGGAGGAAATGCCTAAAACTGCTTTGTTCTATGTTGAGAAATTTCTAAATATTTCATTCACATGTACCAAAAGACATGACCACCACTTTTCATATTATATAACATATTGCAAGTAGTTCAATATTTTTATAATAAATATAATTCATTAGCACAGCTGTTCATGATGCCACAAGTCTATATCCACACCAAAGATATTTGTACCCTGAATGCTCCATATTTTCCACACAGTTATTTGTCCATTCTATAGTATTTATTAAGTATCTTCTGTGTATAGAGAACTGGAGATATTATGGCAAATAATGTGACTCTCATCTGTGTTCAGAGGAAGATTAGAAGTAGAAGCAAATCTACAAGTGTAGTTTTAAAATGATCGTGTCTGTAAATCCTCACATTAGACTCAGTATAAGTATGTTCTTGTAGGTGATTCTATCCTCTGAGTAATTATCTCTTCAAATATGTTATTTCACTTNATATACACACACACACACACCTGCCATGGTGCACATGTGGAAGTCAGAGGATAACTTGTAGAAGTCAATTCTTTCTATTGTGTGGGTCACATGGTTCAAACTCAGGTTATCAGGTTTGGCAGCAAATGCTTCTACCACCCACTGACCCATCTCAACTGTCCTTGAGTAATTATCTCTTGAATTTCTATGCAGACACTCCGAATTACATCTCTGCTAAGGGATGATTTAACATATTATGCAGTCATTACAATGCTTAATTAAATTTATAACACACAGAAGGAGGAAAAATTTAAATCATTCAGTGTTTTCAGGAAGTATCTTTTGGAATTGGGCAACCAATTGGTATGCTCTTCCCTGAAGAAGGCCACTTCTCCCGTTCTTGGCATCCATTGATTGCCTATAATCCTTTGTGTAGGGTTGCGGGCTCATGGGAATTTCTCTGTCTAGTTGGCATGTTCATTCTTGTTGAGTACATATTTGGTAATCATCTTAGTGAGACTTCATGGGTATCGCTTCTGTTATTACTTGGAAACGCAATCTCAAAGCAAACTCTCTCATCCTGTAGATCTTACAATGTTCTTTCCTGATGAAAAATAACACCTTTGCTTCAAGTAACTAAATCTTGAAATCTCCAACTTGCAGGAGTCAAAAGAGGGTATGTAGCTTGCTGGTATACAAGATTATACTTAGTGTGATGGGAAGAGTTCACCGGGGGAGCTATAAGAGCCTAGTGCTTGCTATAATTCATTGTATAGGAAGGTTTTCTATAGATTAAAGTTAAGACAGCAACATCATGGGACAGGATAACAAATCTGTCCAAATGTGCTAAAGCACATTGTATCTAAGCAGCAGTCATCACTTCACTGTATATTACGGTTATTTAGGAAGAAACCGCAATCGAAATGATTATCTCAAATGGAACTCATAAAAAGCTCTTACACAGTCAGTTTCCCAAATTGCCAAGCAAAGCCAATGTCATGAGTGGCACTATTGCCTGTGCTTATTTTGTTCATTTTTGTGCTTATATTTCCAGCCCAGGAACCAGCTATCAAATGTCTTCACCCTAATTTCTTGGATACCTGCAGGGATTCAATGCACACATTGTGAAAAGATCTTTCCAAATCTCTATCTGGGTGATCATTTTGGTTATATTTCCTCAGTAAAGTTGGTTAAACAGGAGAGTCTATTAAGCTGCTCTCTTTGGACCATTTGGATGAAAGAGCAGCCCTGCTTCAGTATCTAAGGTGTAAGAAAGAAAGTAGCAGGTACAGAGAGGTAAGAAAGGCAGACATTGGCTGTGGCACTCATGGTTGGTGCAGCAAGATTAGAACATAATTCTCTTTACTATGTGAGTGTCAGAAAAAAATGAGCTTTCTCTTCTAACATCCAGGTAATTCTTTGGAAATTGATTAGTAGTTCTAAACATTTTGAAATTGGTATATGTTTATCAACTTTCTGGATTGGTTCAAGTACTAAAATCTTGATGTATGCTTATTTATTGTTTATGATGATGGAAGAAATACCCCTTCCGTCATCATAAACACACAAATGTTTTCATACTAGAAATGGAAAGCACATGAAATAGACATCTTTAAATACGTGCTATGTAAGCACTATTGTGGCACTGTTCTAACTTTTGATGGTCATGCACAGGTTAAAAGAGAATTAATGGTCAAAGATAGATGACAAACACACACACACACACACAAACTACTCAATAGTATTTTCAGAGGTTCTGTTTCACAATATCTCAGAATGTTTTGCCATTTTTTTTCCTTTTAGGTCCTTTGCATGTATATTATGATTTTTGGTTTTGTGTCTTATGGGATTTTTGGGATTATTGGGTGAATGTCTGTGTCTCTGCAACTATATGTGTTTCTTGAGCTTTTTCTTTGGCTCTTTTTCTTATGTTTGTTTTTATTTTATCTATTATTATTTTTATCATCATTATTATTATATGCCTGTTTGTATCCTAATGAAAAAGAGAAACAAAATGTGGATTTGGGTGGGTAGGGAAGTGGGGAGGATCTCGGAAGTGTTGAAGTGCCTAACCATAATAATAATACATTATATGGAAAAATCAGTTAAGATGAAAAGAGAGAACTGATGGAAATATTTTTAAAAGGAGCACTCAGGAAATTGAGGCAGAAACCCACATATTCTAGAAGAGTTTTAGAAGTGTAGCAATATGCATCTTAAAATTATCTATAACAGAACTTAATGTTCTAAGACAATTTATTTTTTCAAAAAGATAATGCAAAATCTCAGGCATAAATAAAGCTTTACTATTAGAATTTTTATTCATTTTCTACATGTATGGAACCATTTGGATTTTTCTCCTCAGGCAGCATGCATTCTTATGGAGATTCCATTTAATTTGTTTAAAACTAAGTAAAAAACTCAGTATGGTAAAGTGGAGTGAAAAAAAAAAAGACCTTACCATGCTAGGGAGGCATAAAAATACCCCCTGAAAGAACACAGCTCAGAGACAATTAGTTTCTGAAACATATCACAAACTTTTACATATTAGAAGAAAAAAGACCAGAACATGTAACTCCTCCAAGTATGTAGAGGTTGCCAGTAAGAATAGGAAAGGATGCCTCACTTCATATACTACTAGGAAATGCAGACTAGACAGTAGTAAAGCATTTCTGCATGATACTCTGGCTATTTCCAGAGCTGATGAGGATGGGGCACAGCAGGAATGATCCTGTACTGATGGTTGGTATAAAAAAAATGCTGCATTCTCTTTGGAAGACAATCTGACAGTCTGTAATAAGGCTATCAGGACATTAGAGCATGTCCTTTTCTCCATATTCCTTCTCTGTTTCCTTAGATGAAGTGACAACATGTATCTACAACAAAATTATGCAGTGTTGGAAACAGTTTTATTCATGTTTCCACTACTTAGCATCAAGCACAATTTCCACTAATATGTGCAGTAAACTTGGGTACATTCAAGTAATGGGATATTGTGCAACAATAAAGAGACAAGGAAGGACATGGAGGAAACATAAATGTGTTGTGCTAATCTCTAAAGGCTACAGGCTGTATGATTTGATACTCTGTCTCCCCAAATCCCAAAACTGGATTATCAGATATACCACAGTAGTGCCAGATGTTAATAACAGTGAAATCTGATGGTGGAGGTTGGAACTGTGTCTAGAAACTTTCATTTGGGTAGAGATGGTAAGAATTGAAACATCATCTCGGTGGTTATTTCCTTTGATACATATGAAATGTCTTTCTTTCTACATCTCTTTTTATTAATTTTGGTTTACAGTCTATTCTATTAGATAGCAGCTTGCTTGTTGGATCCATTCATTTGGAAAATCTTTTCCAACAACTCTTTTTGAGGCAACGTCTTTCTTTGATGTTGAGGTGTGTTTCTTGTATGCAACATAAGGATGGATTCTGTTTTTCTATCCATTCTGTTTGTGTGAGTCTTTTTCTTGGGGAATCAAGTCCATTGACATTGAGAGATATTAATAATCAGTGATTTCCAATTCCTATTGTTTTGTTGTTGCTGCTAGTAGTAGTAGTAGTAGTGTGTGTGTGTGTGTGTGTGTGTGTGTGTTTCCCTTCTTTTGATTTTGCTGAACTGAGATTAATTCCTTTGTTTTCATGGGTGTAGTGAACCTCCTTGGGTGGAGTTTTCCTTTTAGTACCTTTTGTAGGCTGGGTTTGTGGATAGATGCTGTTTAAGTTTGATTTTATCATGGAATATCGTGTTTTCTCCATCTATAGTGATGGAAAATTTTGCTGGGTTTAGTAGGCTGTGTTGGCATCTGTGGTCACTTAGAATCTACAGAACATCTACCCAGGCCCTTCGAGCTTGTAGAGTCTCTCTTGAGAAGTAGAGTTTTATTCTAATAAATTTGCCTTTATATAGCAAAGTCTTAAGTGGAGGGATTAGGACATTAACCCAGTCACAAAACTTACAGTTTGTCCTGCCTATAGAGTTTTCTGGGACAGGAGTCTAGCAGAATCACCAAAGAGACCAGAGAGACGTATACCAACAACCGATGAGAGCAGATGCTGATTCCCACAGCCAAACATTAGACAAGTATTGAGGAGTCCTACAGAGGAGTGGGAAGAAGGATCAGATGTACCAGAGTTATCAGGGACAACAAGAGACCATAGTCCACAGAATCATATGACCAGGACTTATGGGATCTTGCAGATTTCAGGGAATCTCTGTTGGTCCAACCTGGGTTCCCTGCATATATATTATATGCAGTAGAGTAGATTGGTGTTCTTCTGGGTTCCTAATAGTGAGAGCTGGGGCAGTCTCTGACTCTTTTGTCTCCTTCTGGTCTTATTGTGGCTTGTTACGTAGTGTTTGGATGATGTCCCTAGGAGGCCTGCTCTTTTCTAAGGGATACATGAGGATGGGTGGGTGGGAGGATCTGGGAGAAAGGGTAGGTGGTGGGAAAGACTCTGGGGAGGGAAGGGAAAGGAAATTGAAGTCAGGATGTAATGTATAAGAGATGAATACAAACAAAATTTAAAAAAAGAAAAAGAAACTTTCCATACAGTTATATTTCTGTAACCTTAAAATTGTTTAACAAAATAGTTTGTTGAAATGGAGCATAAACCTTCATTAAGCAGGACCATTAAAAGTATTTAAGAAAAACATGTAAATAAGATTATAAGCTAAAAATAATATTTGTGAGTATTAAAACTGTATTATTTTCTGTGTCATAATCTCTTCCAATCCAATTAACCTTTTTAGCAGTATTTTGAAGTCCAGACTTATTTGATTTTAAAGCTGTAACAATATACTGATTTAATAACTTATTTTTGTGAAAGGCTATTTTAGCAACTTTTTGCATAGACATTATTTATAAGAAATTATTCCTTATATAAGGTGGCTAAAACTTATGCCACCAGTTTTTTTTTAAGTGGCCTTAAGTATAAAGGTAGGTACTTTCTCAGTTGAAAAGCAGAAGAGGGCAGTAAATTCCAGAAAAGCCATCAGAACAAGGCACACATAATGTGTGCTGACTGTTCCCTAGTAGGGACAGTGGAATCCTTGAGAATAATAGTTTTGTAGGTCTCGGTATCCTACCTAGAGAATGAAAGGCAACTTTCTAGTCTGCTGATTATCCAAAAGTGGTAAAGTGTTCTATCTTCTGTCTGTGGGTATGGAATTTTTGGACATTCATGCCCTTTCAGATGCTGCAGAAAAGATAAAATATGAAAAGAATTGTCATCTTACACTTCCTTACCTCCAAGTTATTTTGTTTTCTTTGTTTCCTTTTAAAATACTTATTTTAAGTTTCCCGTGTGTGTGTGTGTGTGTGTGTGTGCACATAAGCTCGTGTGTGTGTGTGCGCGCATATGTATAGGTATGTGTAGTTGAACACAATTCCCACAGAGGTCAGGAGGGGGTGTTGAGGCCCTTGGAGCTAGATAGACTGTCAGGCAGTTGTGAGCCACCCCGTGTGGATCTGGGAACTAAGTTCCAGTGCGCTATAAGAGTAGTATGTACTCTTGACTGCTGGAGCATCTCTCCAGCTGCTGTTTTAAGTGTATAAGGTAAACTCTTTTTAAAAATTTTTTATTGTTTTTATTGAGCTATATGTAATGTTGTAGTTGCATCTTTGCTAATGTTTTGTTTTCCACATGAGTTATTAAAATGTGGTAAATGTGATGGTATGAGTATCAGAACTCTCCTGTAGAAATGAGTTCTGATGAAGTTGTTTAAAAGAAGAAAACTGTTTGTATTTAGTTTTCCTAAAACAGGGTTTGCACCATGCTATTCCTTCTGTCTTCTGCATTTGAGATAAGGATGAGAAAAAGATGGATGTTGTTTGAGTTCTTTTGGGCATGTATGCAGGAGAGTAACTACCAAGTCATATACTAATACTGTCTATTTTCTTAGAAAACTGTTGAATACTGCTTCCCACAGTGACTGCACCATTTACGCTCCCATCAGCAAGTATTCTCATGCTCATTAGTTATTATTATTTTCTGAGACATTTTAAAGTAGAAACCATCCTAATGTAATGATCATGATCTGGCACCTCCTTGTGCCTTTAACGTGTGTCTTCCTGGTAATTATAATGCTACAAATGCTATCCATGTGCATATTGGATTTTTTTTTTTATTTTTGAGACAGGGTTTCTCTGTAGCTTTGAAGCCTGTCCTGAAACTAGTCTTGTAGACCAGGCTGGTCTCGAACTCCCAGAGATCTGCCTGCCTCTGCCTCCCGAGTGCTGAGATTAAAGGCGTGCACCACCACTGTCCAGCCATGCATATTGGCATTTGTTTCTATTCAAGACTTTTGCCTAATTGTTAATCTGGATAATTGTTATTGAGCTTGGGCGTGGTAAATATTTTCTGAATATTAATTCCTTATCAAATAAATATTTTTCAAGTATTTTCTCCCATTCTCTTAATTGTATACTCATTCTGCTGATGTGTTCCTTTGATGTACAGAAGCTTTAAAGCATTAAGATGTCCAAATCTTTTATTTTGCATATGTTTAGTGCGTGCCTTTGATATTGTAGCCAAGTAATCATTGCTGAGGGTGTAAAAATTTTTCACTGTGGGTTTATTTTTTTGGAGGGGGGGGGGGTTGATCCGTTCTGGAAAATTGTTCTGAATGGTGTGGATAAAGGCCCAGTGTCCTTTGCTTTCTTGTAGATTTCTGTTTTCCAGCTCCATTCACAGACTACTGTTTCTCATTGGTAATCTCAGCAAAGCATTGTTTTGGCCACCTAGACATAACCCACTGGTGTTTTTACTCTAGTGCTGTTTTCCTGACCATGCTTTGCAGTAAGTTTCCCATCTGGAGTTGAAACATGCTTCACTGTCACTTACCACTCTCTTTATTATTTTTGCCAAGTGTCTAAAATACTCCAGCTTCATTCTCTCTCTTTTCCTTTACAAACTCTTAGGCACTTCTTTCCCACGTTTGTGTGATGTGCCTCACAGATAACCGTCACACTCTGTGACTATAGAGGACCTACTGAAAACAAACACATGCATGACTTGTTGAAGGAGAGTTGCCTGTCCATTTACCTTGTGATATTGCCTAGTCTTGTGTCACTAAGGAAACAAAGGACATCCTGGTTTGGATGCAGATCTGTTTCCTAAAGCCTTTGTTGTCCCCTGCCTTCTGTTCTTCCCTTCCCTCTGTTCTTTCTTCCCTCCATTTCTTCTTCTTTCCCTCTTCTTCCTTTCCCCTCGAATTCCTGTTGAAAGTCATATCAAATACAACTGTCATCTGTTTTGCACCTTCAGTTGACGCTTGCACTGTGTTGATGCCCCTTTCCCCAGGCAACTGCTTTTGTCTTTGGAGATAGCTTGTTTGTTGCCTTGTCTTGATCACAGGTGCTGTTGTCTGTGATTCCCGTCTCACCTTGCTCTCATCCCGTTATTTTCCATTTTGAGTCACATGAAGGTCATCCTCAGTTTCAACTTCTTGAGGCAACAGCCATTTCTCTTGTGCCTGGTCCTGTCAGCACAATTTCTGGCACGAAAGAGTTCCCACATGAGTATGGATAGTTTTTGAACAGAGCATTAGAAAAATCTCACCTTTCCCCCACAGAAGCATATAATACAAAGAAGAAAGTCCTGCGATTAAGAATTCTTTACCTTTGATATCTGGAAAAGAAGTAACTGCTTCTCATGAGCAATAGAAAGGAATTTGATTTTATCCCGAATCAACTGGGAAGTGACTTATCAAGCAAATATCTCCCACCTGAACAGAAGACAAGTAATTTGCACTAACTAGAAACAATATCTTATTGTGTGTCTTTGTGCTTTTTTGAGCAAGAGAAATTAAAGAGTGCTTTGTAATAGCACTTTAAAATATATTTCTGAAAATCCCATTTTGTTATGCTTAACCTTGCTGTTAGATATGATTCGAGTGCTGCCTTTTCCCAGAGGAGAATTCTTTGAAGCCAGGGGCACCTCCCCAGCTGGATAGCCTGGGTAGCAACATGAACCGAATGACCTGCATCTGAATGTGAAGAGAATGATTAATGATCTATTTCCATCTTGATTCTCATAGCAAACCTTTCTACGTGTGTGTCCTTCAACCTATCGACACTCCTGCTGAAACTTCAATGGGGCGCATGTCAGAGCTTCTAAAAAGACTATGAAAAGGAGAAGTGTGAAATCATAAATACTTCACAGGGAAGAAGCTGCTTCTCTAGCTTTACATTCTTAACCTGAATAGCAGACTTTGCTAAAGATCAGTAAGACTGTCTCAGATGCATATGCAACTGACTCCAAAAGCCTGCTATTCGTAGCCTCAATATCCACTGCTTATAAACCATGGCTTTGGAATACATGTGTTTATATTCTGATTAAAATAAAGGTTCATCACTAGAAAACAATAAGGACAAACCAAATACAACCTAAGTTCAAAAACCTTAAAGTATAGAGAATACATGTAAAAGCCTATAGGAACTTGGGACGACTTTTTTTTTTCAATTATTCTAATGAATGATATAACACCCATACCATGCTTCTGAAGTTATGTGATTTTTGGCCCATACATATGTAGACTATCATCTGAGAAAGTAAAGTGAAAAAAGAAATTCTGTGAATTCATGATCTTAAGCACTGTGATATGACACCATGGTGCACAATAACTATTTGCCATCCAATATTTGTCTGTTTGTCTGTCTATCTATCTACCTATCTACCTATTATTATCTCTAACCTTAAATTTGCTACATAACTAAATATAGTTTTAAAATCTTTATCCTCCTGCCTCTACCGCCCAAGTGCTAATACTTTATGGGTGTGTACCACATCACATCTGGTTTTGTTTTTGTTTAAGAATTTATTTCTAGAAGGGTTTAGAGAAAATTATATGAAACTATTTAGGTATCATTTCAGATTTTTCGTTATCAATGCTACATAAAGAAATTGCTAAAATTATGAATTTTCACAAGTGGAATTAACATTTTCCATTGAGTGAAAAGCTATAACAACTGACCTCTAAAGGTTATTTCTTGAATACTCACAGGCATTTTATGGTTATGGTTCATTTCACCTTCAATGACTCTAGAATTAAATGGTTCTGTACATCCAAAGATTATCATGTAATTATTAGTTATTTTTATAGCTCAGATGAATCTGTTACCGGTTTGTTACAGCACATGTCCCATTGGTCAAATGAATATCATTTTGAAATAAGGCAGACATTCTTAATATTGATAAATGAATTGTTATGGACTCTGTGTAAGGGTACCAGATATTTCTTAAGTGAGACTTAATATCAAAACCAATACTGCAAAATCCCTGATGGAACACCATAGAAGTCACATTTATATGGTCATTTCATGAATCAGGTGTATCCCCACCCTTAGGAGGAAGACCTACTAAGTGTTGATATGATTTATCACTTAGAGATGTGTATTATCTTTCCCTAAACTTAAGCTGCACAAGTTTTCCTGTTTTTATGAAAACATAAATATTTACCATTAATGCTTTATTCATGGCTCTTGGCCCAAGTGTCATTATCTGATTTTTTTAATGAATAACTAATGCCTTAGGTAGTTTCCAAATCTCATTTTAAAGAATGATTACAGTTATTTGTCACCAAATGACTGGTGAGTAGTGATTTTTACTCACTGGGTTTTGACTATTTTTTTAATGGCTCTACCTGTCCCTCCTCTGTAAAGTCAATTTTCTATTACATGGAAGTGAAGTACCAGGAGGACTGGAAACGAAGAATGACTATAACATCATTACATAAGCGAACACTGATAACACTGAAGATGTTACTACACATTTGGAGTCAATTGTGTTGATCATGTCAAGATTGTTCCCCAGGATTAATAGCATGATGTCAGCCACATTAATAATAAAGATACATTCTGCAATCCACTCCCTGCTGAGGAGACATACTTTCTAACAAAATTCTTTTTACTAGAAACAGTGACTTATACTGTTTCATATTTTTTATTTCTTTATAAGTAATACCAATCAAAATTTCCACTTCCTCCTCTCCTCCCACTTCCCTCCCGCTCCTCTCACCCCCTACCCCACCTTCTCCAGTCATAAGAGAGGACAGGAGTATCCTGCCCTGTGGGAAGTCCAAGGCCCTCCCCCCTCCATCCAGGCTTAAGAAGGCATGCTTCCAAATAGACTAAGATCCCAAAAAGCCAGTACATGCAGTAGAGACAAATCCCAGTGTCATTATCATTGGCTTCTCAGTCTGTCCCAATTGTCAGCCACATTCAGAGGGTCCAGTTTGATCCCATGCTCATTCAGTCCTAGTCCAGCTGGAGCTGGTGAGCTCCCATTAGCTCGGGCACACTGTCTCAGTGGGTGGATATTTCTAAGGCCTAGCATCCAAACTCAAATATCACAGGGTGAGTCTCTTCTATAGTGGCAGATGAAAAATTCCTCCTGTTTCTGACAGTGACTCCTGATGCCCTTTGTCTACCATCTCTGTTCTCATTTGCTCAGTTGCCTTCCCAGTGTGTTTATGTTTACATTTCCTGCTACCCTTGTAAAGATGCCAGTTCTTGGAACAGGATCCACCACAATTAGTATGATTTTTCCTTAATTTACCTGCAAAGACCCTTTTCATGATTCAACAGAGATATACATTGCCTAACTCCAAGGCTTTGAAATTGATGATATTAAAAATGTAACGTTATACACTGCCAATATGGCATATGTTTGTTGTATATTGCTGCTGAACAAATTATCACCAAACAACAAATACCTCATCTATCTTGGGATTTTCTTGGTCCATATTTTGTGCAGGTCTGGCCACACAATTCCTTCCCTGTGACATATATCTGGTATTCTGTCAAAGATTCTTCTGGAGAGTAGAAATAGCTCCAGTCCCTGCCAGATTAGATTTGCTTATTCCTTCACCCTCTACGTGGGCTGGATACCTTTCTCCATGACTCTAAAGGAAATCTTACTTGGCAATTGAATGCCGCAAGAATAAGCCTGGAAAGAGATAGGAATCAGTGATGTCTAGTCTCATAAGAGAGGAGGCCCACAATCTGGACAGCATAGTCATAACTTTCTTCTTTGGTCAGTGGAGCCACAGAGCACCCGCAGACTTAAGGGAAGAAGTAAAACACTCCCTATGAGGAACTGTTTCCAGCTTTTGGTTATAGTTCACTTATATGTTTTTTTTTTTTCATATTCTCAAACCTCACTCTATTTAAAAATTGTCTTGAAGTTAAGGTTCTGGTGTTGCAAATCAACGCAGTCTGCATTTGAGACCCCTTAGTATGCTTGTGCTTCATCTAAAGACCTGCAATGAAAAGGAACAATGTATCTTCTCTCAATGTGATATGCTGTGGTGAGACAGAAGCTAGACAAACATTTTTCTCCAAGAAGAAGCTAGCTGAGGGTTGGGAGTACATCCGATTCTATAATATTAACTCTAACCAGAGACAGTTACTAGCTTATTGAATAGAGTCCATTCCTATGCCCTGAGAATGATTGTGAGGATTCTTTTTTGTTTCTTTGTTTGTTCTTTGTTTTTTTTGAGACAGGGTTTCGCTGTGGTTTTGGAGCCTGTCCTGGAACTAGCTCTTGTAGACCAGGCTAGACTCAAACTCACAGAGATCTGCCTGCCTCTGCCTCCCAAGTGCTGGGATTAAAGGCCTGTGCCACCCCCACTCGGCAATTGTGAAGATTCTTAACTCTATTTTTGAAATCATACTCCTTTCTCATTAAAATTTTTTATGGTGCTCCTAGGGGCCAGATAATAATCACGTCCATCAAAGAATAGCATCATAAACATTTGCTCTTGACATGACCTCTGTCATCTCTTGAGGTGAGACTCAGGGTATGATTGGAACACAACAAAAAGAACTATTATTGTTGAAAGGGATCAACAGGTTTGCTCTTAAGATTTATAGAGGCATATCCTTAGGACTCCTAAAAAGAAACACCTCGAAACTCTTAGCCACTTAATTTGATTAGACAGCTAAGAGCCTATCTACAGTGGGTTGAGTATAACAATTTCTGACCTTACAGGTCAATTTCTGGGCAAGACAGGAAATGGAAGCATTAATTTTTTCATACTTAGCCTAGCTTGGCATCCTCATATTTCCTCTAAGTTCTGTTCACAAACTCATCTCAGGAATTCCATTTTTATCTCTCTTCTCATATTTCACCTAGACAGCTGAAGCCAAATGTTATTTTCTCTATCCCGCTAGTTAATCACCCTTGATGGATTTACGAATTCATTAGGTTCCTGTCTGCTCGTCTCTGTTCTTTCTTGCAAAAACAAGACAGAACTTTTGCCGGTACACATAAAGCATCCTGTATCTTCATCTTCCAGTAGCATGTCTTCATGTCCTGAAAGGCATTACAACAGTTCAGTTGGTGTCAGGCCTTTTCTTCCAGGTCTTTGTGACATCCTCCTTTCCATTTAGGCTCTAAGAGCCTTTTCCACTTGCCATCTACTGTTGTTTCTAGAGTCAGGAACAGATGTTGAGAAGTGACACACTTCCAGTGATTATGTCTAGTTTTTGTTGTTGCATATAAGTGAGTAGCCTACATCAATCATTTATTCCACTTTATAATTTATGTAGGCTAAAATTATAGTCTGATCTTGCCTGAGAGAGTATTACTCTGAATACTGCCCACTGTGGTCACAGGGGGTAGCTGGGGAAGTTTTGAGGACGGGCCTCAACAAAAGTACTTTTGGCAGGGTAGGGGTGAGAGAATTAAAGAAATATAAGTAAGGAATATAAAGACACATAAAAATAACAAGACAGAAACCATAAGACAGTATCCAAAGGGTATTTCAGGGATTACTAAAACCCTGAAATCACTCTTGTTTATTTTCCCACAGCTTTTACACCCAGTATAAACTGGGGGAGAAGGTAATAAAAGATTTTATTAGCATGATACACAAGATTAACTCACACAGTCAACTCTGAGACATCCAGTCATTAGCATTCTGTTGTCTAGGTCTAACAAGATGCCCCAAGTCACATACTCTAGGTCAGGTACACTGAAGACAGCCCTTCCCTAGGTGACCTCAAAGTTATAGAAGAAAGGCACAGAAGCACATCTGCATATCCTGAACACCCACCCTCAGGATGGCACCCAGCTCTCTGAACTTCAAAAGGGTCAGGTAACCATCTCCTGAGTTAGAAGGTGCAATCAAACCTTTAAGCCCCCAAACTCTGTGACTGTCAGACAAGGTGGGAATGGGCCTGCATTTCTGGGCCTCCACAGAGAAGAGTCCACCACTATGAGAGCAGAGGTCAGGAAACTTATTTATGAGTGACTGTGCAGTAAGTATTCTAGATTTTGTGCTCTATATTGTTGGACACAGTCAATAAGTTCTGCCATTGAGTTGATTGACAGAAATAGGTGGCTGCCCTGTGAATCGTCAGTCAGTGCCTGGTCCATAGGACCAGAGAAGTCTTTGTATTTCATATTCACCTTCATGGAGACAGCAGGTGGGCTCAAGAGGCCTTTGTTCTGTTTTTAGGTAATTTCAGGGCCTCCCTATGTCTTTTTCTCTATCAAAGGAGCCCAATTTCATATACAGAAACTCAAGCTCAAAAAATCATTATCAAGATGCAGAAAGTGTGAGCTACCAGCACCCTGAGGGTCAGATAGAAAATGTAGACCTCGATACTTCTGTTATTTTCAGTAATCAATCTAATCATAGAATTCTTCTTTCAGACTGAAAGGGAAGATAGATGGAATTTTGTGAACACTGTTCATGGAAAGGTCATCTTTATTGAAAGGAATACCATATCTGACAGAGTATGATGTTTAAACCTTGAAGAGCTTATGTTATAGTATGAAAACAGACATATGAAACTGATGACATACAAGGCAGAATGGAGTGTGTCACAAACAGATAGAGATTAAATATGCGAGTACTCTTACAACAATGCATGAATTTGGGCTCATGCTTGTATTTGAAATGTAACTGCTAGCACCTGCTTCTATCTCCTTTCCTTACCAAATGCAATGGATTTCAATTTTTGTCCATCCCACGACTTACATTGTGACATAGAACAGAAGTACGTAACCCAAAACATTATGAATATACATGTACACGTGCACAAATGTATGCATGTATATAAAACACGCATACCTACAGATACACCCAGTCACGTTCAGATATAACTAAACGATGCTCTTCCAATCAACCCATGCAACATAGTTTGCTATTTTCTATTCTTCCCATTGTCTTTAATTCTAAAAATCCCGGAAAGGCTACCAAATTGCTTTCACAATGCAATTTCATTCCAATACCTAAAAAGTGAGAACTAAATGCTTTGGAAGAAACAGAAGACATGGGCCCTTTGAGTCACAATTGTGTAGTGATGTTCATCATGGAAATATAAAACATTTTCACACCAATTCTTTGCCTAATGACTCTAGGAATGATGAGGAATTCCCCTATGTATGCTATGAATATGTTTTATTGCCACTGGTTAATAAAGAAGTTGCTTTGGGTCACAATGGCTTAACAGCCAGATTGGAAAAGATATATAGAGAGAGTAGACAGAGTCAGAGACACCATGTAGACACTGGAGGAGAAAGACATGAACTGAGAGCCAGAACCTTGCCGGTATACCACAAGCCTTGTGGTAATATACAAAATAGTAGGAATGGCTTAATTTAAGATACAAGAGCTAGCCAATAAGAAGCATGAGCAAATAGGCCAAGCCGAGTTGTAATAATACAGTTTCTGTGTGACTATTTTGGGTCTGTGTGGCTGGAACAAATGGGCAGCCTATACCAAAACTGGACAAAGCAAAAATTTGGCTTTTTTTGTATGTGTTATTTTACATGTTGCTATCAATGTTTCTTTTACTCTTTGATAGCACAGTACTTTGAAGTAACCATGAAACCTTATTAACATTGATGGATCATGAATAAAACCATTATGCTGTTAGAAGTTGCCATAATTTCTGATAAAATGTACTTTTTCAGTTTTTTCCTTTTTATTTTATTTAAAAACACAAAACTATTTTTTTCATTTTACATACCAATCCCAGTTCCTACTCCCTCCCCTTCTTCCTTTTCTTCTCTCTCCCCCATCACATCCCTCACCTACTCCTCAGAGAGGGTAAGACACTTTGCTTTGAGAAAGGACCAAAGCACTTCCTACTATATCTAGGCTGAGCAATGTATTTCTCCAAAGAGAATGGGTTCCAAAAATCCAGTACAAACAGTAAGTATAAATGCTATTCTCACTGCCCCAGCCATACAACTGTCACTCACATTCTGAGAGTCTAGTTTGGTTGCTTACCTGTCTGGCCAGAGCTGGTGAGCTCCCATTAGATCAGGTAATCTGTTTCAGTGGGTATTTCCAAACTTTGAACTTATGCTGAAGATTTAAAACAGGAAAAAAAAAAACATTGGAAAATAGATGGAATAAATTTGCTTGTAATATTACTATAAGATGTAGAACCATCTTTAGAATCCATGGACTGAGCTGAATGCTTGGAATGCAACCAAGAGTAGGTCAACAAGAGGTTTCCATCAAAGAACTTACATTTTTTAAGGATGTATAAGAGAAATAAAGTCAAATGAAGTGAATATAGGCTGTAATTGGTATTAACAAAGAACAAACAGAAAAAAAGGGAGGCTACATAGGTCAGTCAAGTCCTTGATATAGGATAATCAGACACAGCAGGGTATTCATGTTGAGAGTGAGACATACTGAGAAGCCTGTGACTGGGGCACAGAAAGAACATTCCAGAGACAGGGTATAGAACAGTGAAAGGTTCTGTGGCCAGAAGGTGGCTTCTGTCTTTGGAGGGCTAAAACCCCAGAGTTAGTGAAGCCTAGTGTTCCCACTAGGAAATGAGGTAATTGGCAGAGATGACAGGAGTGGACAGGGGCACATCTGACAGGGCATTGTGGTCCACAGTAGAGTTTGAAGTTTCTTTTTTTCTTTATTTCTGAACCCAGAAGAAGCTATGTATATGTTTCTGTTCCATAGATAAGGTCCAGCTTATGTTTTTAAGAAGCTCAACTGAGGAGATGAAACTAAAGTGGAAGAAAATCTGGTCTGGGAACAACACTTGCCTTTGAGAGGTTTTGCTCCTGAAAAGTAAGATGTTAATTGGGTGTAATTTACTCCATAAAGATGATCAGTTCGGGGAAGATATGCAACCACTTCATTTTTAAAGAAAAATCATGAATATAAATATAGTTCATCGAATAAATCATATTATTTTGTAAGTGGCCTAAGGAGTGTGTATTTGTCACTTTTCTCATTGCTACCACTAAATATCTGACAGAAAAGAACTTATTTGGCTTATGATTTAAGGAGATACAGTTGTCAGAGTAAGGAAACAAATACTCTAATACACAAGCCTATGAATAGCATTTTACATTCAGGTCACAGCAGTGTTTTGTGTCTGTGTTCTGTACAGCTCAGGTGAATAAACAGTGTCCTAAAGAGAGAATCCCCTTAACTGTAGTAATTGCAGTAGCAATTTCTCCTCCAGGCTTCATGGCATTTACAGCCAAAAGTGATTGGCTGAGTTTACAGTAACAGGGGAGAATTCCTTTCTAGTGAGTGGGGCTTAAATCCAATTAGACAGATGTATGTTATTGCAGTGATATAAGTCTCACTAGGGCACTATTGTGGAAATCTTGTTGAACTGGTCATTGTTGTAGTTTGAAATTGTCACATCTGCATTAGACTATTGATTTTCTTTTTTTCCCTTGGCAACTTGCATTTGTGGCTTTGTATTCTAAGGATAGTCCTCAAGGAAGAGCATCCAGGTGAGTTCCAGTTCAATTCTACCAATCCTGTGTCTGAAGTATGTGGTATCTTCAAGAAATTATAATCTTTTTTCAAATTATGGGAGACAAAACCAAAGGCAATTGCAATTCCCTATGTTGTTTTTGGAGAATCTCTTGAATACCCCTAACCAACAATTTGAAAAGAGGTTTCTTGTGCTTGGTTTATGGGTATTTTCTTATATAGCCCATGACCCTGTTAGGGAAATTATATTCATGATTCTTTTTATAGGTATTGAGAATAGCAAAAGAATTAAGTGGGCTTTAACACTGAATATACTCAAATACAAGTTGAAAGTATAGCATAGATGCAAAAAGTATGTCACTTTCTTTTCACTTACTCAACGTCAGGGCTGATTCTCCTGAATTCAGAGATTAGTAAGAGGAAGCATAGAGAACTTTATTTTATAAAGTTTTGCATGATATGGGAGTTTTCACACTGAAGATCAGAGCAAAACTGGTTTTTCATTTAAGTAGATTAAGATTGGATGGTCATGTAGAGATGTGATTATACAAGAAAGGGTGTTTCCTAGAGACAAGAAACATAACAGAGGAACCCTGAAAGTTCTATGTGTCAAGTATTTTTCCTTCTTTGTATTTCAATCCTGCCTCCAAGTACAGTTGAGACCACTGCCATCTGAAAATCTGCTGCAGAGAAAGATGAAGTCAAAAGTGTTATTTCTAGACTGTTTTGACTTATTTGGGGGAGGGGAGTTCTACTTTGTAGTCCCTCCTTGAAGGAAATAGGGGAAAGAGAAAGAGGGCCTGAGAGGTCAGAGAGAATTTCATGAGCTACTTACTCAGGAAACTACTTAAGACTTCAGAGGTCCATCAGTTTCCTTGAATTCCTGGCAAAGCAATGCATTCTGGGACATCATGTTCTGAGTCCTAGCAATAGCTAGGGAACAGGTTACAGAGAAATTGACAGAAATCAGGAAGGAGCTGGGCGGTGGTGGTGCACGCCTTTAATCCCAGCACTTGGGAGGCAGAGGCAGGTGGGTGTCTGTGAGTTCAGGCCAGCCTGGTCTACAGAGCTAGTTCCAGGACAGGCTCCAAAGCCACAGAGAAACCCTGTCTCGAAAAACCAAAAAAAAAAAAAAAAAAGAAACCAGGAAGGAGACTGGGAGAAACTTGCTGAATGCATGTGACAAAATTTTTGCCGTGAGTAGTAGTTTTATTTTGAATGGAGAATGTCCTTAGCAGATTCATATTGAAAGCTTAGTCCGTGTATGGTGGAACTATTTTGGGACATTATAGATACTTTACAAAACAGGGCCTATTTGAAGGAAGTGGGACAATGGAGTTATACCTTACAGTGATATCCTGTCCCTTTGACTTTCTTTGTGTCTATGTTTTCTGGCCAGCATGACATAAGGAACTTTGTTCTTCTATGCTAGTCTACCTCAAGAGTCTTCTACATCGTGTTCTGAAATTAACTAGCTGAGCATATCTACAATATCTGAAATGCAGAGTCAAAATTAATCTTCTTCCTTTGCATTACTGTACTTGAGCTATTTGGTACAGCAATAGGAAGTCAAATTAGACATCAGAGCAGCACAGTAATAGAGTAGGGGTGAGATCTGGGCAAGATGTTGCTAAGCAGAGTAGGCATGACAAGATTGGGGTTTGGAGAGGACCAAGGTGAAGAATTTTTAAGAAGTGGCCATAGGAGCCTGAGGAAAGTTTGGTCAAAGACAGTGCGCCATTCTGCCGTCATCCTTTAAAAGAGACTTCCGATACAGCTGCCATGAAGTATGATAAATTCATGGTTATATTTTATGTGCTACCCATTAAAGTACTTACATTCTTATTTGTCTAGAAATTACAACCATATCCTTTAGAGTTTTTAGATTATTCTTGGAGCTACTCCCGTCTATGACAAGGCTTCTCTGTAGTTTATTTTAAAATTTACAGAACGCACAGGCAGCTCACTTGCTAGCCATTAGTTTGAACCATTTAAAGAACTAAACTGGCCATGGGAACTTTGAAATATTTATACTGAGTCAATAATCACTTAGCAATGGGGCCTGTTTTGAGAAACATGTCATTAGATGATTTTGTTGTGCAAATATCATAGAGTGTAGTTGCACAAACCCAAATGGTCTCAGTCAGTTAACAGGTACCATCAAGTGATACAGAAGACATGGATGGCAATGGTGAGGCATGGACAACCAGGACCTCTGTGTTTACAGGCAACATTTTCTTAATTATATAAGAAGCTAACTATAAAATACCAATAAAAGTAGAATGCAAATAACACATAAGGCAGTGGGATAGCCACATGTTATACTGTAAAGTCTTGTGCCTTACATAGTGGCCTATGCTATATTTATATGTTTGACATCACAGTAGGTTTACATCAACCACAAGCAATATAGACATTTAATAAAACACACTATAGCATGGTGCTGATGCTACAATTCCACTAGGAAGCAGAAATTTTTCAGCTATATGATTTCAGGGGCCACTATTGCATATAAATCTTGTTCTTTTCAATACTTTGACAATCTTAGGAGTCACTACAACTTATATGAGCTGTAAGGACCACATGTTGTTTTGCTACGGTGTATGACCATCTGGCCTTATGAATTGAACACAATTTTCTCAGTACTATAGAAGACTCTTTGGTTCATCCTAAAGCTGACACATCTTCGGAGTTAGTAGAAATTTGAAGTTCAACTAATCAAAATCCTTATATTATTGCCTAAAAGGTGACATAATTACTATGACATAAGTCACATTGCTACTAGGATGTCATTCTGTCCATTTAGAACATCAAAAGCAACTTACTTGAACAGAGTGATTAACTCCCCCAAAATATTACCTTTGTTCAAGAACAATTCAAATACCTTTAGCCTTCATTTATAGTTTCTGCAATTTTTTCAGAAAACAAAACAAAAACAGACTATTTTATCTGAGGAGGACTTGACAGGTTTTCTGTTAGCTGTGGGCATACTCTTGAGATTGACTTATCTCCTTTGTTCACTGTGTTCGGTACCTGTACTGTCGTCTGAAGAAAGACTATGGAAGTTAACCCATTTATTCTCTAGATTGTTCCTGATATCCCACCTAACTCTCTTTGTTCTTTTATGTGTATATTTATATTACAAACCGCCATTCAGATGCTGTTAGAGAGCTATGGAGTTGTAACTCATTCAGACACAAATGCACTGACAGAACACATTAAAACTCTGAAGGCTTACAGTACAAATTTCAGTTCACTCTATCCTAACTAGAAACGTGTTCACATGCTTGATAATGTATCCCTAGAGGGGGAAAAGGATTTCAGAGATTGTACAAAAATATTTATGCGAAGATAAAGGTTTGTCTCTGTAATTTGAGTCAAATTTTAAAACTTGAAGAGTTTATTTTTTTGATCAACAAGCTAAAGGAAAATGAGGGGACATAGGCTCATGTTTCTTCTCTATTGTCTTCAGGAAATTTGGAAGTAGGTTACTGTTGTGGAATATTTGTACACTGTGTGAAGATACATTGTTGTGATTAGTTTACTAAAGAGCTGAATGTCCATAGCTAGGCAGTAAGTATAGAAGGGACTTCAGGCAGAGAGAGCGAGGAAGTAGGCAGAGGAATCTCCTGGCATCAGGAGAGACACCAGGAGACAGAGAACAAATGAGACATACAGGAGGAGAGGTAACAGCCATAAGCCACATGACAGGACGAAGATAAAAATATAGAAATGGTAGAAACGTGTGTCTCCAGAAATTCTACCAGGGAATTCCTACAGATGATAATCACCTTCAGTAATCTGTCAGGATACCAGATCAACTCGAAAAATTTGGTAGCTCTCCTATATTTAAATGATATATGGGCCGAGACAGAAATCAAAGAATCATTACCCTTTACAATAACCACAAATATCATAAAATATTTTGGGACAGTGCTAAATAAAAAAAAAATGAAAGACCAGTACAAAAAGAACTTTAAGGCTTTGAAGAAAGAAATTGAAGAAGATATCAGAAAATGGAAAGATCTCCCATGCTCTTGGATGGGTACAATCAACATTATAAAAATGACAATCTTACCAAAAGGAATCTACAGCTTCAATGCAATCCCCATCAAAATCACAGCACAATTCTTCACAGACCTCGAAAGAATGATACTCAACTTCATATGTAAAAACAAAAAGCCCAGGATAGTCAAAACAACCCCTGTACAATAAAGGAACTTCCAGAGGCATCACCATCACTGATGGCTTCAAGCTCTACTGTAGAACTACAGTAATGACCACAGCTTGATATTGGCATAAAAACAGACAGAAGGACCAAGGGGATCAAATCAAAAACCCTGATAATAATCTACACACCTATGAACACCTGAATTTTAACAAAGAAGCCCAAAATTAAACAATGGAAAAAAGAAAGCCTTTTCAACAAATGGTGCTGGTATAACTGGATGTCAACATGTAGAATAAATATAGAACCATATCTATCTCCATGCACAAAACTCAAGTCCAAATGGTTCAAAGACGTCAACACAAATGCAACCACACTGAATTTCATAGAAGAGAAAGTGGGAAGCAGTCTTGAATGCAATGACACAGGAGGCCACTTCCTAAATATAACACCATAGTACAGACATGGAGAACAACAATTATATAAATGGGACCTCCTGAAACTGAGAAGCTTCTGTAAGGCAAAGGACACAGTTAATAAGACAAAACACGGCCTAGAGAATGGTAAAAGATCTTCATCAACCCTACATCACACAAGGGATTGATCTGCAAAATACATAAAGAACTAAAGAAATTAGACATTAAAATACCAAATAATCCAATTAGAAATGGGATATAGAAGTAAACAGAGAATTTTCAACAAAAAAATCTCAAATGACCAAAAGACACTCAAGGAACTGCTCAACATTCTTAACTATCAGGGAAATGCAAGTCAAAACAACTCTGAGATATCTTACACCTTGTAGAATGGCTAAGATAAAAAACATGGATGATAGTTTATGCTAGAGAGGAGGCAGAGTAAGGGAAACACACTGGCATTGCTGGTGGGAGTGCATACTTGCACAGCCACTTTGGAAAACAGTGTGGCAGGTTCTTTGAAAATTGGGAATCAATCTACTTCAAGATCCAGCAATACCACCTTTAGGCTATACACAAAAGAACCATGCCCACCTGTGTTCATCACAGCATTATTTGTAATAGCCAGAATCTAGAAACAGTCTAGATGTCCCTCAACTAAAGAATGGATAAAGAAAATGTGGTATATTTACACAATGCAGTACAAAAAACCAAACAATAAAAATGACACCTTGAAATTTGTAAATGGATGGAAATAGAAGAAAAAAAAACATCCTGGAGTAACTGAGACCAAGAAAGAAAAACATGGTATGTACTCACTCATAAGTGGATATTAGATGTAAAGCAAAGGATATTATTCATGACCCCATAGAAGCTAAGTAAAAGGGAGAACATTAAGAGAGACTTACCTGAATTCTCCTTGGAAGGGGAAATAGACAAAATCTCCTGAGAAAATTGGGAGAGTGGAGGAGGGAGAATGGAGGGCAGTAGAGGAGAGGGGAGAAGGGGAGTGAGGAGGAGAACGTGAGAAAATGGACTGGTTGAGATGGGGGAAGAACATTGTGTATGATAGGTTTGGGTATGTTGTACATTCACTTTCATTGAATTCTAGTCTTTAATTTCTTTTTTTTTTTGATTTATTTCTTCCTTGACCCAGGGGTGATTCAGTCGAGCCTTGTTCAATTTTTATAAGTTTGTAGACAAATTAATTAGCAATAGTTAATGTTATTATTGAATTCTAACTATAAGTGATCTGATAAGATACAGGGAGTTGCTCCAATTTTTCTGTATATGTTGAGGTTTGCTTTCTTACTGAGTATGTGGTCAATTTTAGAGAAGATTCTGTGAGGTGCTGAGAAGAAGGTATATTCTTTTGTGTTTGGGGGAATGTTCTACTGATGTCTATGAAGTCCATTTGAGTCATGACATATGTTATTTCCTTTATTTCTCTGTTAACTTTTAGTCTGGCAGACCTGTCTGTTGGTGATTGTATGGTGTTAAAGTCTCCTACTATTAGTGTATGGGGTTTGATATGAGATTTAAGCTTTATTAATGTTTCATTTATCTATGTGGGTGTTCTTGTATTTGATGCATAAATTTTCAGAATTAAGACTTCATCTTGATGGATTTTTCCTGTGATGAGTATTAAGTATACTTATTTCAATTTGAAGTCTATTTTGTTAGATATTAGGATAACTACACCATTTTGGTTCTTATTTCCATTTGATTGCAAATTCTTTTCCAGCCTTTCATTCCGAGGTAATTTCTGTCTTTGAGGTTAAGGTGTGCTTTTTGTATGCAGCAGAAGGATGGCTCCTATTTTCAAATCCATTCTATTAACATGTGTCTTTTTGTAGGTGAATTGAGTCCATTGATATTAAAATATATTAATGACCAATTATGTTAATTCTTGTTTTTCAGTGGTAGTGTTTATGTGTTTGTCTCTTTTTTGGCATTTGCTTGCATGAGGTGTGAGGTTCTCTGTTGCCTGTGTTTTTGTCGATGCAGCTAACTTCCTTGGGAGTTTTTCCTTGGGAGTACTTTCTGTAAGGCTGGAATTGTGGATAGATATTACTTAAATATGGTTTTGTCATGGAATATATTTTTTTTTGTTAATTTCTTCATGTATCTATGCGTTTTATGGATTTTGCTACTTCAATACTCAGAAAGTTATATTTGAAAAGAGAAAAAAAAATATATGACAGATTTAGACTAGTAAAATCCACAGGCTTTCCACAGACAAAGGTACATTTCCTCTATCTTATACCTTTTCTATATTTTATAAGTTTTTCTTTATGACTTAGTGTGGGAAGTTATGAGCTATTTTGGCCTCCCAAAACTTTACATTTTCATCTTATCCATGCTTATTTCACAATTAAAAACACACAATTGTCTATAGGTTCATCAGAGGTCAAGTAGCAGCAAGTTCATAACTTCCATTTGGAGTGGTTGGTTTGAATTCTAAATGTAATGTGTTTTTCTTTTTTTTTTTTTAAATATAATTTGTTATTGAAAAAAAATTTCTGCCTCCTCCCCGCCTCCCATTTTTCTCCCCGTTCCCCTTTTCCCCCCTCCTCCC
>NW_026067930.1:21599809-21606831 GCF_014885135.2 Alexandromys fortis | reverse complement strand
GTCCTGTCGAGCTGGAAGTCCTCAGCACCCAAACATGGACGACTGGTCTGGTAGTCCAATGACCCGTCCAGATGGAACTCTTCAGCACCTAAACAGGGCCGCCTGGTAGCCCAGTGATCCAGGGACAGAAGGAAGGACGGGGCAGGCAGTGCAGGATCCACGAGAACACAGGAGCCCCTGGAGCCCAGGCTGAGGGTGCCGGGCTCTCTTACTGGGGACCTTGAGGCTCACTGCTCTGGGTGGGTAGCCTTAGAGTAGGAGCTTAAAGTAGGAGCTGGTAATGTGTTTTTCATATGTCCACGATACACAAGTGTTTAGCAACATCAAATGCCGAGGAGTCTAATCTCTGTGACTTCTTTCTGGAACAGATGATGTAAATGCTACCTATATTACCTGTATGTTATATATTTATGAACATATTTTGTATTTATGCTCTCTCTGTATGACTTTACAGATGTCTACATTGTTTGTTTTATCATCATAATGCCTGTGTAGTGATGTTTCCAAGCTCTGTATCTTGGTACGGGGTCTTTCAAGATGTTTTTTTCAATGAACACATCCACTTAAGCTTTTTCATTTAGATATCTTAATATTTACAGATGGACATTCATTCACAGGAGACATGACTTTTAGATGCCTCTATTTTTGAACGGAGGTCAGTTTCCATATTATTAAATTGATAGTAGACTGTCTGGACATTAATAGATATATCTAGTGAATAAATAAATTTGGAATTGTATTAGCCCAAAATAAAAGCAAGACTGTGTTAACTTATAAAATTAATTCAACAAGCAAAATAACAAGTACTCTTTTCTTACATTAAAGTGATCCTGGGAACAATTACTTAGAAAAGTATTCTAAAAGCTTAGGCACAGGCAGAATAAGTGGTAATCCTGTGGGATGGGTTGAGTGGTATTAATGCAGTTAGTCCCATTACGTTAGGCAAGAAGACACAGAAGGTCTAGCTGTGACTGGGTCTGCCACGTTTCTAGTTGTAGATGCTATGAGCTTTGCTTGCCACCAGAAAGGCTGATCTGAGTACAGACACCCTACTTGAGTGCCTCTATGAAGGCTCACCAGAGCTGCTTCAGAATGAGTTCTCTGTGGCACATCTCTAATTCAGGAACCTTCACACAGTATTTCAGAAAATCAATTACTTATGCTAGAAACAAATGGATGACAGCGTGTCTCAACTTTGCCATTCGTTGTGACCAAACTGTAAGTCTTCAAGGCAAGTGTTATAAGTGATAACTTATGGCAGGGAAACTAAGGACACCCAGAGAACTGAATGAATGAATGCGAGTCTTGTTGCTGAAGAATCTACAGTAAGACCCCCTGTGCTCAGTATGCAATGCTTGCCCATATTTCTTGATGGTGTCTACTCTAAGTTCAAATCACTAGAAGAATAGTTGGGTTATCAGTACAACTTAAAAATTACACATTTTATGAAGATAAGAGTTTTTCAGCCTATCTAAAGGAATTCAGGCAGTGACGTTTGTAGGGAAAGAAATAGGCATCTCCAGATAAGAATTCTGGCTTTTAAAGAAAGCATTAGGAAAGTTTTGTAAATAAATAGATATCCTTTTTTTTTTACAGAAGTATAAAAAGAGAGGTTATCTGAAAATAGAAAGATTTGAAAAGCAAATGCTGGCTACAGATGATCTTGATGAAGACCAGAAAGAACCATTTCTGTGGGATCTAAGGAGTTCTTTAATGAATCAACCTTTCACGAGGTAGTAGTAGATAAAGTATCGAAGGGAGTGGGCATCTCTTCTCAAAAAGACTGAAAACACAAGCAAACATAGATAAATAACGCCAGAACAATGCCTAGAACAGTACTATGTATGGGTTTTATTTTAAGATTAATCAATTAAGGAATGTGTTTTCAATCTTGTTAAAACAGGAACAAGTCAAAGGGTGAATTTACAAATAGCAAGAACACCATGTTCACCCACTCACGCATTTAATCTGAGAAAGACAATGCACTTTAATTTGAGGCAGTTTCATTATTCAGATAGAGGATTAGAAAGTAAGAGTGTACATGATGTTAAATTATCCAAACATCAAACAGGAGAATTGTTAGTTTTTACACAAGTTTGAAGATATAAATTTTGAGTCAGTGTGAATAACTGTTTTATAAAAGAAATCTCTTTGTTCCTAAGTGGGGCAGACCACCAGAAGTAAGAAATCTTGATGCCACTTTCCATAATTGAGGAACAAATGAATAAGTCAGAAATTAATTATGATGCTTATTAAACCCTGGCAAGTGTTAGTAAACAGAATACACACACCATGAGAATCATTTTGTCATTCTCAAAGGTCTCACAAGCTCAATAAGATTTTTGAAACATCCAACTTGAACAAACTTCTGCTTCCCAGTGGATTGCTAATAACACAAAGCATACAGTTATTTGTAGATGATTTAGTCTTTAAAGAGATGAAGATAAATTTAATGACCTTGCTGAAATACATTATGAATATATATGTATATATTGAATACATATAATGACCCTACTGAAATACATTATGAATATATATATATGTATATATTTACATGATGAAAACAAATAGATGGGATAATTTATACTTTGAGAAACTGACTTACCATACAAAGGATAGAGGACTGTATAGTAATAATATTCATCGGAAAATAAACCGAGGGCTCAAAGTTGGCTCAGTGTATATGTGGCCTAATAATAAGAGTGCATAACACCTACAGATGCTCTGTGCAGGCAGATCTGAGAAGAACAGAACTTTTTCACAGAGAAGTTCTCATCGTGAGCATCCTACCTTCCTGGAATGTGAGTTGTAAGATGGGTTGATAAACATATCCTTATCTTAGGCTACTGAAAACCAAGGTGTTTGAAACTGTTGGGAACACTAACTTGGAAAGTATTAAGCATATTAAAATGCAAAAAATAATAATTTGAGTCACAGCTCAAATTAAGAATCAAAACCAGAACAAAAATAAACCACACCAAACCAAATAAATAAAGCAACAACCACAAAAGTGTGGGAAGAAAAGTCTGAAAGGAGGAAAAAATAGTTTTCTTCAGGAAAGAGTCCCCAAGGTGGGAATCCAATACCAAGTAGAAATTGGAAACACGCACACACACCATTATATGAACTGAGCATTTTATATTACTATAATTAGAAATAATTAATATATATTGCATTATACTTGCCTATGTTTTCAACAAGTAATGAAAAGGAGGCCAGAGGCTATAAACTTGAGAGAGAATAAAATGGGCTTGTATGCAAGGGTGTGGAGGGATGAAAAGGAAAGAGTAAAATTATACACTTATATTTTAATTTCAGTTTTTTTAAAGAAATGTGGAAAACAGACTAAAAGCCCATGTTTCCCACTGAACAAGACAATCTCTTTCTTTGTCTGGCCCGCTTTAAGTTTCCAGGTTTTAAATACCTCTAGTTTTAGTTTAGTGGAGGTGATGGCTTCTTTTGTTTTCAGGCTACATGTCTTGAAGCAGCAGTTATTCAAACACACCTTGGTCTACAGTATTCAGTACTCATGGTAGTCATATAAAAGGTATCTATGTGACAGACAACAAAATCTAACTATTTAACATCCCGGATACCTTATCTAGACTATTCTACATCTTCTAAGTTAGAATTTCTATAGTGTGAGAAGACACCACAACCACAGTAACTCTTATAAAGGAAAACATTGAATTTGATGGCATACTTATAGTACAGAGGTTTAGTCCATTGTCATCATGGTGGGAAGCAAGGCAGCATGCAGGCAGAGACGATGCTGGAGAAGGAGCTGAGAGTTCTTATGTCTTGACCTACAGGCAACAGGAAGTTGTCTGAGACACTGGGTGTGGGCTGAACATAGGTGAGACCATAAAGCTATCCCCACACTGACACACTTCTCCATCAAGGTCCCTACACCAAAAAGGCACACCTAATAGTGCCACTCCCTGTGAGCTTATGGGGGCCGATTACCTTCAAACTGCCAGAATATCCTTTGCTGAAGCTGTGTGAACAACAGACTCATCTCCCCCATTGCCTTGTGTGCAAGCATAACAGTGGGGCTCTTTACTCCTTCACTCTGCAAGGGAATGTTGTCATTAACCACTAAGTTCCATCAGGACCAGAGTTTTGGATTGACAAATTTGAAACAGCAAATGGATTTAGGAATCTTAGAAGCAGAATCCAAGTGAAACACATAAAGATTAGATACAATATGGAAGAGAGACAGATTGTGATTTAGCTGCTTTTGGTGATTAGCACTGGCTCCAAACATAACATTTACATAAAGCTTAAAAAGAGATAAAACTTTCCAAAAAGGATGATTTGAGAGGAGATGGAAATTTACCCTAGACAGAAACACTGAATCTGATCAGACATTAGCCGTGGGTCTGAGACCCAAGAGAATCCAGCACATAGGAAATGAGTCTGGCTTCATCTGAAGGAAGAAACAAGCCAGGACCAGTGACAAGTCCTACAAGGTTGGTCTAAGCAAGGAAAAAAGAGTGTGGTCTGCCAGACTAGTTCTAGCCAGCAGGTAAACTTTCAGCTTTTCTAGTTCCAGAGGATAAATCAGATTCAACATTACCTTCTCCACGGGAAGCCCTCTTCCTTTTCTATAGACCCAAGGACTCACCTACAACATCCTTGTGACTCTGAGATGTGAAGTTGTATCTGGAGAGACACCCACTTGTCTGGAAAAATTAATATTTGTGACTGACTCTGTAGGGTTCACAAGCTCCTGTCCGTGGCTTGTGGGAAAGCAAAATGGTACAGCTGCTATGGAAAATACAGTGCAGATCCCAGGAAATCCCAACAAAATTACTATGTGATGTAGCAGTCTCACTTCTGAGTATATACACATAAGTATGAAAAGCAGAAGCGCAAACAGATATTGGCACATCTCTGCTAGCAAATAACAGCAACAGCCATGGCAGCTGGGGCAGCAGTAAGATGCTGTCAGAGTAGATGAGCTTGCCAGCACCATGTGAAAGCAAACAGGCAAAAACGTAAACCCTTTCCTTTCTGGAATTCCCTTTACCTGATCTGCTGTCAAATTCAAGGCTCACATTTAGAGTGAGTCTTCCTACTCCAGTCGCACTGATCAGGAACTGCACACCTACCAGTTGAATATAGATACAGTCAAGTCAAAACCCAACATTTAGAATCCAGCCATGGAGTGCTTGAGCCACTAAGGTTTTGGAAGATTCTCAGTGAGAAAAGAACTAAGCTGAGTACATTTTCTCCAGCTCTGCTGATCTTAAAGGAACACTTAATCTAGAAGAGGAAGAATAAAGAAAATAACTGCTTGTTATCTTGTGTCATCACGTCATCCCAAAGTGGCTAAAATTCACAGGAGGTCCTACCCACAAGAGAACATCACTCGTCCTTCCCCACACCAGAGTCTTAGGCTCACCAAGCTGTCCATCTCTGGGTGTCTCCCGCAACTCTTCCTAGGGCGTACACTATGGCAGTTACAGAGTTAACAATGATGTAAAGCTCAACAACTCCACCACATAACAGAGACTGCTCTAGCTTGAAGGCCCATGTGTTGCTTTTGGTAGAGTAAGACATTCTTGAGTGTTGGTAGTAGAGGAAGAATTGTCCTCTGCCTGTCTGCATGTCAGATTAACTCCCAATGAAACCAACAGTCCACAGTCCCTAATAGAGGGTAATGTCTGCCTTTAAAGCCCCAAACCACAAAGCCTGAGTGTGCATCCCAGTGCCAGGAAGACCTGTGCCATCTGTAAAGGAAAGTGAGAAACACATCTGTGACACGGGTGTGACTACCTGGCTTCTACAACCATTAGTCAATCAACTATTTATTTAAAATGTTGGGAAAGAACTGAGAAGTTGGCTTTGGAGAACTATAATTCTAAAATGCATCATTCTTGGTAAATCAATGTACTTTTAAAAAGTTGGAGCAAGGAAAATGACAGAAAATTCCAAAACCAAAGCAAAAATTCAGGTTGCCATATGCATTATCATAGTAAATCCTTTTAGATGAAGTGATATATAGCGTGTCCTCCTCTAGCTTCCTGCCAGTGAATAGACCATCAGTCCCTGTCCAGCACCCACTGCTTGAGCATTACTCCTGTTCGGTCTTCGTTGTGTACAGTCATTTGAATGTGACCACTGTGTGAACTGAACAAGCACACAGTATTTTTCTTGTATTTCTCTAAACAATGCAGTATAACAATTCATATAATATTCACAATGTATGAAGTATTGTAAGCAATTCAAAGATGCTATTTTATATACATCATCCATAGACTTTCATATCTGAGCAGGTCCTTAAACCAATTGCTTGCAGATACCCAGGAGTGAATACAGCCTGGTGAACATTTGCATGCTTCGTGAAATAAGGCAAAATTGTCAATCTTAACAGCTAGTTTAAGTGTAATTTAATAGTTTGTATGTGCATTCTTCATAATAGCAATAGCCCCAGGATTTTAGTGCAATTAGAATTTAAATCCTACGTTCTACAAAGAAATGAGTTTTCATTGATATCACTAATCTGAAATGATTCCAGAAATCTTCAGGCCTCCAAAACATAATCTTGGTAGAGAAACTGGTATATTCTCTGTTTGCATATTTGAATTTACTCATTAATTATTCATCTATTCATTTATTCAGCTATCATTCAAAGCATTTTATTACTGTAAAAATTGTATATTATTAGTTTCTAAGGAAATAGAGGCTATAAAAGATATGCCATTAGATTTTAGACTTCTATATCTTTGAACATTTTATCAAAAATGTGTTAATTTTGAATTATAAAACTTATTTCATTCTAGTACACAATAGAAACTCAATAAATATTTAGTAATAAATAAATTTCTACTCATAAAATCTTTGTAAATGTGAGTAATTTTCTTATTATCTGAGGCTAGTAGTGTTTTAGGGTTTTCTTGTATTGAATATTATAAGAAATGAAACAGGAACAGAAACACAATTTGGAGATAAAACAGATAAACTATTTTGAGAGTTCACAGCTACAATGTTAATAGACATTTATTTATTTATTTATT
>NW_026067930.1:21558941-21599412 GCF_014885135.2 Alexandromys fortis | reverse complement strand
CCGGTTTTATCCCAGGCTTTTTCAGACCCAGGCCAGCTGGCCTTGGTGAGTTCCCGATAGAACATCCCCATTGTCTCAGTGTGTGGGTGCACCCCTCGTGGTCCTGAGTTCCTTGCTCGTGCACTCTCTCCTTCTGCTCCTGATTTGGACCTTGAGATTTCTGTCCGGTGCTCCAATGTGGGTCTCTGTCTCCTTTCATCGCCTGATGAAGGATAATATTCAGGAGGATGCCTATATGTTTTTCTTTGGGTTCTCCTTCTTAAAGAGAATCAGGGAAAGGTAGAGGTGTTTAGGAAACACAACTTTAAAAGCAGCTACACTGTCACACAGGAAAGATCTGTGCCTGCTATGGCTGCTGATAGTCCTTTATACGATTTATGTGCAGTGATCCAGCCAGGGAGGCAACAAATGATATTGAAGAAAGGAAGGTATGAAATAATTTTTAAGAACTGTGCAGGGTAAAAGAGACAAGGAAAGGATTATAGGAGCCAGAGTGGTCAAGGACACCAGGAAAACATGGTCCAGAGAGAATCAACTAAGCAGGGCTCATGGGGGTTCACAAAGACTGAAGTGTAAATCATCGAACCTGCATGGTCTGAGTTTGGTCCTCTGTATACATGCATGGTTGTTTAGCTTGGGCTTTTGTGGGGTCCATAACAGTGGAGTGGGGGTGTCTCTGACTCTTTCACTTGCTTGTGGGACTCTTCTTCTTACTGGGTTGCCTCTTTCAGCCTCGATGTAAATATTTGTGCCTCGCCTTACTGCATCTTGTTATGACATGTTTTTTATATATTTCTGTAAGGTCTGCCTGCTCTTTCCTAAAAGTAAACAGAGCAGCAATGGATCTGGAGAGAAAAGAGGAGAATGTGGGGCCTGGGAGGAGTAGAGGGAGTGAAGGCTGCTGCTGGGATGTATTGTATGAGAGAATAATAATAATAATAATAATAATAATAACGGAGCTGTGCAAAGTCTGAGATTTTTACCACTAGTTGCAAAGTAGAAAGTTAGCTTGTCATAGTTTCATAAATACTAGCAGAAGAAATGAGGCTCCTGGGTAAGAGGTGAAAGAGAGTTCACAGCTCACTGGGATTTGAGTGGTCACTTTGTTGGCATTTAAACACATTGCCTCCAAGTCTCAGTTCCTAGAGTAAATAAAATGGCGTGGGCATCTGGCATATGCAGAGGCAGTGGGACACTGAAATGATCCTGAACTTAAGGACTTGGACCTTTTCCAATGAGTGACAAGGCAAGTCTGCTTTCTCCCTTGCTGGGAGATAGTAAGTTACTATGTGCCAGAATAAATATGTCAGCCTGTTTCTCTAGAGAGAACTGTCTTTGTCTTCCTAGACTACTGGCTGCTAAAACAACTTAGAAAACAAAGAAACAAAGGGTAATGGCACGTCGCTGCCATGACTTATAGAGTATGAGAGTCTACAGAGAATTCTCGCAGTAGAATGTCACTTGTTGAAGGTCCTGAAAGCCAAGGGCTCTTTCAGACTGCCATGTTATTTCTCTATAAACATAGAAAACATTAAATAACATTTCTTCTCAGTGCTTAGAAATCATGATCCCTCTAAGTGGAGAAGTAAACATAAAACGTTCAGAACAGGATGTAAACAGTTGGTGTCTTTCTTAAACAACCCATGCCCTTGGGATCATGTAAGTGACTGAGTTATATGCATGAAAGTGTCTGACAAGTTAAAATGTGGGCCAAATAAATTAATCCTCCCGTTTTCTTAATAAGGACTGTAGATGGAGGCTACTTGTTCATTCCCGGCCACCCAGACCTGAAATAATCACTTAGGGACTGTATTAATTAAAACACTTCTTGACCTATTAGCTTAGGTTTCTTATTAACTAAGTCTTACATCTTCAATTAACCAATTTCTATTTTATATTTTACCCTGAGGCTTGTGGTTTATGGGGAAGGGTCTAGCTGGAGGCTCATGTCTTTCTACTCCCATGGCTACATGGCATCTCTTTGACTCCTTCTACTCTTTCTCTGTATCTTTTCCAGCCTGGCTATATTCAGTTAAGCCATTGGCCGAAAGCAGCTTCTTTATTAACCAATGGCAATAAAACATATTCATAGCATAGAGGGGGAATCCCACATTAGAGGACTAGTTTTTTGATAATCTAAGTTAATAAAGTTTGTGTGTGTGTGTCTGTGTGTATATTTGTGTGTGCCTGTGTGTATTTGTGTGTGCCTGTGGTGTGTATTTGTGTGTGTGTGCCTGTATGTGTGTGTGTATGTTCACATGTGGATAAAGGTATGAGAAGAGGATAGAAGTTGGCCTTGGGGTCTTTGTTGCTCAATCTTCACATTGATTTTCTTAAAATTTTACCATTACATTTATATCTTAAAGTTATATATTAAATTTGTATATATATATACACACGCATGCATATATGGTGCTGCAGCATGTAAGTACAGGATAGAATTAGTTAGATGTGACCGTAGTTTTTCCAGGTAATAATTTGAATTACATCTTGGGCTACCATGAGATATTTTCTATGGGAAGAGAGGAGAATCACATGATTATGCACATGATATTAGCCTAGCTTCAATAACTTATCTTAGATGAGAAATTTCCCATTTTATTCTGTTTCCTTATCATTGAAACAAACAAAAATATACATTAAGCCAAAACCTCAGAGTTATTGGGAATATTAAAAGAATTTTAATTTGTGTGTGTTTATATATTTACTTAAGTTAATGCCTTCTTACCCTTCTCTCTTTATAGTTGGCATTAACCTTCATCATCACTTAAACATTTCATATGGACGGCTTCTTTCATCTATACTTCTAATAAAAAAGCTGCCAAGTTCTACTGTGTCATTTTGGTCTCTCAATATAGGTCCCCATCCTATGGCCCTGTACTGATCAGGATTATCTAAAGGAGTAGAACTGGTAGAATGTTTAGATATACTAAAAGAGAACTTATTAGATTGGATTGTCCAATATGGTCCAGGTAGTCCAACAGAGGCAGTCTCACTGGAGAAGCTAGGATTTGAATAGCTGCTTAGTTTATGTGCCCAGATGGTTCATCACAATCAATCTGGTGCTGGAGGCTTGGAAAATTCCTGGAGTGCTACTGGTCTTCAGTCTATTTTGTAAGCCAGAAGATGCTGGTTCAAACATCAGTGGAAGAATGTTGCAGAAACAGAGTAGATAAGCTTGCCAGAAGGACTGAAGACAAGAAGTCAAAAGCAGCGATTCCTTCTTTCATATCCTTTTATCTGGACTGCCACCAGAAAGCACCACCATCATTTGCAACGTGTCTTTCTACTTCAAATGATCAGATCAAAAAAATTCCTCATGGAAGTATCCAGCAGCTTGTGTTTAAGTTGAATCCTGATTCAGTAAAGTTGACAACAAAATCAGAGCTCCCTCTCCTAAATCCTCTTGTCCTGTTCTGAACTTGCTCATCTTGTCTTGACAAACTCCATAGCTCCCATGATAGCATCTTGCCCATAATATTTAGGTTGTCTATCAATAATCAGAATTTAACAGTGTCAGTACTCTAGTGTAGGTTCCACCTGGCTCCCCTTTCCCTAAGCACACCCAAAATACATTATGCAGTGTTAAATTATAAGTATTTTTCTTAATAAAGAATCCCATTAAAAGGATATTTAAAATTCTATAGAATATTATATTCAAAATTCTTAAGGTTGGGACTGGTAATATGGCTAAGCAAGAAAGAGCACTGTCTGGGCTAGCATGAAGTTCTGATTTTGTATCCTCACTACACATGCTATACATGTCCTTCTTGCTGTGTCTATAACCCTAGGGTTAGTTAGGGTGGAGAAATGCAGATTCTACTTGTGATTTGGCTAGTCTGTCTGCTCACAACAGGTTCAGTGAGAGAAGATCAACAGTGAGGCACAGAGTGATAGAGAGATGTTTTGGGTGTATTGTTCTGGATTCCATGTAATTGTGCATAGATGTGTACTTTACTTTAAAAACTTTAATTGTAAACACACACCACACATACACACAGAATTCTTCATGCTCAAAAACAATGGTATATTAAAGGCTCTTGGAATTTCTAGACTATACATAGAATACCTATCAAAAAATGAGTTTCAAAAAAGAAAAGAATTATATTTGATGAGATAGGTGTTTCTCATTTGTGAAAGTCATGTGACAAAACTTATAAAACTATTGCCAAAATCTTTAAGATTGCCTACATTCTTCCATGACCTGAATTGCCCTACTCTTTGACTTAACCTCTCATCTTTCTTGGGCTCCATATCCCAAGTTCTGGTAAATGTTATCAGTTCTTGTAAAAGAGGGAGAGGGAGCGAGGGAAAATAAGAGAGACAGACACATTGAGAAATAGAAAGAGAGAGAGAGAGAGATGACACACAGACAGACATATAAAGAGGTAGACGTTTTTCCAGAAGTGATATGTATTCCTTCTATATTTAAAGGTGTAATAAATGTAATGTTGTCATTTAAATTCATTATCACATTTGTTTAGATAATAACAACATTTCAGTTACTATTTTTTCTGCAACACATGCAGACATTATCACTTCTTTTGTTCTTTGAGGATAGCATTTATCTTTTGTAAGATTAAATTAAACACCAATTGGTATTTAGCAGTAAGGTGTTTGAAATCACTATAGTGATTTCACTCTGATGTAATTCGTACAGTGAAGATAAGGGGTGAAAAAGAAGTATAAGATGTATGTGACTTATCAAGACTGGGATTTGTTCATATCCTGGAGAAATGGATAAAGCCAAAACATGACTCATGCCATTAATGCTTTCAATGGGTGGCACACACATCTGTAAGACTGAGTTGAAGCTAATAAAATTTATGTCTTTGTATGTGTGTATGTGCACATTAATATTCTTAAAAGACCTGAGATTAGTAGTTTAATAATTTTGCTGTTTTCATTTTCATTATACATGATGTGGAGAGCTGAAGCATCAATCGCTCATCATTATGAGACTCATTTAATGCATTTTAATGGTAGCTGATAAGGTGGAAAATGCTATGTAAGTCAAATGAAAAAGTTTTAATCCATTATATGTTAATTCTGGATATTAATGAGTTCCAATTTATACACTCAGGTATTCATTCCAAATATTTGACACTTCCTCTTGGATATGAGTAAGAGAAAGCACAATATGTGGGAAATGGGTCCAGCAGCCAGCATGTCTTCACCTTAGGCTTCTTAAATACAATAGACTTGTAATTTGATATTTGGGAAAGACACTTTCAGTACTAGGAAACCTAAAAAATCATACTCAAAATTGTAAAGTCAGTTTTCACTATAACTTCTGTCATTATGTTTTCATTTTTACTTCTAAATACAAAAGAATAACTTGTCTATATCTATTATTACTATTGTCTTATTTACAACAGACTATAGATTGAAGACTTACATAGGTCAACAAATCTTATAAGCCATAAAAATTACTAGTGGAAAGGGTAAATTCTGGTGGAGATTATATTTCCTTAAAGGCGATTTTAGCATCTGTGACAAAGTACTATCTTAGATAAATCTTTACCTCTTAAAGTAACTTTGTCTCGAACAACTAAGTGTTGATACTGGAAGATATCAAGAAACCATTCATGTTACTTACTTAGTTTAGAAACATTTGACACATGGAAATGGACTTATGTAAATAATCATTCTTTTTTGGTCACATATAGAACTGGAGGTGAAGCTCACTCGGTAGACTGCTTGCCTAGTATGTTTATACTGCCTTGGATTCATGCCCCAGCTTCACATAAATAAGATGTGGTGGTGCATTTCAATGATTCTAATGCTTGAGAGATGGACAAGCTCACACTTTGTGATTCCCAGACTAGAGTGTGAATCAATACTCCAAAGAGAAGACCCAGTACAACAAAGACATTTCCTTCTTGTCCTTGGTTCAGGAAAGGAAGACAGATGAAGCAAAATCTCCTATATTCTACTCAAAAGAAAGGACAGTGTCTGTTACCCACCAAAAAGTTACTCATTTCTTCTCTGTGGAAGAGTACTATGGAGGAAGCAAAAGCCATATCAAGTCTTTTCTGGAAAACAGATGAGGGATACCATTATTGCTTATTTTCATGAACTCTTATTAAATCTGTTTTGAGTAACACATGAAGGCTTTGATAGGGTTACTCACAGTGTACACTAGTAAGTGTAGTTGTCACTGTCCGGTATTGTCTCAAAGAAAGCATGAATATACAAATGTATGTCTTGTTTTGTTGTATAGAAGTTCAATGGAGCTTGCTGCTAGAATTCCTGGTTGAAGAGACAGAGGCAGACCAGCTGTTACGTTGGCTCCTAACCCAATCATTGAACCACATCAGATTACTCTCTTGAGCATATAGCAATTTCAGTCCATATACATGGGTCCTGGGAAGCTCTATTCAAGTTCTCAGATGGAAGCCACCAAGAAGTTGTACTGGGAAAGAAGAGGGAAAGCTGTATCTGTCCTAATAATTGAGTTTGCTGACAGTCATAATTCTTCATGAGAATGCTGGTATGATTATTTTATATTAAAGAAATTTGCAATCAAAATATAAGAAGAGTAGTGATACTCTTCTTATTTGGGGTCATTTGCAAAGAAATAAACTTTCTTTGCTATTTGAAACCCATGTAGCATAGCAATATATAGCCTTTTTATTACAGCTGTTGAGAGTATAAGAAAGCAGAGCCAGTACATAAAATTTATAGTGGTTCTGAACAAGGCTCTTTATTTTTTTTTTTTTGCTAATGAAGTGAAATGCAAATAGCGAGTGTATTTCGAAAGTATAGTGCACTGTCCTAAGAGCCCAATGCTAATTAACTAGATTAGAGTGAATCCAAAGCATTGGGAACTCCAATGTAGCTTGTATTTGGCACTTGTTGTTATTATCATTTTCTTCTTTTATTAAGAAAAAAGCAGTGGTGTTCTTAGAAGTTGAAATGACTGAAATACTGGCAAGAGGATGAGAAGGTCTGGCCTCTTGATGGTCAGATCACACAGCTCAGGCATCACACTGGTTTAAATAGATGTCATGGATCCTCCAGTTATCTCTAACAAACTGCCTGATTTAAGACCATTAATCTGTGACTTGCAGTTATTTAGGGAGTTGTAAATGGAATATAACCAATGTCATTTGTTAGAAGAAAACATTAGTGTTTGATTTGATTCTGAAAAAAAATATTTTTACTAAATGGACATTTTATGGGGCATGGCCTTAGTTTTATGGATCACTGCCTCTGCTTTGCCTCTGATGATTTTATGTGAAGTGCTGTATAATTGATTTAACGGTTTGCTTGTTTTAGTGCTGGCACTGACTTTCTTCATTCGTGGAATAAGCACCATGAAAGAACTGGTTAGGAATAGCATGACTGTATTAAATATTTGTATAATTATTAAATGAATTAATGACGTTAAAATATTGTTTACTTAGGCTGTTATCTTATTACATACTGTGAAGCAGAAAAAATATTAATAACTCAAAATATTTAAGGAGATGAGATAAATTAATTCTTGCAAATCCTCATTGGTCTACAATTTATTTAAATTAAATATACTCAGTGACTCATGCTCTGTGCAAGTGTGTGGTTAATGACTTATTTTTTGCCAATTGGTGTAAGGTGATCTGTGAAGACTTAAGTGCTGAAAAGTGAAACTTTCCATCCTTCCTAGCAATTTCGGCAAGGACCAGATTGTGCTGGCTTCACTTTGGCTCTGGAATTGATGTATCCGGTTTCCCCTGCTGTTGGCGTGCGTTTCTTTCCCCTTCATTTGGCTAGTTCCCAATTGTTATGTAATTCTACTTCCATGTCTTTCCTCAACGTTCCTTCCCTAGGATGGGCATAACATACTTTCTGAGTTACCTGCTCCAGTTACTTTTATGATACACTGCAACCATTGGTCCACTCCCCCAAACAGTGATGAATTTCTTTAACCCCGGTGGGAGAGCCATAACAAACCATTTTAATAAACACTGCATTAATGGAAGACTGAATGAAGGAGCATCAAGGCTTAAACAAGTGGGCATGCTCTGAGATTTGTTCTCAACTGGACTCGTGTTAGGAAACCAGAATAGACCAGGAGGCTAGAATCAGAATAAACTCAGACTGTCTTGTATAACTCAGTTATCATGAGGCTACTCACTTTTAAGAACTTAGCTCTGCCTGTCTACCAATGCTAGGTTATTATGAATCTTCACTTGCAATTGTGGTAGCAAAGGAGAACGGATCATAACACTCAGGAAAATGTTTAGTGACAAACCACTGTAGAAGCAGTGGCCACAGATAGAGCACTGTAAGTCTAGCCAAACCCAGGGAGTCTCCCAGGTGGGGGGATGAGAGGAATGATAAAGATGAGCACATGGGTAATGGAAGGACAACCGTTTAGTGCAGGGATGACAATGACCATGTGGAAGATAGTACCCTAAGGACTCAGCAATATATCCCTGTAGAAAGGGATAAGGTTTTGGAGACTGTGGTGAAACTTGCGGAACAAGTAGAATTGAACTGTATTCTGCAGACATCAGGAAAGTCCCCTGTGATGCCCTGGTGATGCCATCACCACACATAGGCTTCTCTGAGCCCATGAAAGTCCTCTGGCAGTTTGTATCCTCTTAATCATGAACTGATGTAGTGATAGCCATGGTCCTGTTACTGAAGCTTCTTTCTGCAAGGTATCTTCCTCTCTACAACCTGTAACTTGGATTTCTTACTACTTGAGACTCTGTAGGAAAACAGCGGGCAGCTCCTTTGCAGTGACTAGAACCATAGCTGCACTGACTTAAAGCTTCTCTTGGGGGCTTTTCATGAAGATTTAGGCCAGGCTGCTGCTCTCCTTTCTAATGCACCTGTCATTGACTCTGTGATGGCATGGGTTAATGTGGTATGAAATTGTAAGTGATGATTATTGGGGTAGATTAATACACTATTCTAAAATTCCAAACTGAAACTATATATCACAAGCGACTTAGATATCATTGATGGAAAATTACTTTTACACTAGGGTAATTTGCAATGATTTGTGCAAAATTAATTTGTGTGTGTCCGGTAAGTTAACTTCTCAGCAGGTCAATGTTTATCCAAAGTTGTTGGGACCTCTGCCATAGCAGTAGCTCATTCTGCTTGAAAGACTGATGTAGCTTCAGCATTTTAGGCAGAAGACACGACACACTGGTTTGGAAGTAGAAAATGTTTAATTAGCGATTCCATTTCTATTTTTCAGAAAGATTAGAAATAAAAGGAAAACCTATGCAGGATATTGTGCTGTTCTCTAATAATGAGAAATAGGTATCCAGAGGCCATTTTTCATTTAATTTTCTCCATGTAGAGATCTATGTGAGTTTAATTTTTCTCATGTGTCTTTTTCTCTAAGAATCCATTGGCATATAAGGAAAAGTGAATTTTTATTAGCCATGCTAATGAGCTTTCTGTATATGTTCTGTTGAATTTCTATTAAATGAAAGCAGTGAAACAAATCAGGGCACTACTTAAAGTGTGTGCTAATTGACCCAAGACTATTAAAATATGAAAAGTCAATTACCAAATCAAGATTTATAGCAATGCCTCAAAGGTGATTGTGAAACTTTTGTAGAAATAATCCCCCTTGTTTAACTTAGTATGTATAATTTTGGAATTTGATTCTGATGAATTAATTGAAACCAAGGGTCTCTTTCACTACTGAATTGGCATGACATACAGCTTCCTGTAACTTCAGATATGGACTTGTACCGGAGTTTGAATTTGATCTGACTTTTAATTTGTATGATAGACTTCCAGTATAAAAAGATCTAATCAACAGTCTACATGGCTTACTACACTCATATTTTGGTTTGATCCAGTATTCTATGTGGGAAAATCGACACTCCTGTCGTTTCTAATTTTTAGTAATATAAATAGTGCGGTGAGCCATTCTATACATTTTGCCTTTTACACACATGAAAATTTTTTTCTCCTGTGAGAGAGACTTTTCAGTCAAGGCAATCTTTAGCATAACCAACCAACCACCACCATTATAAGTTGTATAGTTATGAAACTGTAATTATATGTGATAATGGTATATTATAATATAATAGCTTAGAAAACTTCTTAAAACTATATTATCCTACAAAACTGATATTATGCCAATTATCCAATTATGTGATACAGAAATAAATAAAATAAAACTCAGCTATCCACACAATATATATTTACTTATGCACAAAACTATTCTTAATAAAATAAGACAAAATACCTATACCATTACAATGCTCTTTTCTGAACTTGTCACATGACCTTAACTGATATTTATAATTACTTTCCTTTACTGCCTATTTTGTCTTTCCTCCACTGTCAGCAAGCACCTCAGTGAGTCTTTGTTATTTTTCTGGAGAGATGACCCATTCCTTCAATTCTGGAGAATCTGGGCTCTTTGTCATTCTTTTATAATTGGATTGTTATAGTTTTACAATAACCTTAATTTCAGGACATGATAAATAATCTCCAGCACTTCAGACATAATCTGATCTTCTATAACTCCATTGTGGAAAAATAATCCAATTGCTTCCAGGTGGCCTACATAAATAACCCCTCTGAACACTATTATTTCTGTTGACTTTAAAGACATCAGAGGTCCAAGATAGCCAGGGTGCTTCTTAGCTTTCAGATCAATGGAATGTTTATTGTTCTCCTGGTAGGACCACGCCTTACTCTAGACATAAAACTTCTTAACCAGCAGAGCATAGCATCATGGAACAGGAAGGAAAACATTTCATAGTGGGTCACTAGGATTGTCATGGTCACTGGCTGGTCACCTGGTGAATAGTACTATATTGGGGGTATAGTGATGGCCATTGCTTCTTGTACATTTTGTCCTTGGCAGCATAAGAAACCCATCTTATGGGTACATGGAAGCCCATCTTGTCGAGAACACGCATAACCTCCATCTTTGCTACTGTGATGACTTGTTCATGGGCCAATTGGACAATAACAAGAATCTGACTGTCCACAAAATGAAGCATCCCATCTACTTGATTACTGAACTCCTTTGCTGGAGTCACTTTTTGATGCGCATCTGCATGAGACACATGTGTCTTTATGTCTCTCACTCTGAGTCACAGTCTAACCCTTCTGTAGGCTCAGTTCTATAATTGTAATTGTCCTGAAGGATCATCATAGTTACCATTTTGTTCTCAGAACCCTCCCAACTGAAAGATACTTATGTTTTCTTTAGCCTTGCATCCCTGTAAAGTCAAATCCAGGAAAGACATCTACTCTTGCTGTTATTCAAATGTGGTTATTTTTACATTTATTCTTTTTCTGCCTTTTCCCTTTGCATATTCCTTACCTGGTCTCACCATCAATCTCTCTCTCTCTACTGTCCTGCTCATCTCATCACTACTTCCTTTATTATTTCTTCTTTTTCCTTCTTTTATTTTTAAGATTGTTATTTTATATATATATATATACAATTTTTAATTATTTTCTTTGTTTTTGTTGGGGATTGTAGGCAGAAATTTCTGACCTGCCTGGGCCAGTAGCCATCAGTCCCCCAAGAAAACACACAGAAGCTTATATTAATTACAAACTGTTTGGCCTTTTAGCTCAGGCTTGTTATTTACTAGCCCTTACATCTTAAATTAACTCATAATTCTGTTCTATGTTTGCCACATGGCTTAGTACCTTTTCTCAGTACGGCATTCTCATTTTGCTTCTTCTACATCAGGTTGGTGACTGTGTCTCTGTCTTTCCTCTTCCCAGAATTCTCCTAGTCTGGTTGTTTCATCTATACTTCCTGCCTGGCTGCTGGCCAATCAGCATCTTATTAAACAAATGCAAGTGGCAAGTCTTTACAGTGTACAAGAGCATTCTTCCACCTTGAGATGGATGATGATCTTCTGTCCTATGTACTTTCAGTAGTTTTTGTACTGGTGTATCTTTGGGTTTCCTATTGAATTCTGAGAGAACTTTTGATTTCTTATTTTATATATTCCATATCACTATATAGTGCTGCTCTAAGTTTATCCCTTTCTTTTTCTCAGCATAGAGAAAATGTTAAGCAAGTTACTAAAGTCTCCTTTCTTCTACACTGATTTATTTATCTCTCTCCCTCATGTCATTTCTTAAAACCTTCATTTTTCTTTCCTGAGGAATTGTCAAAATGTCACACTTTTCTAATATTTTCTAATATTTGATTATAAGGATATTGATTATATATCTACATCTTAGTACTGCTTCAACTAATCAATGTAGAATGAATTCCACTGTGATTAGATTTGCTGAGATTGGCAGATAATCAAAAGATTAGAATAGGAATTTTTATCAAACTGTATATACTCATGTGAGTCTTATCTGCCTTTTATTTGAGAGTACACTCAAAAGTAGAATACATTATATTATGTAGACCTTTATATTTTAAATATTTATGTACATGAGTCACATTGCTAATTGATACTATTTTTCTTTAAGCTTTACTTAATATACTCTTATTAATAGATGTATCTAATTTTTTAAAACAAATCAGGCATAGTAGTACAGTCATATAATTCCAAAACTTAGAAAGTCAAAGTAGGAAGTTCAAAAGTTGAAAATCATCCTAGGCTACAAACAAAGTGTAAGGCTAGCCTGGGCTACATGAGTCCATATATCATTATTTTTTCCTTAAAACTTTTTTTTTTCATTTTTATGATGTTTAGCTTATTAAATTTTCTGAACTGTTGTATTAGCATATTCCTTTTTTGTGTTTCTGACAAAATATGCAATTATCTTTTCAATGGAGGCAAAAACCATCAGCAGAATGCAAATATTAGGAATTCTTTGTTTTAGATATTCTCATTGAGTATTTTATATCATAAACAATTGGAAATTTAAAAGTTATTTAACAAGGGCTATGACTGTTTATCCATTTGATAAATAGAATTTGAATTTTATGTTTATTTGCATGCTGTCTTCAATTTTAGAATAGTATTGTTTTCAATTCCATTTTATGTTTCCAGGCCATTTTATGAAGATTACGGGAATCAATACTAACTTTATAAAGTCACAATTTTGTAAAGTACTTACTAAAAAAACACACATAAAGGCTCAGATAGGCTTCTCTTTGTAATAGATTCAATATTATGCTATACTAATATTTTATTAAATGCAATGTGTGCAAATATTTAAATTTTAAGTCATATAGTATTACTCTAATCATGGTCCAAGGACAACGTCCATGGTAAGTTCAGAGAAAAATAGCTATTTCTTCCCTATTGAGGAAAGACTTCCACCTACTGTGTGGACCCATGTCCATGATGTCAAACAGCCTCCCATTTCCTGGTCCTTGATTCATTTAATAAGGTAATAATAGATTCAGACATGCTCTGCTATTGGAAATTTGTGCGTTCATTTGATTAAATATTGCTTTGAAATGTAGATGTCAACTTAAAAAAAGTTGAATAGCTTTATTGTCTACTTTACAGTTCTTAATAATAAAAGAATGGAAAAAATAATAACAGAAAATTAAGAAAATTCAAAGTAAAGCATGAATACAATCTGAAGACAAGAGGTTTAAAAACTGGCTGAAAAAGACAAATTTGTTCATGCAATTGTATTTTAAATTTTTATTTATTTTATGGTATTTTAATTTTTTAAAGAGCCCATGTCCTCGTTAGTTTTTTTAATTGATTTTATTGAACTATACATTTTTCTCTGCTACCTTTGCTGATATTTTAATTTTTGAGGCTAAGTCTTGCTCAGTAGCTAAAACCCACCTAGTACTCCGGATCCCTCTGTTTTTACCTCCCAACTATCGGGATTCCATATATGCACGTCCATGACTGCTACAAATATCCTTTGTACATGAAAAAGGAGCATGAAAATATAAGTTTATAATGAAAATGCCTTCAAATGGATAAATGGTATGTCTACACACTTGAGCACTATTCAGCAATACAAATAAAGAACTGCTGATGTAAGCGATGACATGTATGAATCTCAAATGAACTGTGCCTATTAAAAGAAGCTGGGTACAAAGATTAAATAAGTATTTCGTTATTCTATTTCCATGGTATTCTGTAAAAAGAAATACTGTAGATAAATAGTTTATCAAGTGCTGAAGGGAAGAGAGTTGGGGTAACAGCATGTGTTCAACATCTTGACTCTGCTTAAGGTTATTTGATTGTCTACATCTACCACTACTCAAGGAATTTTTTGCTAAAATGGGCAGATTTTATTATTGTATTTATGTCTTAATTTTTTAATGGAAAGTATGTGTTTAAAGGAATTTCAAAGCAAGGAAAGGGCCAATGCAAAAATGAAAGAACATAAAAATTTACTGTATCTGTTGCTTTGTTATTAATATTGGTTTAAAAAATGGATTTTAACAAGGTTTTTCTTGATGAATTAAATTGTATAAAATTAAATAAATGGTGTGGCTTAAATTTCTTTTATCCGTGATTCCATATAAACTTTGGAAGACAAGACAAATAGCATCTCCCCAGTGGCTACATGAAAGAAATTACAAACAGGGCCAGAACTGCTTCTTGAGAAGAAGAGTTAAGTGGCTACTGATTTGATCTGGCCTTCGAGATATGATGTTATTTGGTCATTAAAAGTTCTGAATCTCCAAAGCTGCTGGTCTAAAATTTCCTTCTCAGTTGGGTTCTCTTGCTCATGACACCTGCCTGAAAAGTGTTTGACTTCCCAATGTGACTTAAACTGTTGAATAAATACAAATGCTTGTGGGAGCTCCCCCATTTTAACCAATGCAAAAGCCTGTATCTTAGGAGAATAGTCTCGACGTGGACAGACCACAGAGCCATGCTGGAGGGTGTATTCTTTTATTCCTAATTAGACTTAAAAAGTTACTCTGAAGTTATCAACACCTGCAGAGATGATTCAGCTCCTGGCATTGCTCAGGATAGTGAATCTCACTGTAGATTTTTCTCCTCTTCTTTTTTCTAGTTTTGTTCATTTATTTTTCTCCCACAAGTCAATTGGAGATGGATCTAACAGCATATCTTCATGAAACCGTCGGTTGTCTTTCATGTTTATAAAAACATCAAAAGTTTTTTGTTAGTCATATATCACTTGAAAATTGTGTTAACATCAGTGCATTAAGTAATATTGTAGTTTAAATTTAGTCCATTTGATAGAAATTTTATCTTTATGATATGGATCACCTTTGCTTTCTTTATAATTAAAACATTTTCAAAAATGATAGAAACAGAAGAATAAAGAGAATGTGGGCTTTTGTTTCATCTCTGTCTTTAGTGTGCCTTACGATTTAATCTTATAATAATTCTTTTAAAATTTTGTTTTTCATCTTTGTAGTAATTTTAAAACCAAATAAACATTTTTGGTTTTGCCAATTATTTTCTATCTATTGGTAAGACAAATACACTCCAGAAAGAAGCTTATGAAATAATTTTTAATTGCGTAATTTGTGAATTTGTTTTGCATCAAAAATTTTGCTTCTAGACAATTAATTTGATCCCCCATCAGCTTGTTCTAAATTACCACCTTCCCTCTACCTCAATCTCCATGCATTCCTCAGAGTGGGTAAGACCTCCCGTGGAGAGTCAACAAAGACTGTCACATCTGTAGCATGAGTTCTAATAGGTCTTAATAAACACACACACACACATCAAATTAGATATAAGAGAAAATGCTGAGAGGTAAGAGAGAAAAAGGAACCCAAACCACAACCATCTTACCTACTCAACTGCCTAGCCAAAAGAGACCCATGTTTGGTGCCATACATCACTTGAGGCAGGACAATGACCCTCCTGTCTGTATCTCAGCTGAGCAATATATCCATCCATAGGGAATGGGTTCCAAAACTCCAGTTCATGCACTAGGGATAAGTACTGGTTCCATGGCCAGTGGCTCTACAAGATGCCCAAGTCACAACTGTCAGCCACATTCAGAGGGTCAAGCTTAGTCCTATGCAGGTTCCTCACCTGTCAGTCCAGAGTCAGTGAGCTCCAATTAGCTTTGGTTAGCCATTTTATGGGTTTACTCATCATTTACTTCTATCACTCCTTTATCTCTATGACTGGACTCCAGGAGCTCAGCCCAGTACTTAGTTGTGGATCTCTGCATCTGCTTCCATCAATTAGTGGATAAAGGTTTTATGACAACAACTAAGGTAGTAATTAATATGATTACAGGGGAAAGGCGGTTAAGGCACCCTCTCCACTATAGCTTACATTCTTAGCTAGGGTTATCCTTGTTGATTCCTGGGAAAACCCTGGTGCCATGTTTCTCACTAACCCCATAATGGCTCCCTCTAGTAAGATATCTCTTTCCTTGCTCTCCCTCTTTGTGCTTTCCCCAAACTTGACCTTCCCAATCCCTTATGTTCTCCTGCCCCTCCTCACTCCACTTCTCTCCTCCCCCACACTCCTACTTTACTCAGAAGATTTTATCTATTTCCATTTCCCAGGAAAATCCATGGATGTCTCTCTTAGGAGCCTCCTTGTTTCTGTCTTCTCTGGAGTTGTAGACTTTAGGCTGGTTATCCTTTGCTTTATGTCTAATATCTACTTATGAGTGAGTACAGACTGTGCTTGTCTTTCTGGGTCTGGGTTATCTCACTCAGGATGATTTTTTTCTAGTTCCATTTATTTGCCTGAACATTTCAAGATATCATTGCTTTTTACCACTGAGTAGTAAGTACTCCATTGTGTAAATGTACCACGTTTTATCCATTCTTTGATTGATCGGCATCTAGGTTGTTTCCAGGTTCTGGCTATTACAAATAATGCTGCTGTGAACATAGTTGATCAAATGTCCTTGTGGTAAGAGTGTTGTTACTTTGAGAATATGCCCCAGAGTGGTATTGCTAAGTGCCGTGGTAGATTGATTTCCAATTTGTTGAGAAACTGGCATACTGATTTCCAAAGTGGCTGTACAAGTTTGTAATCCCACCAGCAATATGGGATTATTCCTTTCACTCTGAATCCTTTCCTGCATAAGTTGTCATTAGTGTTTTTGATCTTAGCCATTCTGAGAAGTGTAAGATGGCATCTCAGAGTTGTTTCGGTTTGCATTTCCCTAATGGCTAAGGATGTTGAGCAATCCTTTAAGTGCCTTTATGCTATTTGAGAGTCCTCTGTTGAGAATTCTCTGTATAATCTCTACCCCATTTTAAAATTGTATAGTTTTGTATTTTGATCACTAGTTTCTTGTGTTCTTTGTACAGTTTGGAGATCAGTCCTCTGTCAGATGTGAGGTTGGTGAATATTTTTTTTTCCATTCTGTAGGCTGCTGTTTTGTCTTGTTGACTGTATTTTTGGCCTTACAGAAGTGTCTCATTTTCAGGAGGTCGTCACTTATTCCTTGTTTTACTCTCAGTGTCTGTGCTGCTGGTGTTATATTTAGGAAGTGGTCTCTTGTGCCAACACATTCAAATGTACTTCCAACTTTCTCTTCTGTGAGGTTTAGTGGGGTTGTTGAGGTCGTCTTTCCATTTGGATTTAAGTTTTGTCCATGGCAATCTATTTGTGTTCTTCTACATGTTGACATCCAATTATGCCAGCACAACTTGTTGAAGATGCTTTCTTTTTGCCTTTGTATAATTTTAGCTTCTTTGTCGAAAATCCAGTCTTCATAGGGTCTTCAGTTCAAATGCATTGGTCCACCTGTCTGTTTTTATGCCAATACAAAGCTGTTTTCATTACTATATCACTATAATAGAGCTTGAAATCAGGGATAATGATGCCTCCAGAAGTTCCTTTATTGTACAGAATTGTTTCAGCTATTTTGGTTTTTTTGTTTTTCTATATGAAGTTGAGTATTTTTCTTTCAATGTCTGTGAAAAATTGGGGTGGAATTTTGATTCAGATTTCATTGACTCTGTAGATTGCTTTTGGTGGGACTGCCATTTTACTATGTTGATCCTACATATTATAGAGCATGGGAGAGCTTTCCATTTTTTTATATCTTCTTCAATTTATTTCTTTAAGACTTAAAGTTCTTGTCATACAGTTCTTTTACTTGTTTGGTTAGAGGTACCCCAAGGTATTTTATATTAATTTTGGCTACTGTGAATGGTGAAGTTTATCTGATTTCTTTCTTAGCCCACTTGTCATCTGTACATAGGAAAACTACTGATTATTTTCAGTTAATCTTGTTTTCTGATTCATTAATGAAGGTGTATGTGCTGTAGGAGTTCCCTGGTAGTATTTTTGGGATCACTTAAAAATACTACCATATCACCTGCAAATAATGAAAATTGCCTTCTTTCTTTCCAATCTGTCCCCTTAATCTCCTTTTGTTGTCTTCTTGCTCTGGCATGAACTTTAAGTACTATGTTCCATAGGTATGGAATGAGTGGACAACCTTGTCTTGTTCATGATTTTAGTGAATTGTCTTATGGTTTTCTTTATTTAGTTTTATGTTGGCTCTTGTCTTGCTCTATATTGCCTTTATTATGTTTAAGTATATACCTTTTATCCGTGTCTAGAGAGTTTTACATCTGATCCAAAAGCAGCAGAGAGACACAGTGTGTGACAGTGTTTTACAGGGGCTCTTGAAAGCTTAAAACCTTGCTAAGTGATACCACCTACAATATGAATAAATTTCTTAATTCTTACAAAACATTGGTAACAACTGGACAGCTGGGACCACGAGCCTCTGGAGACCATTCTCATTTAAATCATGCCATATATATTTTATATAATAATTATTTCAAACAACATATGGGATGGGAATATTCTATGGTGAAATTCCTCAAATGTTATTTTAAAATTTAATACAATTTCATAAATGTGGAGAAGGTCACATGAGCCAACATTTGAGATCTTGTTAGCCCACTAGCATGTTAGGGTCACCCTCTTCTTACTAAGAGAGCTGGGATTATACTGATATTCTTTGTTCCAAAATCTTAGTGTGTTCTGTCAGTTTGGAAATTTACTATTTCTCTAAGCCAAGGCTTTGGGGGATAAATTATTTCAGATTTACAGTTGGGTTACCATGTAGTACCTTTACAGTTGAAATGGTAGGCCCTTCCTTTGATGGAAGGTTGGAAGGCAACAAAGTCAGTACAAAACATTCCTAAATGGAGATTTAATTTTCATTTTTATTTTACAGAGGAAATAAATTGCAGTTAATTGCAGCAGTCCATCACTAAGGCACTTTCTTTTCAGAGGAGCATTTACTGCCTCTGCAATAATTATAAACTTGAGCTAGGTGCTGGCAGTAGGATATTCCCTTACATCAGAAAGTTATCCTGCAAATACAGTTCTCAAAACACCAATATCAGTGGTCATCTTCAGCATGAAATCATGCTTGGCTAGTGATTTTCACTGTAATGGTATATAAATTATTTTATTTATTATATTTAGGCTTTCTACTGAGACTAGGTATGTTCTGTTACTGAGAATAAGTATGTTGATGGTTTCTAAAAATTGCATGCTAAGTCTAGTTAACCAAAACTGGAAAAGTGGGTAAAAGTATCGACCGGATTTCCCAGGAGTGATATTATATATCAGGTGTTAGAGGACTTAGGAGTCTGGTTTAGATGAAGGATTTGACACTTTAAGGAAACAAGAAAACAGATTTTTTTTCCTAAAAGATTGTCGTTTTCAAGTGTGACTGTGGATCACAATATGAGGGTTTCTTAATGGCAAATTCCACATTGATGAAATTGATTTTCATGGTTTTACTTCCTCATAGGCTCATGATTTTTACCTTCCAAAGGAAATCCTGGAACATCCAGGATATTGGGGAGAGAGGGTTTGATGGGGGCATGGCATAGCTGAAGTCAGTGGAAACTCAGGAAACAGGTAGGGAGCTCTTCTAAGCTGACCAGTGTGCACAGTTGCTGCATGTCATCTGCCCAGTCCATGGTCTGAAATAAAGTGAGTGATGTGTACATGAGAAACGGAATGGCAAGAAAAGTAATCACAATTAAAACTCAAATATACAGACTAATAGCTGCCAAGGTTTCCCTCCTAATAAGGAGTTTGCTAACCTTTTAGTATTCCAGTTTGAATGGTTCTTTTGTGTAAATGCTCTGTATTCCCAACAGAAATTAAATCACTCCTTTAGTGGAGGTGCATTATTGAAGCAAATGGATGGCTCTCTGTGTCATTCAAAGTCAACCTGATAGGTTTGGCGTGAACATGATTGGCTCTCTCGCCCACCAGCTGCGGGATTGTAAGCACGCTATTTAGACTCAGAGATTCAAATCTGGTTCCTATAACGTGTGACTAATGTGGTCAGGCCTGTTTTCTTCATATAATGTAAATATCCATTATGGAAGGCTATACAGGCTGAAGTGCAGGACAGATGCCGTGTGTCAATATTGATAAACACTGTGGGATTTACCTCTGAAAGCACATTTAAAGCCTGCCCCTGGTCTGCCCAGAAAATTACTAACTGCAAGCCGTAGGGCATGGTATGCTTTCTGGGCTATGTGCTGTACGAAATGCTTAGGTTTGGAAAGTCATATGGCTGATTTCAACATTGTGCAGGCATCTTGGCCATGAGGTGAACTGCCATTTATTCAGTTAATTTGGAACATCAGTTAGGGTTTTGATCTATAAAGATAAATAAAGGACTATCAAATACCAATCTAAATGCTTAATTTATTGATCAGAGATGAAAGGTGGAATTTTCCAAGTAAGGTGACAGAACTCACCCTATTATCCGGGTGGACGGCTTGGCACAAAGTTCAACAGATTGCAGACAGAGATTTAACAAATCTGAAACTGTTGAACTCGCAAGTACCTACAATTTGAATGAAAATAAAGTGTTTAATGATAACACCTTTTCAAATTTTCTTTGCCAAAGTTATGGTTGATGTGTCTTGCTGTTGCTACTCTGGGTCATCATGTTATTCATGACTGCTCTGACCCATCCTTTCCTTTCCTTTCCTTTTCTTTTCTTTTCTTTTCTTTTCTTTTCCTTTCCTTTCTTTTTTTCCTTTCCTTTCTTTTTCTTCCCTTCCCTTCTCTTCCCTTCCCTTCCTTTCCTTTTCCTTCCCTTCCCTCTGGCCTCTCCTCTCCCCTTTCCTTTCCTTTCCTTTCCTTTCCTTTCCTTTCCTTTCCTTTCTTTTTTTCCTTTCTTTTCTCTTCTTTCTGGTGAGCATGATGGTAGATGCTGGAACTTACAAAAAAAATGGAGAGGAGACATCACCTTTGCCTTAATGGTTCTCACATTAAGCCACTGTCACAAATCACTGCAGTGAAGCCATAAAATGCAGAATACGTCCAGGTTGATTGTTTTGACAGAAGATGATGCAAGGCTGTGAGAATATTCTCCCACCCAGGGACAGGGAGCTCTTCCCATTCTACTCTGAACCCCTTGAGCCTTTACATTATGATCCAACATAGATGCTGTATGCATGAACGGTACTAGAAGATATAAATGGGGTTTTGATTGCTAATATCTAAAATGAAATAAAAAATGGTCGTTTTTGTAGGAAAGCTTTCCAGGATACCCTTTTTTTCTATAGCCTGTACTTTGTTCCTTAAATCACGACTCTCAAAAGATGTGGGCTCTGCTTGTACCTTTACACCAATAGTTCTGCGATTGTCACAACATAATCTCTCTGTTGTATGAGCCTGCTCATTCATTCCCGGTTGCTCAGCCCCAAAATAATCACACAGAAACTTTATTAATTCACTATGGGACAAATCACTATAGCATTTACATATTAAATTAACCCTTTTCTAATATATGTATATATATATTTGGTTTTTCAAGATAGCGTTTTTTTTCCCCCTGGAGCTAGCTCTTATAGACCAGGCTGGCCTGGAACTCACAGAGATCTGCCTGCCTCTGCATCCTGAGTGCTGGGATTAAAGGTGTGTGCTACCACCACCCAGATTATTATTTTATATTTTACCATGAAGCTCATGGCCTACCAGCAAGGTTCCAACTGGCAACTCATGTTTTTCCCCTCTAGCAGCTACACTGCATCTCCTTGACCCTGCCATTTTTTTTCTCCCAGAATTCAGTTTAGTTTTACCTGCCTACCTCTATTCTGCTCTGCACAGGTCCATGACAGTTTCTTTATTATCCAATGGTATTCACAGCATACAGAGGGGAATCCCACATCATTTCTAGGCTGCTAGTGTTTCCTGGCACTATAGCCTCATTCTTGAAAACCACAGTAATGTGATGGGTACCCCTAAATCACACCTCCTTTCCAATGAAAAGGGTACCTGTCCCTTGTACCTTGGCCAATCTGTTATGCTTGTTATAACATTTTCTCTATTTTCCTAAAGACTTATCTGGATATAGACTTACATTTTGGAAAACCTATGGTAACAGCTGAAGGGTTATTCTCACTCCTACACAGATATCCAGTGTAGAATTCATGCTGAAAGACAGCACAGTGGAATTCTGACTCTCCTGCTCTACCCCGTGGCATTATGTACACAATGTAGCTTGGGTGATGATGGGAATGCAGGAGTATGAGCAAGAGATTCAAACGGCAAGATTGATGAAGGTGATGAATGTATTGATCCTTAAAGAATATTCAGAAAAAACAAGAAGAGGGCTTTCTGGTTGACCACCTCCATGGAATAAATGTTGGTGGGAAAAGAGGTATTGTCATGGAGAACGGTGAATAACCTGTGACACACTGGAGGACAGGTATTCCAAAACCCACCTTCCTCAGAAGTTTGCAGAAAGGCTGACATGTACATGGAGAATAAGAGGGATCTTCTTAAAGGACTTTGAAGTGCTGATATGTTTAGACTTTTTTCTTTAGGTGAACATTAATTTTTAATTCTGTTGTACCCAATTTAGAAGGAAGACAAAAATATGATTCTGTGGAGACTGGTAATTTTCTATCCTTTTTTTTTTTTTTTTTATTTAACCTATCTAGAATCAAGCCTCTTTGGAAAACACTTAAGTCACAAAAGCTACTTCTATACTTTTATGTGCATTTTAAAATTTTTCTATAGTACACAGAATAATAGCTCTGTTGGAAGTCCTGCATCTTATGAAAAGCATTCTAAACCCTTTTCATGAAGTTCAATTGTTAGAAAGCCTTAGTATATAAACATGCTTTGATGAGAAGGTTAATGTAATGGAAAATTAGCAGAGTTAAGATGCACTTTACTATCTAATTAGCATTTAATTACCTCAGAACTTTTATTTTAAGTATGAAAAATATTGATTCTTGGAAAATATGCAGTCTTTAAAGTGTCTATTATTTTATACGCATATGCACACACACACACAGGATGCATTCATAGACTTAAACATGTCTATGCTCCATTCTCCCTCATTTTTCCTGTGAGACAAAGTGCCCCAAATTCTTTACTTAGGACTTTAAGAATAGGAAAGGGCTTGTTTGTTAAATGACTCTTTACTCAGAATCACCCTCAGCATGTTAGCTCCATCTTCAAATTCTTTCCTTAATTTTAGGCTTGCTTTAGTGGACTCTGAACCTACATATGAAGCAAGGAGGAATGGGAAGGATATGGCTGTTGCATTTTCAAAAGTCTGATATATATATATATATATATGTATATATATATATATATATATAAACTTACTAGGTGGCAGACATTATTTACATGGACATATTACAGATAAGGAGAACAACACTTAGGCCAAACTCACAGGCCACAGAGCTGTGATCGAGTTTGGGTAGATCACCTCTGTCAGAAGCAAGTTAGTATATGTAGAGAAAATAGTCTACAAGAAAACTGGTTGAGCGGCAAGATTATGTGGGTAATACTTTAACATGTGTATCATGGGCTAGATGTCTTTCCTGGGACTGAAGACATGGCACAATGGTTGAGAGTAGGTACTGCACCTGCAGAAGGCCCAAGTTCCATTTTCAGTACCCAGGTTGGGTGGCTTATAGCCACATGCAACTCCAGCTCCAGTTCCAGAGGATCAGACACTCTCTTCCGGCTTCTGTGAACAACCACATTCATGAGCACCGAGTCACACATAGACACATATACATACAATTAAAATTTTGCTTGAAGGAGCATATGTAGAATTCTGCCTAAAGGATCAGAAATATTTGCATAGTTTTAATGAGTAGGAGGTCATGAGAATTTTTTTTTTGCTTGTAAATATTTTGTGCTTACAGAAGATAAATGACACATTGGTGTGATGTTTCAGAATAGCTAAGATAACCACTTGGGCCTCTGGATACTTTCTTTTGCAGGAAGTACAGATGTCTTTACTTCTCTGGATAGAAAGCTGTTTTTCTTCATGAGCTTTCCCATCCCCTTTTCCTATCAGGTGCCACATTCTTAGATACCAGTGTCTCCTGATTGATTAAACAAGCCCACAGTGAGCACCGGTGAGGAGCAACTGTAGCATAGTCACTGCAGCTACTAAGTACATGCATATGCTAAGGTGTCAGCCAATGTGACAGTGAGCAGGGGTAGGTGGCCCCCATACTGATGCTGAGGCAAGCCTTGTTACAGGGAAGTGACAATGAGGCTGGCCTCATCGAATCTCTTAGATAAGAGAATACCCATTGTCAATCCTTAGTCCAAACTTAAGTAATTTCTCTTTAACATTCAAGTGAGACAAAGAAAAAGAAAAAGAAAAGAAAAGAAAGAAAAGCTCTCTGCATTAGTTTCAAACATCGTAAAAGCCTCCTATCTGGCAGCCTGCTTCTGCGACTGAAAATGCGGGCACTTAAGGCAGATCACAACAGGCGAAGTCAATCAGATTTCCTGTTTGAAATATAAGCTGGGTGGTATGCTGCTCCGAAGAACTATTATGCCAATAAAGAACAAATGTAATGGAGTGTTCTCCTGTGAGGCGCAAATGTGGACTTCCTAATTTACTTCTTATGGGGCCTATTGAACAAAACCCATGGAGATATACTCATTTTAAAAAATATTGATGGCTTAGTTATACAATTAAAATCATAAATTAACAATGCTTTGTTCCATATTACTTTTCTAGAACCATACGGGTGAATAAAGTGCATTTCCACCCTTCCCCAGTCCCTTTATTATTTCTGAATGTGTGGAGCTTTAATTAGCTTGCTTTTCTTTCCCCTTGGCACTGACCTTTTTCTCCTGTAGTTAAACATTATCCCTGTGTATGAGCAACTTTGAAAATATGGACAGTCTTTGTTCTTGGCAATCCACTAAGACATTGTTATCTTGTCAATCAAATTCAAACTGAAAATTTATTTTTAGCCCAGAGCATCACTTATGCATAAGCCAGTTTATACAAGAATGTAATTTTCCTGTTTTCTGTTTAAGCCTCAATAGTCAAACATTTAATTCTTGAACATTAAAAGTACTTTACCAGCTAGGGCTTTCAACAAAATTAACACCTCCAATGTAACATAGAACAAGAGATGGAAGTGATATTTAACAATACGAATGAACATTCATTTCTTTAGGAAATACAGTTACCTATGTAGGAAAAATAGTTACCTAAACAGCTGGATTGAATTGAACCACTTGTCTATGACTCTGACTGTAGAATATCAGAGCCTGCTGTGAGATGGTCATTCTATGTGCTTTGAATACAGATTCCTCTCATTGGTTAATAATAAAACCTGTTTGACCAATAGCCAGGAAGGATAAGGTTAGGCAGAACTATCAAACTGAGAACTCAGATGAGAAGGGTAGAGTAGGGAGAGATGCCAGCTGCCAAACAAGTTGGATGTATAGAAAATGAGGTAAGAAGCCATGAGCCAAGTGGCAAAACATAGCTAGGAATATGAGTTAATTTAAGACTATGAGTTAGCTAGTAATAATCCTGAGTTATTGGTAGAGAATTAATAATTAATATAAGCCTCTGAATGATTATTTGGATGTGGTTCCAGGATGGGGTGGGACAGAGAAACATCTGTTTTTAACAACCCCCCTTTCTTCCCTCCAGTGAAGGTGTGCCGTCTATATCAGGGCTTGCATTGAGTATATCTGATCTATTACTTTGTATTAGTAGTTTCATCCATAACCACCAAAAATAATTCTGTACAAATGACTTTCTTGATGTGAAGAATTTGACATACCAAACATAAGTAAAATATGGTAAAATAGCTTTCACCCATAAAATTGATAGCTATACATTGAAATTCTATCATCCTTTAGGACTGTCACACAGATCTCAGAGATAGCAAGAAGATTAAGAGTGGATATCCCAAATCAAGCAAAATGTCAACAGTACACCAGTTCTCATTATAGATATAAAATGCTTTCAAGAAATTATTATTTAAAGGATTATATAGGACATCTATTTGGTGTTATTCTGTACATTATTGATACTTATACTAAATGATGAATTCATTCATTCTGGAAATGTTTAATTATTAAAATGTGATCATCCATAAATTGAGGCTTTTTGGGGAAAATATATGATCCCAATCCAAAAGTACATCTCTGAAGGCACAAATGTGAATAATATCCCTCTTGTGGAGATGACCAAAATCATCGGCACTGTCATTTTTTTCATATTGAGTGGTTACATTTCACTTTACTCTGTATATTGACTTTAGAGTATTCTCTAATGTCATGTATGAAGACAGGAAAAACTAAGGTGAATTGAGTTGTCTTTATTTATATACTAAGACTTAGAAAAACTACTATAGCTATTTAATCATTCCAGTGGTTAAAAAAAAAATGGATCAAGAATTCAAATGATTCAGAACTTTCTATTGTCAGCTCCAATCACTTTAAACAATTCCAAAGTTAGCATGTGGGATAAGGAAGCACTTTTAAAATTGAGTTCAATAACACTCATATTTCCTTGTTACAGCTGTATGGATTTGGCTAACATGTGCTCTGTAACCACAGTAGCAATCAATATATAGACTGGTCTCACTGTACTACGAACTCTCCCCCAGTGTCTTTCTGTAGTCAGGATAGCCCCAGCCTCCAGTATCTACTAATGTTTTTCTTACACCTGCCCTTCTGCCTTTTCCAGCGTGACCCAGTAATAGAATCTAAACTGTTGAGACTTTTGCACTGTTTGCTTTTATACATCATAATATATGTGAGGTTCATACTAGCTACTGCATTTTTACCAATTCAACAGTCTGGGATAATACTCATCCTAGAGTAAATGACCAGAGAGGCTCATCTCTTTTCCTCTCAGTGACCTCTCCTCCACATAGGGCTCAGCTTCCTCAAGGGTCTGGCTGGGAAGGTGCTTTGTCCTGGGTCTTCCCTGTTGCCTGTATAATGATATTTCATGCTCTTTTTACACCTAATTTCCTACTGTTCTGTGGAGTAAAGAGTGAGTTCTTCCAGACAGAGTTAGGAGGTGATAATAGGCTTCACTTCTGAAAAGACAAAGTCACATTGCTAATTTCTAAAAGTCAGATAACTTACTTATCATTTTCCACTCTCATCTGAGCATCTATAAGATGCCAATATTTTATCTATCTAAACTTACTATTTTGAAACTTATTCTATTTTAATGGATAGCTTCTAAGCAGGCATACCTCTTTATAAGTTGTAGTGATCATTATCGTTGGAATATCTGGAAGCAAGAAGATTAGGAAACTGGGAAAGCATGATATTCTCTCATTAAGAATGCCAGTTTCTGATGGTCAAACATGGCAAAATATGATCTTAGGTTAATTAATTTTTGGATTTAATTTTTAAATAAATTGTAAGAACAATAAAAATAATGGTAAATGCCCAGGTGAGTTTATGATGGGCTCTGATCAACGAAACTTATGGGAGGGTTAAATCCTTATTAAATATGATTTAGATAAAAGATATTTGGTCTCAGACTAGACTTTCATCACCAGCTCCAGAACTGACCGAGGCCTTGTGCTTGTTATCTAACCTACCTGGGTTTTCTCATCTGTGATCTGTGTCTTCTGCAGCTCACCTCACAGGTATTAATGACATTGTGGGGCATCCCAGTAAGTTACTGCTATAGAAAACAGCTTCCAAACATTTTTAAATAATTAAAATATATTTCACACTAACATGTTTTAGGTTTTCATTTACTAATCTAGTAATAAATATAAGACAGAGAGAGAGAGAGAGAGAGAGAGAGAGAGAGAGAGAGAGAGAGAGAGAGAATAGGCAGAGTCACAGGCATGCCATGTAGCTGCCAAAGGAGACAGACGCCAGACCCATACCAGTAAACAACAGCCTTGTGTTGACATACAGACTAATAGAAATTGGCTAATTAAAGTTGTAGGTGTTAGTTAATAAGAAGCCTGAGCTAATAGGCTTAACAGTGTTGTAATTAATCCAGGTTCTGTGTGATTTTTTTGGGTCTGGGTGGCCAGGAAACAAATGTGCAGTCTCTCTTTACAAATGGTATGCCAACATGATGGGCCAACTTCATCCACATAAAACCTGAGAAAGCTTGGGAAGAAATTCTAAACACAAAAGAACAGAATAAGGCATGGTTTCTTGGTAGTCATATTTTTTTTTTCAGATAGGCTCTGTTTGTCAGCAGTGAGTGGTGGTGAGGCCTCTTTAAGAAACAGCTTCCTAAGAGAGACATACATATATCTAATCTACATGGGATGTAGAAAAAGACAAGATCTCCTGGGTAGAATTGGGAGCATGGGGACCTTGGGAGAGGGTTGAAGGGGGAGAGGAGAGTCAGGGAGGGGAGCAGAGAAAAATGTAGAGCTCAATAGAAATCAATAAAAAAAGTCAAAAACAAAAAAGAAAAAACCCAGCTTCCTGGTTTGTACTGGCAGCACAAACAAATGACGCTGGCTCTTTGGGGAGGTCAGGCTATGGAACACTTGAATGGGGTCTGTGATCCGAGTGCTACAAGCTGATTAAGGGTGACATGGATCTGTTGTGTCCCTGGACCCGGGGCAGTGAGCATGTATCGCAGAGTTGGCAGTAAACATACCTCTGCCATATTGAAAGGCCAAGAGAGGTAGAGTCAGCGTTCAGGGCCACTGCGACCAAGCTGTGTATCATTTTAAAAGCATTCCTGGTCAGAAAATGATTACAAATACACAATAAAGACAGATTCAGAAAGAAATAAACCCCTGAATGTGTCAAAGTGTTGGGTAAATGTACATAGGCTTGGGAGAGAGAAGGAAAAGAATATAGACAATTAAAAACATAAAACAAAGTCTTTAAAGAGACAGGAAAAGTGATAGAAAAGCGCAAGACAGTCATAGATTAAAGGAGTAAAGAAAAATAAGCCACATAAAGATGGAATACACACAGAGAATATGGATTATCTATATTATTGCATTTTTTTTGAATTTTATTACTGCAGAGAGATATTTGATTCTGGAGTCTGCTAAACTGAACCAACATAAAGGTATCTTGACTTCAAAATTTGGGTCTAAATATATTTTGCTTTGGTAAAGAGGTTCTGCTTCTGTTTCCACAGAAGAAGAGAACATTTGATTCCTTTCAGGCTAATGTGGTTTGATGGAACAATACCCCACAAAGTTCTCCATTAACCCTAAAATTATTTACCCAACCAAAAAAAAAGGAAGCAGATTGGAGAAAATTATGCATAATTTTCAAAATAATTATTTATAAATGTTTGTTTTTATTTAATGAGTGATATGATAGAGAGATGAGTTATTTGTTTTAGTAAGTATCTTGGTTAATTGATGTAAATATATCAATTTATATGTGTTTATATGTGTTTCTTATCTAGTTTAAGGCATTATGTTTATACAGATAATTTTAAAATATAGTATATAAAGATAACAGATTAATAATCATTTATAATGTTAAACTTGTCGTGTTGATTAGGTTTTCTAGATATATATATATAGAGATATATTTCAGTTATGTAGATAATCTTCAAGCCTTTCAAAGACCTACAGAATAAGGCATTTAAAATGTTTTAAGAACTTAGACTTTTCTTGACTATGAAACATGTCTGCTTCTGGCAGCAACAATTACTTAAGAGAGTTTAATGGGCATTGAAGAAACTTGTTATGGAATTTGACTCCAGTGTGACAAAACTAGCCATTTGGCCAAGAGACTGCTCTTGCCTGAGCTGCTTTATGGCATGCTATATAAACTGGATATGCAGGACCTACAGAAAAGTGACTGCCAAACTTTCCAAAAAGCAAGATGTCCCTTTATGGTTCTTGCTTCACAGAAGAAACTGCCAGACATTTGGCAGAACACAGAAGAAAGCATCTGATGAATTTTGCCATTACAAGGCAGAACAGATCTCCAAATTTCCTGTTTCATGAAAAAGTCTACCAGATACTATGGGACTCTAGGCTGCAGATGGATACCCCAATGTTACAGGAGAACTTTGGGTGACTCTCCAGGCAGCACAATTTTTCTGACAATTCTGGACTTTGGAAGTTTCTTACAGTGTACTTCCTGTTTACATTGGTAATATTATATCATTCTGGGTCTTTGAAGAGTTGAAGACAGACAGCTATAATTATAGTTTTCCTTAGTTATGATAAACAACAAATTAGATATGAAACTTTCTAGATACAAATAGACTAAATATTGTAATTGTAATTCTTGCTTAATACCTGTTTTGTATATGTCATGTTATTATGTTAAAGTTAAAACCTTTTTTATTTAGAAAGAAAAAGGGTGATGATGTTACTTTTATTGGTTGATGAATAAATCTGTTTGTGCCAATGGCTTAGGAAAGTAAAGCCAGGTGGGAAATCAGAACAGAGATAGAGAGAAAGAGTAGGTGCAGTCAAAGAGATGCCATGTTGCTACCAAAGGAGACAGACACCAGATACATGCCAGTAAGCCACAGCTTCATGCTAATATACAGATTAATAAAAATGGGTTAATTTAAGATGTAAGAGTTAGTTAATAAGAAGCCTGAGCTAATAGGCCGACCAATGTTGTAATTAATACAGTTTCTATGTGATTTTTGGGGGGTCTTGGTGGCTGGAAAGCAAACAAGCAGTCTACATATTTAGCTGCTAACTGAAACAATATTTGGTTACAAGCAAACCTGGGGATTGAGAGAAATTTTATAGCATCAGTGTGATAACTATTTCATACATAATTGTATACCCTATTACCATATTGCATACCACACACTGCTTTCTGTATTTGACAGCCATAAGTCTATATTAATTATTTTAAGCAAATCAAAGTTATATTATATTAATTTTAAAATTAAGAGCCCAGAGTTTATTGAGATTATAGAACTTTCTTAAATTCTTTGACTCCAAATGAGAAGTAAAGCCATCTGGGGTTGCTTCATGGACTCCAGATGTTGCAAGGTATTGTAAACATCAGTGCATCAGTTCTAAAGGTGTTAGTTGTTCCCAGTACACACACACACTTTCAGTTATTGAAATTACTCTTGTCAACTCAACATCACCTGTTCCCTTTATTCATGGAGCAGAACAACAATTCCAGAATAAAGGTTTTCAGATGAACTGTAGGGATCAGAAGAGAAATCGCAGATTTCCCATCTGCTTATTATCCAGGACAGTAACGATGACAAACAGCTGGTTTAACAGCCAGGGAAGAAGGTAGCCAGTTGGAAATTGGAAACTGAAAGCCCCAAACTAGGTGAATTTTATCTATAGGATAATTATTAGAAGCTATAGTGTCACAGTATACACTTTATATTATTTATATATTATATTTATACACAAACACATGCCTTTGGAGTGCAATGCAAAATATTCATTTGTATATACATACATATATCTCACTACATATATATGAATCAAATGAATAAACATATTTATCAACTCAAATATTTTGGGAGGTTTTTTTGAGACAGGTTTTTCTCTGTGTATCTCTGATTTTCCTAGAACTCATTCTGTAGACCAGGCTGGCCTCAATCAAACTCACAGAACTCCACCTGCCTCTGCCTCCCGGAGAACTGGGATCAAAAGTATATGCCACCATTGCCCAGCTTTTTATTTTTCATTTTTTCAATTGAGATAATTTAATTTTTTCTTGTAGCTGTTATGAAATGGTGATGGTAACAAAGAAATGGAGACACTAGACAGATTGTTCTTAAACACCTTGATTTCAGCTGATGAATAGACATGACACATAGCACACTGGTTTATCACCTGACATCTGATCTCTATCATGTGGAGAAGAATAATTGGGTAGACATGGCTTTCTTAGCACTTTTCTAGGGAACAATGCTGACAGAAAAGGCTGGCTTAGTAAACCCATGTTGGTGATGCTAGGAAGATAGTTCAGCTGTATAAAGTTATTGATGTGTAATCATGAGCACAGAAATTTGATCTGTGACACGCAGGTAAAAAGCCAGGGATGGTGGAAATGGTTTGTAGCACCAGTTCTGTGGAACCAGAAACAGAATGATCCAGAAACTAGCCTAATTGACAAGACCCAAGTCTCAGAAAGAGTTGAGATACCATGTCCCAAAATAGAAGTGATTGACTCCTGAAAAAACAAATAACAACATACTCATATATACATACATTCACTTACAAAAATGCATATACATTCACACACACACACACACACACACACACACACACACTACACATAAGTTAAGTTGGGAAATGAGGATAAATAGATATATCTTCGTCTGGCCATAGAAAGACAATTGAGGAAATTGTCTGGGTTGCTCTATTTTAAGGTGGGGTTATTGCTGTTTTCAGAGTTTTTAGTTGCTTATAAGTTAGCATTTGAGAATAAAGGACACTCTGGTCAGTGTAAGAAGAGTGGGATTTATCTCTCCTGCTTCATCATGGACTGGCACTCCTGGGAGCAGCAGTCTCCTGTGCATTAGTTCAACTTCTTCCTTTAGCTTCTGAGAGCTTTGTTGAAGTGCTTTGTGGAGCAAAATATTTCGGGTAGTTTTTGTGGACAAGGGCTGTGTCTGTTATTTCTGAAATGTGTTTCAGAAAGCACATTTACAAGAAAGGACATTTATTTGGTTGATGAGAACAAACATCCTGTGAAATAAAGTTAATATCATGAGGCAACATTAAATAAAAAGGGAAGAGTTATTGAAATTATGCCAGGAATAAGAAACTAGAGGAAAGACAACATGGTAGATGAAAAACAAGTGCTAAGGACAAGGGAAGGTAGCATATTAATAAGAAAGTGATATTTGGACATAATAAAGGCAGAAGAGAAAATATACACAGGCATGACATAAGTTAAGAAAATAATGAATTCTTAAAGTCAAAAGATGCACTCAAAATATGTTAGAGAATAGATTTTAGAGAAAATAGGACAGTGATCAGAGTAAGGGTTGATGCCAATACTTAAGTTATAATTCAGAGAAGATGACTGACAACATGAAATAATAATAGGCAAATCTTTAAAGTCCCACATGATATGATGTGAAGTTGGGTATGTGCATGTACGCAGATCCTGGGTTCTCTAACAAGTACTCATAACTGTAACCACAGACTTGTCCTCAGGAGTCACATAGTGACTTGTTGCTTTGGTTATTTTGTCCAACCTGTAGTCATTTCTTTTTGGGGTATCTATCTGTTTCTTTCAGACATGATAACAAAACATTTAGTCAATTTGTGAATGTTCTCGTGAAATCCATGATCAAAATTTAGTAAATAAAATTATTTCAATAATGTAATAGAAGTAAAACTAAGAAATTTTGGAGTGTGTATAGCACTGAAAATTCTTAGTATTAACTATTTTCTAAACACAGGAGTTAATTGTTGCTTGAGTCCACAATAGTTTAAAACTAAATAAGCCTGCATTATAGGGAAAATACTGTACCATTATAAAGACTACTGTGCAAAGTATAAATAATTAATAATATTTGTGATTATGAAGATAACATTTGTAGTGAAGCAAAGTCAATTTAGAGCCAGTTTCTAAGGTTAATGGAAGAATGTAGATGTGTCTTATTATTACTAGGAATTGAAAGTCAAAATATTGCATTGTTTTGGCAGCCTCTGCTTAACTGCAGGAAGTTACCTTGCTTACTTGGTCACGTTGTTATGAAAATTTGAAAGTATGTTATTGCCACTGATACATTAAATAGAAGTACAGTAAACCATTGAAGCTAGTAGATAGGAGGGAAGAAGATTAAAACCTTGATTACCTGTTGGAGGGCTGTATCTGAGCAACAGGATGACCAAAGAAGCAACTATTTTGGATAGTTATCTTTTATTTTCATCATCACAATTACTCTTTCGGAGCAGAAGATTATATATAAACTGGAAAAAGAAAATGCAACTGAAAAGTAAAAACATACTTTATATTTGAAATCCATATTCACAAATCCCTGAACTAGAACCACAGCCCAAATCTACACACTGACAAATCCAGAACACTGGAATTCTTGTGAGAGAGATTAAAGAAGATAGGCGGCAAGGATCCCAGGTGATGCTTCAGCTGTACCTTCACAGTTCCTGTAAAGTGTTGGTTAAGGGTTGCCAGGTAGGAAAGGTCACCAAAAGGATGTGTGCTCACTTTTTTTCTTAAGGACCAATGTGTTTTAATATGCTATGAATTAATATTCCAAGATAGTTTCTGGAAAAGTTCATGAAGATTGCCTCCTAAGTTTTCTTCTAAAATCTGGACTCTCCCCTCTTGTACTTAGGTTAATGACACGATTTGTATTTGTATGCATGTGTGGTTTTAAACAAGTGACAAAGCATTTTATTTGCCAACACATACACGCTACTATATTCTGATTATTCATTGAAATCACAGCCTTTGCCCCCTTGTCCTTTCTTGGCATTTATGGTGAAAATTGATTTACAATGCAGCAATTGTGTGTGTGTTTGTAGTCTCACAGCCCCTCTCCATCACTTGATGAGTTCGCCCTGATGCCTTGCCTACCCTCTTTCTCCTTAATTAGCATGTTTCTATGGTGTCTAAAGCAACAACTCGTCTGATTGCTCTTCACTAAAACTTTATTCCTAGCTGTTTTCCTTCCTGTGCAAATGCTAACATGAACTGACCAAACACTTCCATAGGAGAGTTACAACGCTGACACTCTTTGCAATGAATATATTGTCAGTTTTGGGAGATTTGACCCCATTTTAAAATTTACAAAACAATAAATATATCGATTCAGATAGACCTTAATTTTCTTTCAACAATATTTCATAATATTCAGTCTACATTCCTTGCACATATTTCTTAATTCCTATGCGTTGGACTGGCAATGGTGTTTGGTGTTTCCAATCAGATTTTATTTTTATATTCTAGTAGTTTATTGCTAGTATATAAAAATGGATTTAGTACTTGCACATGGATCTTAAGTCCTGAGATTTAGAGAATTGTACTTTCCTTTGAAGAAATGAGATAAATTTAAATTTTTATTGTGTCATTTTAATCACATACCAGTAGAAAATTGTGCTGATAGGAAAAATGTTAATAATCGTCACTATAATATAGTGAATTTTATATACATGTGAGTGGATCTCTGTCTGTCTTTCTCTGTCTCTCTCTCTCTTTATATATCACTTATTTGTCTCTCCCTCTCGTGTGTGTGGATGTGTGTGCCCACACTCATGTGTGATGTGCGTATTGATGATAACAGGAAAGCATGGAGGGCAAAAAAGAATATTCGTTGTTGGTCTACAGCTTCTACTCTTTTGTTCACTATTGTGAGCACCAGGCCAAGGAACCAAGTTTCTGTCTTTGCCTTCCATCATGTACGGCCCTGGAACTACAGATGTGTACTTCTGTGTCATTTTCATGAATCTGAACTCATATCTTCATGCTTGCGGGTGATGACCCATGACCCTCCTCTTAAAACCAAACGACTTCTTAAACATGGGACTTCTGGTCTGGTGTCCAAACCCATTCTCTCATTATTGTATCATGTTCTATGAGGCAGTTATTCGATAAAAATCTTATTTTCCCAACAAGGCAATGAAAGTAAATTTAAAATTAATATTTTTTTTTTCTGTTTTGGATTTTCAAGACAGGGTTTCTCTGTGTCGCTTTGGTACCTGTCCTGGAACTAGCTCTTGTAGACCAGGCTTGCCTCAAACTCACAGATATCTACCTGCCTCTGCCTTTTGAGTGCTGGGATTAAAGGTGTGTGCCACCAGCACCCGGCAAATAAACACATTTTAAGAGCTAGAGAAGACCCAAGTTTGATTCCCTGAAACTGCATATCTCCTAACTGCCTGCATCTTCAGTTGCAACAGGTATCTTTGCCTCTGGTCTCCACAGTTATCTAAACTTTCATGTATATACCTCACACAAATGAACATATTCTTGTAATTTAAAAGGAAATCTTTAAAATGAATGTGTTTTCAGACATCCCTTTTATTTAAAGGATGAGGTGATTTTCTGAATACACCTCTGATTAAAGTACTAACATGCTCGGGGTGACAGTTTTGTTTATTTCCCTTTGTGATAGAAGTCTTCCTAATTTCCAGAAGAATGAATTTGATATGTGTGACATTTCTTTACTCTAATCATCCAGCCTCTGCTTAATGGTGCCTATTTCACAGAATCTCAATCAAATTTGTTTACACTTTACTCCAGGGCAAGACTTTCCCTCATTTTGCTCTTGTGATATGTTGAGCACCATTGGGAAAATGGCCCCATCTCTGAGTTCATATATATTGTCTCAGTGTAACTTTGTCTCAGGGCATCGCATTATGCTGACTGATGGGACATTTGCTGTGCTATGTGACTGGGAAGCTTAACTGTCCTCCCTGCGTGTATCATGAAGAGAAATACAAGAATTCTTCTGAATAGACAATTAAATAATACAACGTTTAGCAATTTTATGGTGTACATATTATTATTTATTAGCTACAGGTAATTTGGGCTGTTCTTTGGCACATCGTAGATGAAGCATGTAAAGTCTGTCATGTCTGTTATCAGTGAAATCTGCCTCTGGTCGCTAAGATTTAGCATTTATTCTGATGCTATTGGCTTCCTTACTGCTGTGAAAACATTGACTCTTGCTACAGTCCTGTTATATAATTTGAATAGAAACAGAAACTTTGTGATTACATCTGTGCCTTTTGTTGCATAGTTTTTCAAAGAAAAGAAATGGAAACACATCCAACAATTCAGAAATTCCTTTTGCTGTATTGCAATGTACTGAAGTTGTTTGTAGTGTTTAAGGCAAAGCATATCTGTCATGGAGAAAGCACTTCTTTTTGATCTGGAGTACCAGCCACTCGAAACTTGTACACTCATTTAGATCTTTTGAATTCCAGAGAGCTGTAGGCAATAATTACTGTATCCAAGTTATAGGACATATATTTGAAATGGGGTTATTCATGGAGGTGGGTTGGAATCTGGGTCTCTTGACTCCCTGTTAGCTCTGTATCCATGGATTATACACATTGTTCACAATACTTGGAAACTGGATAACAAAAGAATGGGATCTAGATCTCCTGATTGATTCTGAATTAGCTCTGTGAACTGAATCAGATGCTCCATTTTCTTTGGAAAATGAATGATAAATTCGATAAATAATTAACTCTCCCTTATCCACAGTTTATAATTAATTTATAAAGTTGTTAGTTTATATTTGTTTTATTTTTCTCCATTAAATTGTAAGTGACTGCAGAATTCTTTGTGCCTACTGACTTGTTGATACTGTAGAAAAAATATTAAGAAACATAAAGAGGAAAGCAGAAAGAAGCTTGAAAAATTATGCATTGGGAGCTGAATGACAGTTACAGTTATGTGGTCAATATTGTGCTGTCTTTTGTGCAGATAAATAAAACTTTTCATTCATTTCTTCATTGGGTTTGTGAGTGTGAGTGAGTGAATGTGTGCAACTGTGTGTTGATATGAAAATGCACATGTGTGTACTTTGAGACCATTGGTCAATATCAGGTATCCACCTAGAATTTTGTCTGCTTTATTTATTATTCAGTCACCAACAATGGTTAGCCAGCAAGCCCAAATAATTCTGTATCTCTTCATTTGAGTCCTTAGCACTGTGGCTGCATATTTCACTGTGATCCATAGTTTTTACATGGATCTTAGAGATTTGGAGTCAGGCCTTCATGCTTATGTGACAGGTATGTTACCATTCTGGTGCTCTGAATAGATATGATCCCCAAAGACTCATGTGTTTGTTTGGCCAACAGGGAGTGGCATTATTAGAAGGTGTGGTCTTTTTGGAATAGGGTAGCCTTGTTGAAAGAAATGTATCTCTGTGGGTGTAGACTTTGAGGTCTCATAGGTTCAAGCTATGTCCAGTATGAGATGCAGTTCACTTCCTGATGCCTACTGATCAAGATGTAGATTCTCAGATACCTCTCTGGCACCATGTCAATCTGTGTTCTGCCATGCTTCCCACCATGATGGCAATGGTCGTAACCTCTGAAACTGCAAGCCAGCCCCAATTATATGCTTTTTTTTTTACAACATTTGCCATGGTTGTGGTGTCTCTTCACAGCAATAGAAACCGTAACTAAGACACTCACTGGTTCTCTCCAGCTCTGGATTTCCATATTTACAATTAATTTTCCATAATCAAAAATACATCCCTAGGGGAGAAAATTTAAATCACAAACTCGGCAAATATTGAAATGGTGAAATAGATGTTTTCAGACTTGTGTGAATATATTGTCCTTCTGGTGCTCTGTTAACAAATTCCATGTGAACTACTAGGTGTCCAATACTAAGAGAATGATATAATTGAAAGTTTGAGATAATGGTTTAGAGAATTTCCAGTGATAGTGCTATTTATATGGAGAGAAATGATCTTTCACAGACACCCTGAGTAATATATTGGAACTCAGAATGCATCATTATCTATGATCCTTTGTGAAAATCAACCCAAATACCAATATTAAAAGCACTTTGGGGGGACTGGAGAGATGGCCAGAGGTTAAGAGCACTGGCTGCTCTTCCAGAGGTCCTGAGTTCAATTCCCAGCAACCACATGGTGGCTCACAGCCATCTGTAATGAGGTCTGGCGCCCTCCTCTGGCGTGCGGGCATACATGGAGGCAGAATGTTGTAAACATAATACATAAATAAATCTTAAAAAAAGCACTTTGGGTTACTTTATTCTTAATAATTATATGATATGTTACTGGAATACATAGATTCCAGCTGTTTTTATTTTTACTCAGAGAATTGAAGGAAAAGAAATTATAAACATTTTTCATAATTTTAGTATAAATTAACTAATTCTCACATCTGTTATCACAGAAATAGAGTGACTTCTTCAAATTTATAAACTTACCACAGCAGTATAATTCAACTAAAGCCTTATAAGCGTCCCAAGAATATCTACCTTCCAGAGAAAGTGAGGTTTTGAACCCTTGGAGAACCACATTTGCATTTTTTCAATGCTAATTTTTATGTGAAAATATTTTGCATTGATAAGGACATTTATTAATGCAAAACTGATTTCTGTCCCAGTTTTACATAGTTTTAATATTAATGAAAATATGCTTGATTATGCCACATTTCAATGTCAGTAAAACTGGTGGGTGGAACAAAGCATGAATAAATTATTCATGTACAAACAAGGACATCTTTGTTTTTCAAAAGCAGGTCACTGGGGAATTATCGGTATAAGAGAGATAAAAAAACAAATTAAATAGAATATATCTCTAAAAGGGAAATAACAGAAAAGTGGCATTTACAAGTATTGCATATTACTGAGCTTCATGAGCTTCATAAATATGGAATCAGATTGCACTGCTGAATCTCACAGACATTTGAATAAATTGCAAACAGTAAAATTTAATAGACCAGTGTCAATCTTATCTCATATTACTATAGTCAGTAAATATTTAATGATTCTACCCTGTACTAGGCACTGTGAAACATGCTGAAAATGCACCGCCACAAGATGAAGTTTCTGGCTTGAAGTGGATGAGCTTGCGCGTGAGCCCTTATCTATAATCCATGCACACCACTGCCATAGTAATCTGCAGAACAGAAGATGAAAACACAAATATTTTACCCATTCTATGTGTTGTCTCTCTTTAATTTTCTCCTTTGTCATGCAGTCCTTTCTTTAATGTAATCCCACGTGTCTATTTGGCTTTTGTTACCTGTGCTTTTGACATTCTATCAAAAAATCATCCTCAGTATTGTTGTTTTAAGGATTTCCCCTGAGCCTTACTTATAGAAATTTCAGTTTTATGTCTTATATTTAACTATTTGTTAATCTTAGTAGATTTTAAAATTATATTTACTTTTTTATTTTCATATTTCAGATTATATAGGTGTATGTTTATAAATATAACCTGTTCAATCTGTATATTGGTATTTTTATATATTCTTCTAGGACTGGTATTTGATAATCAGTTGCTTTACTTTTCCCGAGGAAGACAGCTATTTTACCCACTCTCAGCATTCCTCAGTTTCTGTAGTTATTTGTAGGCTGAAGCTTTATGGGGGTAGAAAGATTGTTTGCTATGAGATCGTGTCTCTTAGAAATGTCAGGAGCTACAACCATAAACTCTCACCACGATGACTATCAGAACATGAGCTGAATAAGGACAGCACCAATAAACTTGCCAAAGTAGATGAGAAAACCCAACGAGGCTTCAACCCTATACAAAGAACTCCAAAGTACCCAGAAGAGCTGTGAGCAGGAGAAATAGACTTGTCCAGGGAAGAACACAACAATTAGTTACTGAATATCAAATGGTCAACCCTGAAAATATCCCTACAAATAGCATTATGCAGATGCACAGGTTATATGTGAGAATATATCTGCACATGCACAGAGAGAGGGAGAGAGAGAGAGAGAGAGAGAGAGAGAGAGAGAGAGAGAGA
>NW_026067930.1:21536820-21558905 GCF_014885135.2 Alexandromys fortis | reverse complement strand
GAGAGAGAGAGGAAGAGAGAGAGAGAGAGAGAGAGAGAGAGAGAGAGACTATGTTCAGTCTCAAAAAACATCATGCAGAGATGCTGTTTGTCACAATGCTTGCAGTTATAGGGGACCAGCTGATACACCAAACTTTCAATTACACTGAACAAGTTTGATCATATTTACAAGTGAAAACCTCTGCCTGTGGACAGTTCTTGTTTACCATCAGCTAGTCAATATTCATTTCTTTCTTTTCTTTTTTTTAATTGCTTTTATTAAGCTCTACATTTTTCTCGGCTCCCCTTCCTGCCTCTCCCCTCCACCCTTCGACCCTCCCCCAAGATCCCCATGCTCCCAATTTACTCAGGAAATCTTGTCTTTTTCTACTTCCCATGTAGAATAGATCTATGTATGTCTCTCTTAGGGTCCTCATTGTTGTCTAGGTTCTCCGGGATTGTGATTTGCAGGCAAATTGATGGAGCTAGGAAACATTATTTTGAATGAGGTAACCCAGACCTAGAAAGACAATTATCACATGTACTCACTCATAAGTGGTTTTTAAACATAAAGCAAAGAAAACCAGTCCACAAATCACAATATTTCTAATCAGCAAAAATGATGGCTTTAAAATAAGCTGCCATGGCTTATCTCCTGGTTGTTCCACTTTAGTTACTTTCTAAGCTTGGGAAAGTTATTTATCATCTCTTTTCTCATCTATAAAATGTAAATAAATATGTATACAGTATAAAGGTAATGAAATGAGTTAGTAGTTGTAAAGTGCTAAGAGAATTGGCATGAACTAAGCATCTAAAACTCTCAGGTATTTCCTTCTGGTCTACTTCGCATAGAACTTTGTTGTGAGCTCATGAGAAGGATCTTTTCTAATGCCGATGGGTAGCATCTTTAGTTTTTACATGACATTGGTACCCCAAGAGCTACCTGCATTGTCATTCTTATGTCTACACATACATCCCAGAGTGAGCAATAGAAGTCACAGATGGGAGACTTTTTCTTAAATGTCACTATAACCCTGACTCTCAATTAATAAGAGATTTCGAACTCCTACTTTCGGTTTGCTTTCCTGTTGCTGTAATTAAACAGCGGCTAAGAAACAGTTTGTGGAGGAAAGGCTTTGTTTCAACTTGCAGGTTACTGTCTATCACAGAGACAAACAGAGTAAGAACTAAGGTTAGGAACCTAGAGGCGGGAACTGGAGCACACGCCACTAAAGAACTCTGCTTGCTTGTTTTCCCTACATGACATGCCCAGTCTCCTTTCCCACACAGTCCAGAACTGCCTGCCCCAGGGCAGCACTGCCTAGCATGGGCTGAAACCTCTCCCATCAATCAGTAGTTAAGAAATTACCCTACAGGCGCATTCACAGGGCAATCTGGAAGAGACAGTTTCCCAGCTGAGATTCTTCCTCCTAGATCTGTCCGGTTTGTGTTGTTGACAAACATTAACCAGCAATGTACTCAACCCACGCTATTCTGAATTTCAGCAGATGGCTGAAGTTTTGCTTTACTGCATCTCACAAGACTTTACCTGCAGTGTTACCAGGAATATGGTCTCATTCTTTAGTCTGCATCCTCCTGGTGAGGCTTTGGAAGCTTCAGTTCTTCAGAGCTGTTCCCCTAAAGGAAGCAGTTTCCAGCTGTCTGCTCATCATCGTCCTGCCTGACTGCTCAGTTCATCAAAGTCAGCAAGAAAAATCTCGTGTAAGAGAAGTGTCACGGGTTTTTGCATCACAGCCACAGATTTGACATCCCAGTACTATTATATCTGTACTCCATTGATTAGAGACAACCTTCAGTCCGCAAGCAGTCCGGGGCTAGCAAAGCCAGACCGTATGAAAACAAGCAATGATCTTAGAATCTAATTGTTACGATAATCTTTTAAATAATTTCTGTTTGGTCACAGGAGACTTGTGTGAGATTTCCAACATTTTTTCTTCCTTAAAAAGACTCAGAAACCATGTTATATATTTTTGTTCACATATGTTGTATGTCTGCTATAATGCTAGCTATTTGCTCAGGTTTGACTCATTTCTTTGGCTACACCAAATTACTAATATATATTTACCTAGGACAATAGAACCAAATGTTACCTCTTGGGGTGGCCACACTCTTCCTTTTGTAATTCTAGATTATGAAGCGTCCAAACCTAGCTTCTTGTCCATGCGTCATGGCTACTTATTTTACAGACATTTTCTTATGATTTTTCTCTGGGTGCTATCCCCACCAATTTACTCCACCACACTTTTGCTCATGTCTTAAGCCTGAACTGCACATTATTTTTGACACAAGCATTATTTATGTGCTAACTCATGTCTTTCCTTTTCTTCTTTATTTTATTTCTTTAAAAATAAAAACAAACTATTTTTCTCACTTTACACACCAATCCCAGTTCCCACTCCCTCTCCTACTCCCATCCCTCCACTTTTCCTTCTCCCCATCCCCCAGCCAATCTTCAGAGAGGGTAAGACACATTGCTTTGGGGAAGATCCAAGCCCATTTGTTGACTACTAAACTAAGAAGCAATTGTACTACTCATTGAACAGGCGGCTGATAATTCTACTGAACCAATATCCAACTTATTTATGTTATCTTTTCTAAGACTGCCAGTCCTGTAACAGTGTGGAAGTGATCATATTTACCCCAATTAGCAAAATCTTGTTATGAATTTTTTTAGGGAAGTTCTGATGCACAGTCAGTTTCTCCTATCAGTTAGCTAGTATTTGACAGAGTATACACAAGTGTGTTCAGCAAATGCTTATTGACCTGATGTGATCAAAACTGATGAATATTTAGGTCATATATGCCATTTCTTTGCATCACTTTTCGCTATCTTTAGAGATAAGTCTATACCTGAGTGGAATTTGTACCTGTGGTGATATATGAATTATGTATTTGAATTAAAAGTGAATGATTTTATGTAATTTTAACAAATACAATTTATGGGACACTCAAGATTTCTTTCCTTGGTGTAGGGAAATAGAATTATATATTGCTCAAGGTATAGGTCTAAAGATCTCCTTCCTATAAAAGTAAGCCAGGTGGTGGTGGCACACGCCTTTAATCCCAGCACTCAGGACGCAGAAGCAGGTGGATTTCTGTGAGTTTGAGTCCAGCCTGGTCTACAGGGGCTAATTCTAGGATAGGCTCCAAAGCTACAGGAAAGCCTTGTCTTGAAAAACATAAACAAAATGAGAGAAGTAGAACACTCTTAAGTCACTGCTATTTTAAAATGGTATAAACTTGAATTTCAAAGCTGTGTTAGCACTGACTTCAAGACAGACCGATGACTACAATTTGAAAGTATACTAAAAGGTTGGAAGAATGTAAGGACTGTCAGATACAGAAGAATGTCATGGAATGTCTTCTGAACATGACATGGAAATCACCAGCATGCGCCCGCAGCAGCTGTGCTCAAGTTCATGTGACATATAGATGAGAGGGCCAGCCAAAATCCCAGCAGCAGTTGAGTATATGATCTCAGACTCATCCCCTTACTCAGGGGCTACTCAGAGGAGATGGTCGCTGGCAATGAGAAATCATTAGACATTTCCCATGAGTCAGTGGAGGGCCCCATACCTGTGCACATATGGGCTACACTGATTTTACTTAGTGTTATATATGCACTTATCTATATATGTATATAGTGAGATACATATAGATTTCACTAAGTATATCTCACATATATATATGCATATGTGTGTGTCAAATATGTGTGTCATGAAGTTAAGAGGAGGCTTGGCATGTTGTAATTTATTTTTTATTGGGGGATTAGGGAGGAAAAAGGTCATATATATGATCACATTTCATGATATAAATATAAGAAACTCTTAAGAAATTAAGATGATGTATGTATACACACAGATATATATGTACATCTATATCTATCAATTATACATATATATGTATATAGAGAGGGGGAGATTGTTCATTACATTTCTATTTGGAACTTAACCATTTTAATTAAGTTCCATTATATTAGATTAATGTCTTTAAGCACAATAAACATATCAGAACATTCACTTTTATATAAGGTATTTTATTTCTAATGATATTCTGGGAAGGCAAATTAAAGTTTTATCAAACATATATGTGACAATGAGAAATAAATGAAAATGGACATCTGTTCTTTTTTACATATAATTTTTTTAGGTAAGTACCATATACCAAAGTTAAACCAAGACCAGGTGAACAATCTAAATAGACCTGTTAGTTGCGAAGAATTAGAAGCTATTATCAAAAACCTCCCTTCCAAAAAAAGCCCAAGACCAGATGGTTTCAATGCAGAATTCTACGAGAACTTGCAAGAAGAGCTAATACCTATACTCCTTAAGGTGTTTCACAATATAGAAACAGAATAGTCATTGCCAAATTCCTTTTATGAAGCTACAGTCACCCTGATAACAAAACCTCACAAAGACTTAACCAAGAAAGAGAATTACAGGTCAGAAAACTAATAAACAATATCTACTTAGAATAAGATTAGTCATGAATCAAATACATACTTCCTTTCTAATCTTCTTCTTCATACTGCCTGTATTGTAACCACAGAACAAGATTGACTCTAAAGTCAACCTTGACATTGTAATGTAAAACTTTTGTAATAATTCAGATTCCAAGGACCAATGTGTTTAAATCATTGTTTTAATTGACTTTAAGAGTAATATACATTTCTTATATAATAAAAGGAAGAAATAATAGAACACATAATTTATAGGTAAACATATTAATATTTTTCAATATCCTCTAATCTATTATATGTGAACATGCACTCATATAATTCTTTCTATCTCAAGAAGAATTTTAGGATTATGGTTGTCATGCTTCTTCTTCTATTACCATGAAAAAACACCAGGGGCATAGTGACTTATAGAAGAAAATATTTAACGAGGGCTTATCGTTTCCGCAGGTGAGTCCGTGACTCTCATGGTGGGGTGTGTGGCAACAGACAGGCAGCCACTGACTCAGTAGCTGGGAGCTTATCTCTGATCCACAAACAGCAGGCAGAGAGATAAAGCTAACTGGCAATGGGTAGACTTTTGAAACCTGAAATCCATCCCCCAGTGACACTCCTTCTCCAACAAAGTCACACTGTTTAATCCTTCCCAAACTATTCCACCAATTACAAACTAATATCTCAAATATTGAACATATGGGAGCATACTCATTTAAACCACTACAGTAGTGGCATAAATATTTATTGATTTAAAAAATATTGCACTGAATTCAATAGTAGAATAGATACTTTTCAAAAATATGTTAGTACTTTGCTATTATATTTCTGTATAATCTACTTTTTTCTTTGTAACATTTATTTTATATCCTCTCATTGTTTCTATTATTAAAAGTTAGATGATGAAAATTGGAAGGCAAACTTGTAATATTGTTTTGCAAATTTGTCATATAATATCTCAGTTAGTTTCTGCTAGAATGATTGTCTCCTAAGAGTCCTTATGGGTACTTTCAAAATTTGATTTTAAAAGTCACTGTCAATATAATCACTTTTTTAAAGTTTTTTTATTTATTAAAGATTTCTGCCTCCTCCCCGCCACCGCCTCCCATTTCCCTACACCTCCCCCGATCAAGTCCCCCTCTCTTGTCAGCCCAAAGAACAATCAGGGTTCCCAGCCCTGTGGGAAGTCCAAGGACCACCTACCTCCATCCAGGTCTAGTAAGGTGAGCATCCAAACTGCCTAGGCTCCCACAAAGCCAGTACGTGCAGTAGGATCAAAAACCCATTGCCATTGTTCTTGAGTTCTCAGTAGTCCTCATTGTCTGCTATGTTCAGTGAGTCCGGTTTTAACCCAGGCTTTTTCAGACCCAGGCCCTTGGTGATCCCGCTAGAACATCCCCATTGTCTCAGTGTGTGGGTGCACCCCTCGCGGTCCTGAGTTCCTTGCTCGTGCTCTCTCTCCTTCTGCTCCTGATTTGGACCTTGAGATATCAGTCCAGTGCTCCAATGTGGGTCTCTGTCTCTGTCTCCTTTCATCGCCTAGAATTACTAAAGTTATGAAAGTTTTAATAACTGATTCACTCAACTGAATCTTATACTCTTCAAAAATTGTGGCAAGAGCAAGATCAAGTCATGAAGGACTTTCATGGGTACCTTAACCCACAGGTGCTCCACTTCCTATTGTAAACTCATGAAGCAGTTAGCTGACAGACATCCTTTCTTGTGTTTTTAATCATCCCTAGATACTTTTAGTGCATATTACATTCAAATGACATATATGCATTTTTATGCCACAGTATTTAATTAGGTAGCAATAACAATTGAACCTGCTTGCATATATGTTCATTGACGGTGCTTTGCAGAGATGAAATCCGTGGGTGTTGAACCCACAGATTCAGAGTGCCCCTGTTGTTTACCCGTAATATAAAGGTCTAGAGTTGAGCAATGGCCAATATGCCCAGCATTAGTATTATTCTCCACAAATCTCACCAAGAACCTTGCTTTCTGCTCCAACCCCCCTTACAGCATTTATTTTCATCTATCTGTGTGCTCTAAGACAATATTCACCCTTGAGACAGCATCATGCAAAGTAAAACAAGCAAAGGGAATGAAATCCTTCAGTTAGGGAGCTTCAGAATTAATGTTCTAATGATTTTTAATGGCAATGGGTTTTTGAACCTACTGCACGTACTGGCTTTGTGGGAGCCTAGGCAGTTTGGATGCTCACCTTACTAGACCTGGATGGAGGTGGGTGGTCCTCGGACTTCCCACAGGTCAGGGAACCCTGATTGCTCTTTGGGCTGATGAGGAAGGGGACTTGATTGGGGGTGGGGGACTTGATAGGGGGAGGAGGGAAATGGGAGGCGGTGGCCGGGAGGAGGCAGAAATCTTTAATAAATAAATTAATTAATTAAAAAAGCCCCTCTATTCATATTGCATCCATCAGAACTTATACACTTACCTGAAGCCAACTGTAAGAGAGATAAAGATCGCCACATGTTTTTGTTTGTTAGTGTTGGGGTGGACGGTGCTCTTCTTGAAGTAGCTGACAACAAAGAACTAATGATTGTGGGGAAGTAGAATGATGACTTGAAGGCTTATGATGATTTTGCCACACAGAAATTCTAACATTTCAAATATATCTGATTATACATGTTTTTAGTTTTCTTATACTTAAAATGAATTTCTATTTATTTTTCTTATATTTCTTATATTTAAAATGAATTTCTATTCATCAGTTAGTGTTCATGAATGTGTCATACTATAATTTAAATATTTTTTCAGATTTTTTTTCAAATACTGTTTTGCCTGGATGGATTTCTATGTATTCTTTTTCTGTGCTAATTCTAAGAAAAGAAATAGCCAATTTCAGATTTGTTTTTTGTAATAAACTGTTTATACATTTGTTCACAAATGTATTAAATATTTATATACTTTTATATTACATTGACATTTATAATACTCAGGGTCCTTCATTTTATACTCCAGCAACTTTAAAGATGCTGGCTTTTATTTTCTTGTCCTCTCAGGGGCTGTGCCGTCATATGGCTGGAGTACAGGGAGTTCTCCCAAGCATTTTGAATGTTTGGGACAAATGCTAGATAACGTGATCTGTTTTGATTGCTGCTTGTGAGTCCATTCTTTGTTTTCTCTCTGAGCCCCATACTTTCTTTTTTCATTTTTTTTCTTTTCTTTTTTTTTTTTTTTTTTTTTTGTTCTTATTTTGCTCAGCAAATAAGTGTCTTGCAAATACAGAGTATGGTAACAGTTCACATCACTCACAACTCATTTATTTAATATATCTTAATCAAGTTCAACTAGTTAGAGTCCAATACCAAATTTGTTTACTGAAGTAATTTAACACTTTGAAAGAGAGTCTAAAATTTGAATCAGGAAATTTGGTCTAAGCTCAGTTTCTTAGTGAAATAAAATATGTGCTGCTCTTAGATGTGAGTTTTAGTAGGTGAGAATGGACTAAGTTACCATTGCAGTACCAACTTTTCTCAATATTATCATCGTCAACCATGAAAAAATTGTTAAAGATTTGAATATCTCATCTTATAATTCTTGAAAAATATTTTAATGATAAAATATGGTAATATTCATTACATATATATTTTTTGCTCTGCATGTTACTGATTTTTGTCATAAGATGTATCTTAGAAGTAAGTCAAGGTTCAGCTTTGGATTAAGGCACTTGTTGATACTATCAACTATTCCTCAAGGAAATATTATTCTACATTATAAGTCTAATTATAGAAACATTTTTCATTTGATGACACAAAAGGATTCTTATTTTATTAAGAATTATTACCTTCTATACTTAAGAAATTGATAACTTTTGTCATTATTCTTTTGCTTCCATTTCTTTTTTTAATTTATTTCTTTATTAATTAATTAAAGATTTCTGTCTCTTCCCCACCGCCGCCTCCCCTTTCCCTCCCCCTCCCCCAATCAAGTCCCCCTCCTTCTTCAGCCCAAAGAGCAATCAGGGTTCCCTGCCCTGTGGGAAGTCCAAGGACCACCCACCTCCATCCAGGTCTAGTAAGGTGAGCATTCAAACTGCCTAGGCTCCCACAAAACCAATAGCCCTGATTTTAGGAGGTGTTTTTAAACTTTTGTGGCATGTTCTGGGACTCTTGAAGACACGTGAATTACTGCTTACCTTCTTGATATTTATGCTTAACACGCTTCCAGAGTCTACTTCTATCTAGTTTTATCAAGATGAAGGGGACATACATGCTTTCTTTGTACAACATTATTCTTTCTTGCCTTATATTTCATTTTCTTTTCACCACCAAAGTTAATTTTTTAAAACAGGTTTAGGATCTCCTATTTTATGTAACTATTTAAACAAAATAACAAAGAATGTTTCTTCTGTAAATAATAAAATAAATCAAAATAAATGAAGCATGTTAGAGAATTTTCTTTAAAAAAGGCTCCTTCACTCCTTGGAAAGCTTCATTTAAGAGACACAACTAAGTCATCTATGTCTCAATGACTGTAGTTGGTCATGAGGCAGCCATCATAATTTGGAATCTCCCTTCTACACTATTTCTTGCAAATTTCTCTCATCTTACAGCAACCATATGATTGGACCAAGCGACTTACGTAGTTGATAGATGCAAATGTTATGTTCACTGTTATATAATATTTAGTATCTTTTGTGTTTGGGGGTTGTATTACTGTGTTTCCTACATTACTCTCAGAACTGCGTATGGAAGCACTGAGTGATAACATGTGGGATCTCTTGAATATCAAACGTATTCTTGTTTGCATCAGTTTGGGAGCTATGTTGACTCTTTATTGACATTATAAATGTTTACTTCAATCAACACTGAACTGCTTTATGTTTCTAAGATACGCTGTGAACCAGGAAGCACTACAGCTCCAGGTTGAATAGGAATGTTATTATATTTCTTAGTATAAGACTTTACTACCTAAGTTTAAGGGATAAAGGAATGCATTTTGTAGAATATTCACTGTGAGTGATGCTAAAAGGGATAAGCTTTACTTTTCCATCCTTGGTTTTTGGAATTAAACCTCTAGGTAACAAATACATATGATTTTAAGTTCGGCTATTGAGTATCTGTACAAAAATCAATCATCAGATTGGATTTCAGCTTGTAATTTGCCTAGAACTGTAGTAGCCATTCTTCTATGCTTAACATGGCTCCTTCTGGATACTAGTTTTGATAATCCCATGCTGAGGTCATGATTACTACTTTTTCTTTGCCACAGGTAGTGAGCCAATGCACATAGCACCAAATGAATAGCTCAGGCCACATCTTAGAAAGATATACCATCTGCAGAAGTTATCACCTTTAGTTGGAGGAAAATGCCATTCTACAGAGTGCAGAGGTTCTGATGTAAATTAGTTATTTAGAAATGACCAACTCACATCCTTAAGGCCTAGGAAGGACTTAGTGAATACATGTGCCACTGATAGACTAAGATTCAGTGGTGATAAAAATGCATGAGTCCTACAGAGTTTATTCACAATCATTGTATCTGACGTCATGACTGTCCTGATCAGTATTACAGTAGCCCTGGGATAATCAAAATGAAATTCTGGCATGCAGTCATCTAGTAATTTTTCTTCTCACTTACATCTTCAGATCTCACAATGAAAGGTATTTCCCAATGAACACTAGTATATGTCAGAAAAATAAAAATGCTTTTAGTACAAGTCCATAAATCCAGACATAATCTATTTTCAGTTGTTTACAACTCCGTGTCTAACTGGCCAAGAGAATATGCATTTCTATAATCAATGACTCTTTCACCTACGTATGAAATAAATGGACAGGCTTAAAGTTCATGAACAGTGCATGCTAGTACAGCTATCTGGTGACATCAGTTATCTTCCAGACAGCACGTGTGTAGCATCCTTAAGTCAAGTCAGAGTTCTTTCTTTACTGTGGTTTTGTTGTAGGGTGTCTGATCAGTCATTTGTTGTAAGAAGAAATAAGTAACTTGACCAATGAAGTAAGTTTTATGGGATTCAGTAACTCATTTAGTTTGACTCCAAAGAGGCCTAGTTGCCAGACAGATAAATTCTGTTAAGCAAAGGGTCACATTTTGCCATTGTAAACTTATGAGTCACTGTATCTAGTTACATATGACTTAATAAGGTCGATCAGATTGTATAATTAATTTATATTTCACAGTCAGGAATTCATCTGTAAAATGTAATTGATATTTCGCTATTGCTCATGTCATGTATAAGGAGCAGAGTAATGAGCCTAGGCTTGAAAAATTATTTTCTTAGTAAACATTTTATATGTCTTTCTGATACCACAGCCTTAAGCATATGATTAGATGTGGAAATCACATGAAAATGAACTTAGCATGTTTAAAATAATTCTATCAAACCCATCTCCTCAGCTACTGGTTCTATACATAGTGGCACATCTGTTGTTCTTTCAATTTTTAACCTCAGGCTTCCAGACAACCAGGTAGAGTTGGTAGGAGAATATTGTATTGTTAGTAAAAGATAAATTGCTCAAAACTCTTGTCACCGCCATTGTATAGTCAGGCCCTAAGTGTGTATCAGAGAGTTTACAGCAAAATTTGCTACTGTTGACAGTTTCTGAGAATTCCCATTTCCTGGTACCTTCTCTGACATGGAATTCCTCAATGAAGGTATCAGTGACTGTGTGCTTTAGTAGTGCAAGAGAAGAATCTTGCTCCATGGCCTGGCTTGCAGGGGAAATAACCTATTTGGAGACATGAACATACCATCTGCCTGGTCTGGAGCTCATTGTTCTGTATCATCTCAAAGGGATATGGCTGTCTGTAGCATCTGCTTGCTTTTCACTTCTCTCTGGGTCAAAGCTCTAAAGGATACCAGGACATAGTGCTTCACTGTTGAGAAGTGAATGTGCAATTAATGATTGATTATACTTTATACCTTTACATTGAAACCTCCATTGGAGCCTTGGAATATAAGACAGTTTGACTATTTTTTTATATTGGGAGTGTCTTTAGATATAGATTGATTAAATGTCTGAACATCACAAAGTCATATGGTTTTCCATGGACTGGGAAGCTGTGATTCTAGTTCAAGTGTCAAAGCTTCCACTTTACTGCTCGACAGTGGTCTGCAGAAATGCCAGATTGTGTAGGAATTTGTATCCCATCATTTTAGAGGACTGTCAACATACTAAGAGTGTGATGATCACTTTATTCATCTCATACGAAAATATGTAGAAAGTATTAAATATTTTGTCTTATATAGGAAATCTATGTTAGGTTATTTGGAGAAGAAGAAACATTACAAAGTTATGCATCTTTTTTATTTTGATATTGGGTGAAATACATTATCAAACACTAAAATGACTAATAAATTTTTGAATTCTATTAATACAATTCTTTGCTAACATTATTCTATCTATCCTAGAAAAATAATTTGGCTCAAATGAAAATTTTAATTAACCATCAAGATTATGAATTTTACCTTGTTACAATCACAAAACACTAAGAAAATTGTAATGGAAAATATTCTGGATTATAAAAATAATAAAATTCAGTTGCCAGTGACTCCCCAGAGAGCCTGAGAGCCAAACACCCACTTTCCAGTTGGTTGATACTTAATGAACGATTTGATTTGACTGTAAGTATCTTACTTGGGAGACTTAGAAAATCACAAGTGGCAAATGAGTCACACATGTCCCCATCACCCTTATTTCACAATAGTGTGGGGCATTACTGGCCCACCTTAGAGTGTTGGCCACAAAAAACTACATGCTGTCTCAGAATACACTCAAGACAAGGTTTTTAGAAGATACACTTAATTGCCTAGTACTTAATTGGTAAGTAAATAAGTTTGTATTGATTTTCCATGTATGACTTAAGAAGTTCATTAACACCTCTGTCACCTTAAGCACATAACTTAAAAGGAAATATCTGATTGATAATATATTTTACGTTCTTTCCTGAGCAATGGGAATTGAACAGTTGTAAAGCTAGAATAATACTTGATAGACTGTTATAAAAATAGTCCTGCAGTCTCAATTATTTACCAGATAAATTTGTCATTTGTGTGAAGTTCTTTGCAGATATTAGAATGAGGTGCTCATAAGGTGCAGCTGTTATTCAAGGATTGATTTGAGAGAGCTGATCATTCCTACAGTGCCTCTACCATGACCAAGACTACTGAGTCAACATGGATCGGATACAGATTATTCACTTTATAGATATTAGGCCAGAAAAGCCACTGGGTGAATCTACTTCAATAATGCAAGGGGAGCAAGGAATATAGTCTCTGTCTGAAATTCTTCTTATGCAGCCTGATATTTCAATGACTATACAGCTAACTCTGCAGGAAGATGTCATCCCTTTACTCATGGTATTTATCTTCTAATAAAAACTTTACCCGTATCTATGATTGTTGCCAAGTTCTCCATCTCCCATAGTTCTCTCATTTAAAAAGAAATCTATGACCATTTATATACCTATGAAATGTGATAGTCATATTATGTATTTATAAATGGTATACACATATAAATATACCTAATTTCTGAACTTTAATTATCCATCTTTCTCATATTTACAAGAAGTTATACACTTCTTTTTGTTACAGTAGATATACCTATTCGTCATTACTTTTCTGTGTTCATACTATCACTTGTTTCTCTACATTCTACTTTATTTAATTAGGTTTATTAACTATAAAAAAATTATTTGGGAAACTGACAAAGACCATAGGTATTTTTAAATGAATGCTTACATTCTTCAAAATGGAAGGGTATTGGACATATCCTTTATTGATTAATTTAGTGATTTTTCTTTACTCTAATACCCTCTACCTCAAAGCCTCATGTCTGTCTAAAATATTCAATATCATCTAGCAATATGACATTTTTATAAATGTATCAGGTAGTAAGATTTTAATTTTATGATAAAATTATCTGTCTAAATATAACATACATTTAGCATTCTATTTACTTTAAGAGAATTGACTCATGACTGATTGCACAGGTATACAAAGAGTCTCACAATGTTGAAAATTTTTACCTATATTTTCACAATCAATAACAAGCATTTTATAGAAATGTCATGGAAATAATTTTACCAATTGTACCAATGGTCACACACAGTGATTTACTTGTGCCATTTTCCAATTTCAAGAGTCTAAAAGAAACATGAAACTTTTAGCAATGCTTATTTTACCAAAAGTCTTTACACTCCACAATGACTCTTATCAGCAAAGTCTCTGCTCATCATTGACAAGATGTTTAATTATATAACTTTTAATACTTTTTCTTTTCAAATGTATTTTATACATGTTAAATTAAAATAGAATTACATCACTTACCTCATTCCCTTTCTTCCCTTCAGCCCCTCCCAGGTTCCTTTCCTCCAACCTCTCTCATGTTCCACCTACTCTTAAATTGTTAGCTTCTTTTTCTTTGACAATTATTGTTCCATGGATATGTGCACATAAATACAAACTTCCTGCCTCTATTTTTGTTGTTTGTATGTACATGGTTTTACATTTCAAGACTGACCACTCTGTATTATGGGGCCATCCCTGAGTGAGGCGAACTCTTTCTTTGTCTATGGCTAGGACCCTGTGCAAAATTCCCCCTTTCACATTAGCATGTCTAGTGGTATTGCAATTGTCCATATCTTTGTTAAGCTGTCATTACTAGAAGAGTGTTTCATAGCTGACTTCCTAGTATTCTGGCTCTTACATTTTCCTAGTGCTCTCTTCTAACGTGTTCCCTAAAGTGTAGATAAAGGAGTTATGAAGTAGATGCATTCACAGTGGTTGGTTTATCCATGGTATGTTGTCTCTACATTGTGTTTTGTTATTTTCTTTGATGGTCTTCACTTGATGTAAAAGGTCTTTTCTTTGATGATGGATGATAGCTACACTTATATGTGGGTATAAGGATTAGATTTAGAATGAAGTAAGAAATTAAACTGATTGAGCAGTGTGGTGGTAGTAGATTATTTTATAAGATCCATGACCTTTTTGACTCTGATAGTTGACTAGATTCCCATTACCAGTCATGATTTTCCTCTTGCTAAGTAGGTCTGGTATCCAATTTGATACCAGCTGGTTGCCAACATATGAGTGCCGCTTATTACTCCTTTATGGATCTATTGTCGGGCTGGTTAGAGTTGTGGTTAAAAGGTGTCACAGCCTGTTAACTGATCCCCTCCATTCATTGGTATCTCATAGAGCATTTTCTGGTACCATGGAAGCTAGATTGAAGGAAGTATCAGCTGAGTCCCGTTTCTTAAGTGTGCATATACAGTGTCTTCTACAACAGAAGCCTACCCTGGAGCCGTAACAACAACTGAAAGGCTGCATTGATAACACTGGATTGAGAGTCACTTGGGCTACCCTGACCAACAGTTCAAAGGAGGCTTCCTTTGCCTTGTCCTGGGTTTCTGTTACTCTGTGGTTCTTGTCTGAAGCCTTGTCAATCCAAGTGGTATAATCTTCCTTAAGACATATATATTGTATATAATTATAGGTAAATATGATAATATGATTTCTTGAAGTTTATAAAACAATCTTAACATTCTTTGTCCATTATCCCTCTTTCTCTTTTTGTATTGATCTCTCTCCCCTGACCTGAGTTGAAGGCCCCTCTTCATTATTTTTTTAATTTACAGCTTCGTATCACTTGCATTCTGCTATTATCCTCTCAACCACCCCCGCAACAAACTTATGTATCCTTTGTAATTTATTTTATAATGCAAATTTAGAACTTCTTTTTTGGTGGATCAAACAACATCTTAAATCAATGAGTTGTTTATGGAATATCAGTAATAGTTGGTGCCTGTTACCATGGAGATGGAAATAATTAAAACTGTAGAAATGTTATACTTGAAAACACATTTATCTTGCAATTCAGCCCTTCTGCTTGCCAATTTACTACTGAGGGATTTTGTGTATCTGCCATGCTTTCACAAACGTACTCTATTTCCCTTTTGCTTGTTTTATGTGGTTGGATAGAACATACTTCTTGATTAGGAGCCGTCAGTGAAAAAGCTTGCCATTAACTTGTCACAGAAATGTATCACAGAGCATTGTTGAACTTTAGTTTATTTTGACCAGCTTTTCATTTTGTTTGGCAGGTTTCTTCTTCGTAACATTTATTCACATTAAGATTTTAATCTCAGAATCTAATAACTGTCAAGAAGCAATTATGTCTTTCATATCTATTAGCTCAGATATTATATAAATAAAAAACACACATATCATACTGTAAACATTTGTACATCTCAAACATCCTCTCATACATTAGACTTGTGTGTGAGAGAGAGAGGAGTGGGGAGGAAGAGCTAGAGGGAGAGGGACAGAGAGAGACTGGTTCTCACAATGTAGCTCAGGTGGACTGGAACTCATCATCCTCCAGCTTTAGCCTTTTAGTGTATGATGATGGGATGCACTATCTTGCCTATCTTATATGAAATTTGTGTACAAGTAGCACACTTACAGAAGCACTTTGTCTGTGTTTGAAACTGCTTGCAGGTTACTGTTAGCAAAGCTGATGTTAGAAGAAAGAAGTTTGCATCCTTTCTCAGGGAAGGAATGACCCCAATACAGACTTGTTTTGTGTATGTAAATTTTTTTGAAAATGGATTTTTTTCTCTCCTAGTATAACCTGATTATGGTTTCCCCTACCTCGACTCTTCCCAATTACTTCCCCCTTTCCCTCCAGTATGAAAGTGCTCCTTTCTGTCTCTCACTAAAAAACAAACAGATTTCTAAGGGGTAATAAAAAAGTAAAATAAAATAAGATAAAACGACAACTATCATATCAGAATTAGAAACAAACATAAAGAAAAGAGCACAAAAGAAGGCATAAGAAACAGATACCCCTTGTTTCTTCCTCAGAAATTCCCTAAAACACTAAGCTGGAAGCCATAATATATGTGCAGAAGACCTGCTGGAGACCCACGCAGACCTGTGTGCATGCTGCTTCCTACTGCAGATCTATGCTGACCTGTGTGCATGCTGCTTCCTGCTGGAGACCCATGCTGACCTGTGTGCATGCTGCTTCCTGCTGCAGACCCGTGCTGACCTGTGTGCATGCTGCTTCCTGTTGCAGACCCGTGCTGACCTGTGTGCATGCTGCTTCCTGTTGCAGACCTGTGCTGACCTGTGTGCATGTTGCTTCCTGCTGCAGCCCCATGCTGACCTGTGTGCATGCTGCTTCCTGTTGCAGACCCATGCTGACCTGTGTGTATGCTGCCTCCTACTGCAGACCCGTGCTGACCTGCGTGCACACTGCTTCCTGCTGCAGACCTGTGCTGACCTGTGTGCCTGCTGCTTCCTACTGCAGACCCATGCTCACCTGTGTGTATGTTGCTTCCTGCTGCAGACCTGTGCTGACCTGTGTGCATGCTGCTTCCTACTGCAGACCCGTGCTGACCTGTGTGCATGCTGCTTCCTGTTGCAGACCCGTGCTGACCTGTGTGCATGCTGCTTCCTGTTGCAGACCCGTGCTGACCTGTGTGCATGTTGCTTCCTGCTGCAGCCCCATGCTGACCTGTGTGCATGCTGATTCTGTCTCTGTGAATTCATATGCACTTTGGTCATGTTGATTTAGATGGCCTTGTTTACATTCTGTCCTCCATTCTCTCTGGATCTTATACTCTTTCCAAATTCTCCTCCACAGGGTTCCCTGAGCCCTTAGGGGAGGGACTTGATGTAGACATCTTGATTAGTGCTGAGTGTTCTGAGGTCTCTCATTCTCTGCATAATGTCTGGATGCCAGTCTCTGTACCAAATACATACTTTTGGTATTTTATGCAAATGAGATTGCTTTAACATAAAATTATTAATATTGTAGATAGAAGTGTAAGTATTTCACAAGTTTTAGAAACCTAACTGGGCATTGTTACTCTGTTTTTTTAAGATCTCAAAAGCTTAAAATTTGCTGGCACTCTCCATATGCTCAGGGCTCTCCTCTCCAAACCTGGAAGATCAACTGAATAGTATAAATGCTAGTGAATAAAGATTAAAGCTGTGATGTGGACCCTTTATTCTGGCTCCATGAATCTCTGGCTGTAGCATGTCTTTGTAAGCCATCATGATTTTAGCTTGTAATATGTACCTATTTTTATCTTTAAGTATATATTTAATATATATTTATATATACCTATTTTTATTATAAATTTTATTGTATTAACTATTTTGTGCAATGTATATTGTATGTGTGTGTACATGTATGTGGGAAATATATGTGTATTTATGAGTGCATACATGTGAGCATATGAATGAGGTCAGAGGTTAGTGTCAGATGTCTTCCTCAAATTCTCTCTAATCCACTTACTGAAGAAGGGTCTATAAAAGTTTCCAAAGCTCTTTTATTCAACTGGTCTAGCTAGCCAACTTGCTCCAAGAATTGTTGCCTTTATCTTTTAGACAGAGACAGGATTATAGGGGACTGCAACCCTCTGCCATTTTTATGTGATGCCAATAATGCAAACTCCAATTTCCATGCTTATGGGGGCACATGCTGTATCTACTGAGACATCTCTGCAGCTCCTACCCTGGCCCTTAAAGTGTATAGTTCAGTGTTAAATGTGTTATATAGTATATCACCCACTTTCATAAGTCTGAGAAAACTGAAGCACTACACCCATTAAGGTGCCCATAACCCTAAACCCATTCCATGAATAAAAATCTGCAATATCACCAATCCTTTTTCTGTAATTTTAAGTATGTTTTATATGTATAATAATGTAGCTTCTTTTCACTTTTTGATCTTATCTAGTTTCACTGTTCTAATTTTTACAATGTTCCTTCACTTTAGGGTATGTTTTAGAATGTCTTCGTTTTAGTAGATCATAATATCTTGTTCTATTGCTATACTTATATTTGGCTATTCTGATCCTATGTCACTGGAGCCCAGGATTTTGGACTTGCAACATTTAGGATTAATTCTTCTACAAACATAAATCTCTTTTAGGAGCAGCTTTAAAGTCTTTTGGTAATATACCTAGAAGTAGTACTTCTTGGTCATATATTCTTCTTTTAATCCTTTGAGGATGAATAATTTGTTTTTAAGTGTGACTGTACTATTGCACACAGTCCCAATCTTGTCACCTCCCTGTAGATCTACTATAGTGAATCTTTAAAGGTAGCCAAGAAAAAAAATTCATATATGCATACACATATGAGGTATTTTAGGCTATGAGGCTAAAATGGCTTAAACTGACAATTTTGAATAATGAACGAGGAATACCAACCAGATAAGTAATAAACATTGCAGAAAAAGAAAGCTCCACCTTCTCTAATGGTAGCAAGATCTGTAAATTGTGTGACTGCCAAACAGACTTTCTTTGGGAAGAGCCACTGACGAAGCATCTATGGAGGGTTTGGAAGTTGATGTTGATAAGCAGGGAATATTTGGAAGCATTCTTGCAGACTCTGAAATGCCAGCAAGCACCATACATACACCTAGGGTGTGAAAGAATTCAAGTGGGAACTTAAGAGGAAGTTGGTTATAAAGGAAGGGTGGCAACAAACTTACAGATTTAGAAATATGTTGCCCTGCATTTATATCATTATCATTTGGGAAACATTTTCCTTTTTGTTAGGTGAGTGTCCTCATATTTATAATTGCCATGTCAATAATATTGTTATTTGCCCAGAGTTCTGGAAGAACCAATTTATAGGAAATTGACAAATATCTACGATCAAATGTGTACCAATACTATATTTGAAATCATAAATATAGAGAGCAAGTCATGGGGAAACAGCTGTAATCTCAGGGAAAGGGTCCTTTTGATAGATGAACCAAGTCCAAGTATAATAGCGGGAAACAAATAACACAACTGTGTTCTTTTCTTACTCAGGACCTATACATTAAAAATATCATAACCATAGTCATTGGCTTTTTTTCTGTCCTAAAATAACAAAGGATTTAAAATTTTTAAGGAAACTTGAAAATAAATGATTTATTTTTCTGCTATGTCTTATTACTAATCAATACAAAAATGACTATAAAAGTCACTTAATTACCTGAGATGATCTTAGAATGACCACAGAGAGGATTATAATAGGAAAAGCATAATTTGTGCTGAACCAGCATTTGCCCAATTTCTCTATGACTCATTTATTGTCATGTTATATAGACATGTAAATATCATTACTAGTGAAACATAATAAGTAATTGCAGCATAATAAGCAATCCAGTAGGTAAGTATGTGTTTTATCCTCTAAACTTCTAATATGGCCATTCTTCTTCATAGTGTCTTCAATTTTCATCTCTTTAAAGATACACAAATCTCTTAAGCTCATTCATAAAAGTGGACAGAGATATTTTTGAAAAAAATATTATGGGAAATCTTAGGATGGGTGTTCTTAGGTTTGAAATGACCAGAGATTATGAATCCTGCCGAAGCTGCTTTATTTCACCTTCCAGCTGAGTGCTGCCTTTCTTTAGCCTTGGAGCTCTAATAGCCTGGAGGAACTTCAAGAAGCCGAGAGAACCTTCTTCTAGTCAAAGGATGCCCTTGAAATTACAGAATAAGTTCAATGAAAGACTTGTGTGATAGCAGAGAAGGCTGAAGAATGATTAAGAGTGGCGACTGAGAAGACTCCCTGTGACAGCGATGTGACTCGAGGGTTTATGCATCAAATTAAGCTGTGACATGTACATTGGCGTGATACTTGGTACCTGTCATAAGACTGCGCAGTAGCTTCCTTCACGACTCTCTCTGATCTTTCCTTGGGTCGTGCCGTGGGAAAATAGCCTAGTTAAAGTGGAATGTACCGTGGCAATGAAGATACAGTCAAGGTTAAACCCCTTAGCCCGGGTAAACTGAAGTCTGAATGCATGATTCATATTTGTTCTGAGCATTAGTATTTTTTGACCTGGGTGTGGAATAGTGAGTCTAAGAACAGAGACTATTTTGTCCCGTGATGTCTGACCACTGAGTAAGATCAACATGCATTTCACACTAGCTCAGTCCTGCTGATCCCAAAGCAGAGGTTCCTGTGGGATTAGGGCTGGGATGTCTCACGGTATCTGAGTCCTTGCCTTGAATCTGACACTCACTATAAGGCACACAGGAGCCCACAAGCCATGCCTAGAGCCATGCTGGACTTTCAATCTCAGATCATCTCTATTCAATTGCTTTAACTGATGAAACAATGGTAAGATGTACAAACAGAAATGGAAGTTTTGATTTCCCATCTGATTTTATCCTATGATGGGAATTTTACTGAAGCAAGTCTTGCACTTGTATTTCTTTTCACCTTAAATTTCTCTAATAGCAGATTGAATTAATTAAATTAGTTGAATTAAGAGGAGTTAAAAGCTAGTCTGTGATGTGAAATATTATTTTAATCCGGCAAAGATGTGTTACATCTGTTTATACTGCATTTGTTTAATGATGTAAATGTGTTTCTTTGCCTGCCTAAGGTACCACATCAGTCTAAAAAAAAAAAAAAAAAAAAAAAAAAAAAAAACCTGAGTGGCCAATAGCCAGGAAGGAGAAAGATAGGCAGGGCTAGCAGGGTGGAAGTATGAGCAGTTGGAGGAATCTAGGCTCAGAAAGCGAGAATGAGGCAGGAGGAGAGAATGAGGCAGAAAGACAGGGAGACACCCTGGACCAGCCAGCCAGGCAGCTACCAGCAAGCCAGACAGAGAACAAGCAAGAAAAAATAGGATGTACAGAATAAAAGAAAAGTAAAACTCCCTGAGACAAAATGTAGATGAGTAGAAACAGGTTAAAATAAGTACTAAGAGTTAGTGAGGCAGACATAAGACAGGGCCAAGCATTTCTAGCTTAGAATAAGCCACCATGCCATGGTACTGGCAGTCTGAGAAAGCCTACCACATGTCCAGTCGAAATCCTTTTTAAAATGTCTCTTATTATTTTTTGATTATGCATATTTAGAGAAGAGGGACAGCCACACGAATACAGGTGACCTTGAGGGCATAAGATTTCCTGGTCTACGGTTACAGATGATTGTTAACTGCAAGGTGTGTGTGCTGAGACTGAACTTAGGGTGCAAGAGCAGTGTGCTTTCCTAACCTCAGTCTTCTCTCTGATTCCTGGTTTTGGAAGCCTTTAACCCTGTGAATATTAAATTCAGCAGAACATATAATCAGTTTCTCAGTATTTTGCCAGCCTTGCCTGCTTTCATCCAGAAGATCTCTATTTTCTTACAATTTGTGATAGTTGTGCAGACACGGGTGGGAACAAGGAGAATGCCTGTTTGCATGGACTTTACAGTCTGTTTGAGTTTGATTCTGAGCTTTCAGACATGCATAAGACAAGATCTAATGAAGAAATTCACATAAAATAAACCTTTGGCACCTTGAAATAAGCCCTGAGGAGGTGTTCTTTACTATCAGGGAAGCTTCATTCTTCTGAGAAAGGTCAAAAAGCTGCAGCAGGTTCAAAGCTCAAGGCCAGCATAAGCGGCTTAACAAGGCACTCCTCCACACCGCAACACCATACACACAGAGTAACTCACAAAATAAAGCAGGAAAGGTCAGTGACAATGAATGTTAGAAAGTGACATGTGGACTGAGTTTCAGAGTTTGGCAGGATTGTGTCCACATCTTTACTAATTTATTAAGATTTTTTTTTTACGGTACCCAGCTTTCTTCCTTTATTTTTTTTCCTATTTATTTATTTATTTATTTATT
>NW_026067930.1:21526550-21535613 GCF_014885135.2 Alexandromys fortis | reverse complement strand
ATTAAATTAAATGGAGAAAAACTCAAAGCCATCCCACTAAAATCAGGAACAAGACAAGGATGTCCACTCTCTCCATACCTCTTCAATATAGTGCTTGAAGTTCTAGCAATAGCAATTAAGATTTTTTAAAGTATCTTCTTATAAAGTTTAAAAAATTTTTATTTATATCTATTCCAAACATATCTAGGTAACCTGATGAGTGAAATTTTGCTAGCTGTTGAGTGCAATTAAATTTATGGCTGAGAATTTCATATAAAAATAACTTTTTTACAAATTTCAAACTCTTCATATATCTTCTATTTACCAAGCAATATTTAATACAGAGTTTGAAGGAGGCATTATAATGCCATCACATTCTTTGTTGTCAGCATCTGTGAACATTAGCTTAATTAATGTAGGGATTTTATGTAATTATCACTAGACACACATTTCCATAATTTAAAAATCATTTATTTTATCTTTTGATATTATAAAATAATGCATCATTTCCCTCTCCCCTTTCATCACTCCAAATGGTCCACCAATCCCCCTTTCTATTTTTCAAATTCATGGCTGCTTTTTCATTGTTGTTACATTTGTGTGTATGTGTGTGTGTGTGTGTACTCCTAAATACATAAGTATAATTTCTTCAGTCTGTGCAATATTATTTTATGGTGGTTTCAGCGATTATCATTTGGTATTATATAACCAGTTGAGGTACTGATCTTTAGGCGAGACTATTTCTCCAGCCCTCGGTATCCCTCAGCTATATGTAGCTCTGTGTTTAGGACTGAAGCCTCTTGGCCTTTTCCCCAAACATGTGAGCATGTTTGTTGTTGCTTTCCTTATTCAGGTCATGTTATGTGTGTAGCTTCTGACCCTCTTGAGAGGCACAATTTCTGCGAAAACTCCCTGTTCAAGTTTTATCTGGCTGTTAGAATCATTCTACCCCCTCCTACCCAGTGATTCCTGAGCCTTATGAGTGGCAGTTGTGTTTTGTAGAGGTATTCATTGGTATTAAGATCCACAATTTTGCATTATGGTTGGTTGTATTTTTCTATTGTAGTCTCTATATGGTGCAAAAAGAAGTTCTATTGATGAGAGATGATGACTAGTAGACTTATCTGTCAGTATATGAACAAATATTTGGAATGTAGTTAGTGATTGTGCTGATTTAGTAAAATATCTCCTGTAGGTTCTCCAAAATTCATGAGTTTACCCTCCCTGGATATTCATATACATTTATGGTGCCAGGCATGGTTTCCCTCTTGTTGAGAGAGATTTAAATCTAATTACAGAGGTCTTGGTTGCTACCAAGGTTTAGGTGCAACTACTGTACCCTTAGATTTTTCACAACTTGTTGTTCATTGTTTCAGATCATAGGTTTAAAAGCTGGGCAGGACTGTTGGCTGCTTCCTTCCTTTTGAAGTCTGCTTTGTAGATGACAAAGTGATGATTTTTGAGCCTGGAGAACAACCGCTTCGTCAGAAACCTCAGCTTTGTTACCTGTTAAACTATGTTCATAGAAGCATTATTTGTAATAGCCAGAAACTGGAAATAATATAGATTCCCCTAAACTGAAGAATGGAGAAAGAAAATGTGACACATTTACACATTGGAGTACTACTCAGCGGTAAAGAACAATGACATCTTAAAATTTGTATGCAAATTGATGGAACTAGAAAGAAAACGTCCTGAGTAATGTAACCTAGACCCAGAACGATGAATATGGCATGTACTCCCTCAATAGTGAATACTAGCTTTAAAACAAAGGATATAGAAAAACTAAGTACCAGGTGAACCCTAAGAAAAACATACACAGATCCACCTGGAAAGGGGAAATAAAAAAGATCACTGGACAAAATTGGAAGCATGGAGGTGGGGAGAGAAGGGTGGAGGGAAGGGGAAGAGAAAGGAAAAAGGGAGGGGGAGGAGAACTTGAGGCAATAGGATAATCGAGATGGAGGAAGGACAGAGATGAGAGCAAGGAAAGAGATATTTTGATTGAGGGAGCCATTATGAGGCTAACAATAAATCTGGCAGTAGAGAAATTCCCAGGAATCCACAAGGATGACCCGTTATTTTCTCTTCTTATAACTATTTGAGAAGTCATTTTACTCGAATCAAGTGTCACCTGTGTTCACAAGTCAGGTGGCATTTTTATCCATACCTTATTGCAAATAGGCCCTGTACACAGAAGTCTCTGAGCCCAGTACTCAGCCTGTCACCTAGAAACACTTTCAGTCACTTACCAAGTTCTTTCTCTTCTACTCTGGCTACCACTTGGTAAATCTGCTCTGGAGGGCAGTGTCAGCAGTGGACTGACAGTATCTGATCCAGGCTTCCTTATTCTTTCTCAGAGCTGTGCTCTGAAGGTAGTGGGGCATAAGGTGTGGGGAAAGTGAAAGAGACCAATGGAGACAATGGCAGGCAATCTCAGGATGGTACACACTTGGAATGAAGAGGTAAGTAGGTAAGCACCCAATACATTAAGGGTCCTTAGTTTTATCCAAGTGTCTCTAAGGTAGTTCTTAAGGGCATCAAGCAGAAAAAGAGTGACAACCACTGATGTGAAAAGTGAGCAGTTTTTCATAAGTACACACTAAAGCAGCTGAAAGGAGATAGAACAGGGTGAAAGCCCAACTGAGGTTACTCTCCACAGAAACAGAGAAAACCGTGTTCAGCACAAGTCACACTTTATCACTTGTCAGGGAGGTGCCACATATGAAGAGACTCTTAAGACGGTTGTCATGTAGCTCCAATTTCTGTGTTGGGAAAATTTTTATCCCAGCCAACTCATGCTTTTTAGCTCCTAAAAAGAACAAATTTAGCAGGTGTTTGATCCTGGAAGCAAGAAAGCAAATTAAAAATCCCAGCATCTTTTTGGCTAACGCGTGGATTTCCTTGAAGTGTCTCAGCACTTTAAGCATTCATCCGGAGTAAGAAATGTGTCCAGCACACAGATTGTTCCCCTCATGCGGATCTCTGTGTCACACTTGGCACTCTCCACACTCCATCCAATCTAATTCGGAGTCATTAACATTTGTACTTAGCCACATGGATTCAAATGCCAAGTGTTCTGAACATTTGCAGGCAGATGTTGTCAAAGATGCTCTCTCGCTCTCTTTTCTTAGATAATTTGCATAGAACAGCCATTGCAACTGAACGTGAGGTGTGTCAAGCAGATAGATAGAGGCTTTTGTTTGCTCTTGAGTTCCGTGAATGTGCTTGGTTTACAGGAGCTTTCACTTTTTTTCCCACTGGAATAACTATTGCTGTAAGAATGATTGGGGTTTATAGCGTTGGCTTCTGCAATCTGTAGAGAAGTGGATTTTAGTATGTGCAAAAGGTTTGCAACTCTTGGTATAGGCATTAATGGAAAGCTATCATGGAGCCACCTTTTCATTGTGATCAGCTTTGCTCTTTTAACCAAGACTTGCTCCTCCAATAGGTATATTTTATTTACTGTCCCATGTCATTCCAAGGTCATGGTAGCTGCTAGATTAGGAAAATACCATTATCTCTAATATTGATTTGTCTTATTTTTTATTACCATTGAAAGTAGAACAGAAAGAGGACTCATAAGAAAAATACCCAGTCTCAAAACAACCCAACTATGTTCATAATAGGATTTTCTTTTAAACCTTTGTTCTTGTTCAGATGTCAGAAGAATCATTTTCACCCACATGGCCTTAGAAAATAAGGGCCACTTCTCTGACCTGCATCACTGTCTTCAACTTAACTCTGTCTCTTCTCTTGTTGTCATCACTCTTTTTTATTCAAGCTCTTGCCCTTGCTAATTTCATGCTCAAGTCTTAATAAGGAAAACAACAAACATTCCCAGTTGTTCAATAGCTTTTGTACATGCTTTTCTTGCTTTGTGAGTAACAAGAAAAGACCCCAGAGTTTACTCTTTCTCAAATGTTTGGTTTTAGAGACTTCCTAACAATTAGCTGCTTGTACGTGCAGATTTATTTATTGAACACTCATTCTTCCCCATTTCTGTTGATTTCTATGCCAGTGCCAAGGTATCTTTGTTACTATAGTATTATGCATGCTTGAGACAGGTGTCTTGATGCCTCCAGCTTTAGTATATTCATCTCAATATTACTTTGCCTGTTTGGAACTTTCTTGTTTCCATATGACTTACATTTTCTTTTTATTTCTTTAGAATGTGCCTTTGATATTTTTATAGTAATTGCGTTGAAGATGAAAATTACTTTATCCAGGATGGACACCATGCATTAATTCTTCCAATTCATGAATATCAGTTGCCTTTCCCTTTTAGTTTTTCTTTCTTCTTAGATTCCTTTATTAGTGTTGTTAAATGTTCCTTACAGAAATATGTATACTAAATTTATTATTCATAGATGCTGTCTATATTTACTTACTTATTCATTGAAGCTACTTGGCAAGCTCATAACTGGTATATAAAATGCTACTGAGTTTAGTAAATGGTGTCATAAAAGCTGGATATTTACACACAGAGGATTGAACCTAGATCCCTTTCTCTCTTTCTAGACAAATGTTGACTCAAAATGATCCAACTACTTTTAGGTAAGATATAAAGCAATGAAACGTCTAGAAAAAAGGATAAAGGCAACACTTTGAGAGATTGGCATAGTGGGTTTTTTTTTTTTTTAGCTCAAACGCATAGACAACTGTTGGAGGAAGCTGCTTGTTTGTTTCCCAGCTGCCCAGACTCCAGAAATAATCACACAGAAAGTATATTATTTGCAATACTCTTTGGCCAGTAGCTTAAGCATATTTCTGGACAACTCTTACATCTTAATTTAACACATTTTTATTAATCTATGTATCGCCATGTGGCTGTGATTTACCAGGTAAACTCCTGGCATCTATCTCTGGCTAGGCTACATGACTTCTCTCTGACTCTACCTTTTTTCTCCCAGCATTCAGTTTAGTTTTCCCTGCCTAGCTAAATTCTGCCCTATCAACAGGCCAAGGAAGTTTCTTTATTCACCAATAGTATTCACAGCATACAGAGGGGAATCCCACATCAGATAACAAGAGTTAAAATATACAAAAAGATTATGTGAACTAAGCGGCCTCCATACAGCAAAGGTGAACAGTTATGAAGCTGCCTTTAGAGGTGAGAAAATACTTACAAATTCTTCATTCCACAAAGTGTCACCATTCAGAATAACAATAATAAAAGCCTAACCATTAAATGTAAAATTGGTGAGTGAATGAAATAGACATTTCAAAAATTTAGAAGTACATGAAAGAGTATACAATATCACTAGCCATTGGGGAATTGTAAACTAAAAGCACAATACAAAATTAAGCCTAAGCAGGACAATAGAGAATTGCTATCAAAAAGATTTTCAAAACTAACAACTGTTTGTGAGAATGCAGAGGGAAAAATACTATAATATACTCAGTGAGAATGTAAATTAGTATAGCTACTATAGAAAATATGGAGCCTCCTTAGATAATTAAAAACATATGTGCATAGGATCCACTTACCCTATTGTTGTGTTTATATCTAAATCAAATGAAAAAAACTTGTGATATTTTGAATGAAATTGGCCCCCCATAATCGCATAGGGAGTGGCACTATTTAGTGCGGCTTTGTTGGAGTCGGTATGACCTTGCTGGAGGAAGTTATGTCACTGTTGGGGTGGGCTTTGAGGTTTCCAATGCTTAGGATGCTACCTAGTATGTAAATTGACTTCCTGTTGCTTCTGAGGCAGATTGTAGGACTCTCAGCTCCAGAACCACAACTGCCTGGAGGCCACCGTGCTCCCCATCCTGAAGATCATGGACTGAACCTTTGAAACTATAAGCAAACCTCCTCAATTTAACATTCTTATTCATAAGAATTGCTCTGACCACAATATCTCTTAACAGCAATAAAAACCCCTAAGATATAGCTCATCACAGGTTCACCTGTGTTCAGAATAGCACTAGTCACAATAGGCAAAAAAAATGGCATGAGTTTTCTTTTTTATTGAAAATAGATTCTTTTTTCATAAAATATATCCTAATTATAGTTTCCCCTCCATCTGCTCCTTCAAGTTCCTGTCTCTCCTCCTACCTGGATCCACTCTCCATCTGTCTCTCATTAGAAAGGAACAAGATGCTAAGAGATAACAACCAAACATGACAACATAAAATATAACAAGATGAGACAAAATATTCACATCCAAGGTGGACATGATAACCAATAAATCTCATTTGTAAAATGATTAAATAATCTATAATAGTCATTGATGGATGGATAGTGGAAATATTCCTGTAGTGAGGACCATTTTTCAAGTACCAAAAGAATGAATTCTGCTACGTGGGTAGAATTAGAGGCCCCTAGGCTAAGTGAAATAATCCAGCCACAGAAAAGAAAATATCCTTTCTCACCCCTCCCCAAAATAGGAAAACACAGTATAAATTCCTGCAAAATAAGAAGGGAAAAGGATATTGGAGCTAGAGTGAGAAGGGAAGTCGAGTATCAATTGCCAGGTAGCAACAAGTTCCAGGGTATCATCGAGTGCAGGCTGATTACAGCCTACTCTAACCTAGCGTATACCATAGAAGACCTAGAAGGAAGGTAAAGATGGCAAACAATAAGGAAATGACTTAAATAGGGACATGATTGCAAGGTATTTTGTTTTTATTATTTTATTGTTCATCATGAGTATAGAGGCAAGCAGACTAGTGCTTTGGTTCTTGCAAGATTTATGAAGTATGAGGCGATATGAAACTACTTGCTCACAGCAACTATTGTTCCAAAGGTCCTGACATATCAACTGCCATGACTTTTTACATTTGTCCTGTCAAATTCATCCTAAAAGTACCACCCCTACCAGTTAATGCTATTCTGCCTGCCCCATTTCTAAGGCTCCCTTTGGTAGCAGTTTGCTCTCATCTTGGTTTGCACTGATTTCTCTGTTTTTAATATCTTGCTTTTTATTGCCTCTCTAGTTTTTTTTCTTTTAAAATAGGTTTATTTGCTTTTATTTTGTGTATTCCTGGGACTGGGCTTAGAGCTTTGTACATCCATAACTCCAGCTTCTAGAGTCTTGAGTTATTTCCTTTCCATTATTTTTGACATAGTAGCACATAGTATTGTTGGTAATGATTCATCTCCATTTTATTTTCACCGCCAACTCTGGAGGCATTTAAATTCTTTCTTTTTCTTCATTGTGTCTTGAAATATGGCTATGTTTCTTCTCCAAACTCTTCGCTATAAAATCCTTTGAGAAGTAAAGCATATACAGTTTGTTTCTCAGCAAATATGGTCTAACTATTCATTTGAGTATTTTATTATTATAAATAGATTTAATAAGGCTAAAAACTCTAGAACTTTATAATTATTTCCACGATTTTAATAAGTTCTAGATATATTATCTTTTTCCTGGTGTGAATAGTATTTTCCTATTTTATGTTTTATTTGGTTATATCTGCTTTAGATGTTTTTATCAGTCTTTATTGCACACTTTTCAGTGTTATAATGTACGATCTAAATATTACCCCATTGACAATTAGAATTTTTTGATTATTTGTATATTCTTAATATTGATACTTTGTTAGATGAAGAATTAGCAAATATTTTATTACCTCTGAAGGCTGTACCATCACTCTGTTTTCTACTGTCTTTTCTGGCCCCAGTTCTTTTTAGAAAATCTGACTGTTTCTATTGTATTCATCTTAAGCTATCAACTATCAGATAAGGTCATTTTTTAACCATTACATTTTCATACTTCATATATTCAGTAGGTTCTTTTAAATCATTGTCTAATTGTGGCTATGTTATCACTCTTTTCTCTTTAGTGCTTGATAACGTTTCTAACGTTTATTGTTTCTGGGCCTGCTATCTTTCCTTTGTACACAAAGAACTATTTTTTGTCTTAATATCTGACACTCATGTATGTTACTTCTTGATGCACTGTTTAATAAACATTGAGTTAATTATTTTAATATACATTACAACATAAGTGTTGGCTATATTCCCATATTCCCAATTAGGGAATTGTGTTTCATTGGGTTAAACTATACACTCACATTAACTAGAATTTGCATCTCAGCATTATGACCCCACTAACACTATCAAGAAATACAATAAAGATGCATCCTTTTCAGTGAACATATACAGGTAAATTGAATGATGGAAAGTTGAAAAGCAATCAAGTTAACTGGGTTGTTTGAAAGAGTTCTGATATCTCATAAAGACTAAGAGCCTTAGAGAAGAAGGAATTACATTCATAAAGATAATTCATAGCATTACATTTTCCTAATATGCTTGTCATTATCCTAAGCATTGTACGTATTCTACACATTCTACCCTTTGAAGTGGGTGTGCCATTATACCCATTTTTAAAATAAGGAAGTTGAGTTTCCATAAGGTTCAGGAAGTTGTGCAAGTTTACACAGTCAGTGCTAAGGCTGCAATTTTAACCTAAACATTCTGATTCCCAAGTGCAACTTCTGGTGATTCTGTTTTATTTTTTGTATTATAATTACACAAAGGAGAGTAGAAAAGCCAAAATTAGGAGAGGTACAAAAAGTTCAACCGAAACTAAGCAACCAATCAATCAATCAATCAAACAAACAAACAAACAAACAAAAAACACCACAGACCTGGGAGTCAAGTGCCAGTTCCCCATGAGAAGTGCTGTGGTTGGCCATTAGGAACCTCTATTTATACTGACCTCGTCATTTGTTTTCTTCTTCCCCAGGAGTCTGATTTTTCCATAAATGTTTCCCCCAGTCCATTAAAGGTGGCCCACAGATCAAGACCTAAAAATCTTGCTCATAGCAGAGGAGATTTGAAGCCTCTGTGAACAGACATCATAGTAATACTGGAGGCAGAAGTAGTCCAGTTAAAGCCCTTGTAGGGTCCAGGCAGGTGCTTACTGCTTTCAGGGTGTATAGCCGCAATCTATAATTAAAACACATGTTGAAATTGATTATAAATCTTTTAAGGCTGATTATAAACACATGATTCTATTGTGACAAGCATGCAGAATATAATATTTTCCATCAAAATAATTTTTTTTTAAATATAATTTTTTTATTGAAAAAAAAAAGATTTCCGCCTCCTCCCCGCCTCCCATTTCCCTCCCC
>NW_026067930.1:21493625-21520763 GCF_014885135.2 Alexandromys fortis | reverse complement strand
GGGACAGAAGGAAGGACGGGGCAGGCAGTGCAGGATCCAGGAGAACACAGGAGCCCCTGGAGCCCAGGCTGAGGGTGCCGGGCTCTCTTACTGGGGACCTTGAGGCTCACTGCTCTGGGTGGGTAGCCTTAGAGTAGGAGCTTAAAGTAGGAGCTTAAAACTGTTGTTGAGCACTGGTCCTAGCATACAGCAGGGCAGGGTTGGGGGTGGGGTGATGTGATGTTGGCTCCTGGTAAGAAAAAGCCATCAAAATAATTTTAATGTACACTTTCATGACACTAAATTCATTGGCATGATTCTTTAAACATTTTTTGTCTATAACTAGAAGTTTCCCATTATCACCAACAAAAACATGGTACCAGTAGCACTCCATTCCCTCCCCTACCATCCCTGATGTCCAAGGTTTTACTCCGTTGGGACCTCACATAGATAGAACCAAAGAACCACACAGTACCTGTCCTCCAGTGTGACATGGCGATGAGAACCTCTATTTGATGCGTCTTCCATGGACAGCCTAGAACGGGAGACGCAAAAGCCGTCTGTTAGTGAGTCTTGCTGCTGTGATAATATGCACAAAAGAAAAACTCCTAGGAGGGAAATCTTTTTTCCATCTTATACTTTCAGGACATGCATGCATGAGGAAGGAGAGGGAATGAGAAAGGAAAAGAAAAGAAGAGGTATAGAGTTCAACAGCAAGAGAGCGAGAGAGAGAGCGAGAAAGAGAGAGAGAGAGAGAGAGAGAGAGAGAGAGAGAGAGAGAGAGAGAGAGAATGTGAGAGAGAGAGAATGTGAGAGAGAGAGAGAGAGAATGTGAGAGCAATAGAAAGGATATGGGATATGGACAGTGTCTACCCTTCAAGAGTATATCTCCAGTTAGGTAGTCTTGGCATCTAGGCCCTAATTCCTAATTTTCACCACCTTCCAATAAGGTCGTTAGATTTTGATTGTTAAAAGCTGCAGAGAAACCTTGTCTTGGAAAATCCAAAACAAAACAAAAGATTAATCAGGGATATTAAGTCAGAATGTTGGCGATCCAATTGCTTTCCCCAAAAGCTCCACCTGCGAACACAATTTTGCAGATGAAGCCTTCACTCAATACATAAGTCTTTAGGGGTCAGTCCATATCCAAACCACAGCACCCAGAGATATGCTACTTTTACACTTGCTACATTTATATCCAATGTGTTTCTGTCACCTGAAACAGGCAGAGGACACTCTGGATCCTACTCTGCTTCACACATTAGAAAGGAATTTCAACAGTATCTCATTTGAAACAACCGGGCTTAAGTGACATTTGTCCTAGTGTCAATCAAGAAGACACACCCACCCCTTACTCGAACAAATACAGTATTACTAACTTCATTCTATAGTAGTTTGCCTAAGTGATGTTCGACCTAATAGCCAATATATTCCTTGTGAAATAAATTTCCCTGTGAATTCATGAAGATGTATTGTTAATAGAAAACAATGCACATTGTATAAAGGTCCCCCTCAGTTTGTATATACTCAGAACCTCATTTTAATAAATTAGATAGAGAACTCTTTATTTTTCTTTACGTATGCATGTGATTGATATATACATATCATATATAAAAATAAATATATGTTTAAAGTACATATATATTTATGTAAGTGTGCCTACAAACATGCAACAGGCTTTCACCTTCTAAATAATACTTAAAAAGTCAAAACTATAAAAGTAGACTAAAAAAGAAAACAAAAAGCTGCTTTTAATGTAACATAAAAACAAAACATTAAGACAAAAAGTATACCTATGATAACAGGAATTAAAAATAATTGTTATAATTGGAGTATTCCCAATTACTTCCAGGATCAATAGTTTCACCATTCTGAACATTACCACTATATTCATTACTTCTCTCTTAACCATGATAAATATCTGGTAAAAGAAGCTTAAGGGGAAGATTATTATTTTTGGCTCCTACTTCAAAGCATATCAGGAGGGAGAGTGAGAGAAGACAGGATAGTTAGAGAGGTTAGAGCAGCTTTGTTCCTTTTAATGCAAGCTTGCAGCTTGTTCACATCTTGACCATACAGGAAGCAGAGAGCTAGGCCGCAGGTAGTATCTATGGAATTACACTGTAATCAGATTGTGTGTAGTATTATAGCCTCAGGGAATGCTTTAGTTTAAAAGAATTACTATATATTTCCAATGCTTGATCTGATATTTGAATGAGATTAATTCCAGAATTGAGACAGTTTCAAGTTTTAGAAATACAACATGATGTATTTTCCACAGACATTGTAAGAACCCCAGTGGGGCCAGTGACAGAACAAATACATGCAAACACTTTGGCATTTCAGTGCATGAAAATATTCTCAAGAGAGCCAAAAAGAACAATAGCTTACTTCCAAGTCTGGCAGGGGAAGAGATATCAAAATTATATACTTTAGGGATTTTAGACACAGATGATGGTAATGGATTCAAGACATGTAATAGTGTTTATGTATAAAATGAAAAAAATAATACCCATAATACCAGTACATTTTAGCTCAGAAAAATGTAAAAAAAATACAAGAAAGGAAAACCAAGCATACTCAAGAGAATACTTCTGTAGTAGTTTGAACATGGTTACCAGAGGCTCATATGTTTGAGTGTGTTGTCCCCATTTCTTAGAACTGTTTGGAAAGGAATAAGAAATGTGGTCTTTTGGGGGTAGGTGTGGCCTTGTTAGAGGAAGTGTGTCACTGGGGGAAGTCTGTGAGGTTTCAAAAACCCAATCCTAACCCATTGTTTATCTCTATTGCTTCCTGTTGCTTGTAGATCAGGGTGTAAAGCTCTCAGTTACTGCTCCAGTGCCATGTCTGTCTGTTTCCTAGCACAATATTCATGGACTAACCCTTTAAAACTGCAAGCAAGGCCCTAATTCAATGCTTTATTTTTAGAGTTAAACTGATCTCTTCACAGCAATAGATAAAGACTAAGACAGTCTTCTATTTGCTGCTTGTTTATCTCACTGAGATAGTTTATACAAAAAGTCTTTTTGTTATTTTATCCCATTACTTCATAAACTTCAATGTTCTCATGGCAGCATTTGAAAGGGACCCTTAAGAAAGACAATGAGAAGGAAGCTGAACTGTCGTAAGCATTCCTGAAAGCCAGTGCAAGAGTGTGTTGAAGGCTGCTGCTGTTAAGTATCTTGGAGGACACTACAGAGTCAAGGCATTTAAGTCTAGACCAATATTTAACATGATAAGTCTTGTTGTTGGAGTGTAGTGGTTTAGATGTACATGAAATTCTCCACTCCATCTGTTGCTATGTTTCCAGCTTTGTGGAATAGCGGGATTGACACTGAGATCACAGGCCTCAGTTAGTGTACATTGCCTTTTCTGGAATCCTCTGAACAGGAAAAGTTGTTTTAGAATCCCCAAGATGCAACATTTCTCTTTTTTTCTATAGTGTAATGTATTGCTAACTTAATAGATTACTATGTTAAGAAGCCTGCTGTGTGATCTTGGAAAGAAACACTGACTATTTACAGTGCACCAGAACTTGCTTATCATATTTATGATGAGACAAGCTGGACTGTAGAACAAAACAGTGCCCCAAAGTGATGCTGTCTTGTGAGAACTTCTCCAAAACTGTCTATACCTGGGTTTTCAAAGGCTGAAGGAAAGGAAACCTGTTTACAAGCCAGGTCCTCTCCATAGTCTGGTAAATCTATGTCTGACGACTTAGGCCATTAACCTGATCCGTTCTACTCTATCTTGGTATTTGACTGTAAGCATTAACAAATAGGAAGGCATAAAATATTTAAAGCCCAGGAAGCATTCAGGACTGTCAAAACTGATCTATTTTGTAGCCATATACTAGGGCTTTTAAAAGAGATTTTCCTATTTCTATCAAATATAGCTGCTATTCCTGCTGTCTTATACTTCATTTGGCTATATTGTAAACCTAACAAACGTTGGAATGCATTTGAAGTTATGTTTCTTTTTTTCTTTTTTTTTTTAAATAGCTTTTGGGTCCCATGTTCTTGACTGAGAAAGGTAGTTCGGTTTTAGGGGTGAAATGCTAAAAGGTCTTTTTTTATGATTTAGAGGAAGAGGTACCACATGTTCTTCATTTTACCCTTTACTTCCTGATGAATTACTCTCATTGAGTTATCAGTAGTTGTTCCTATTGTAATCCAGTCAGCCACATTAAACATATTACATTGGCAAGGGCCAATAGGAGAGCCCCACATAAAATAAAGGCTTTCCAATGTTCATTGATATAAATTAATATCAGTTATGAAATGACTTTGACAGAATTTGTCTTAGATAAAAACATATGCACAATATCAAAGACCACAGACTCAGTAATAAGTAAAATTTATGCTTTAATTTCAATGTATGTTGGTGGGTTACTATTGAGCATGAGTTTTATTTAATGATTATCACAGTTTTGAAGGTAAAATATTAAAATTTTATCATACTTTTAATAACTGAATATTTTAAGAATTTATCTTAATTATTTGTTAACTTTTATAGTGGAGAATGTTGAAGTATTGCAAATAACAATGTTAGGCTAAAACTTATTATCAAATTACAAATATTATGCAATGTACCAAATTGTACTTTAAAAATTCCACTAAATCTGTGTTCACTGTCTTCATAAGAGTGATTAGCAATATGGCTTTGTGTTATCAGTGGCATTGCAATTTTCAGTCTCAACAAAGGTCTTCTTGTTGCTGTAGTAAGTGAGTGAGGTAACAAAAGTCCTGACTTTACTATTTGCTAGCTCCTACATCTTAAATTAACCCATTTCTGTTGTTATATATTTTACCACAAAGCTCATGGTTTATTATCTCCCATCTTGGTTCTTGGGCAGCTACATGGTGTCTGCCTGACTCCCCCTTCTTTCTCCCTGCATTCAATTTAGTTTTCCCACCTACCTATATTCTGATCTGCCGTAGACCAAAGCAGCTTCTTCTTTATAAACCAATGGTAATAAAACATATTCATAGCATTCAGAGGAGAATCCCACATACAAGAACCAATGACGGTAATTCATTATCTTCTTTAGCATGTGGGTCCTGGGCATCAGATACAGGTTTAGTAAGCATTTTGCTAACTGAGCTTTCCCCCAACCCTCAGCATTGGTTTAGGAAAAAATGAAATAAATTAACAAATTTGTTGTAGCCTTGAAATAGTCTAAAACTCATAATTAGAAATTTGGAAATGCGTGGATCTTCATTTTGCGTTTTAATTTATGTAAGAAGTTTCTCTTGGTATAACAGGCTGATGATAAGGTGCTCTGAAGTAAAGTTTGGGCAAATCATGTAGCACTATCTTTTCTCATGAGTATTGAATCATACTAGGAATGGCATTTGAAAACTGAGTACAAATCATTTTTGTATATGTTTACTTGTGTGTAATAAAGAATAATTCAAGAGTGCCTAAAATACAAGTCAATAAACTATAAAACTAATAAATCTTTAAGTTTTAGTTGCCTATAATAACTAAAAACAGTTCAAATCATATACTTTTTCTTTTTAGAAACACTACTATAACTCAAGTAAAGACATTAGAATTTCTTTTTTAAAAATTAGGTCTCTAAAACTTAATTTAAAAACATTTTAAAATTATTATTTTATATATCATGTAACATACATAAATACTTAATACTAGAGATATTGAGTATACTCAAAGTTATTTAGCTCATGAATTCTAAATAAACATCCATAAAATGCAGTACTGTAGGTTTTTTCCCATAACATAGACATCTTAAATGATATACTGAGTTAGGAAGGTAGTAAGTTTGAGAGAACTTCACAACTGTTGCTTGTACATTTTTATTATCAAATATAGGAAGGAATAAAAATAGTAAATTAAAGCAGAATTTATACCCACAATAATTAATGGTAACTTTCTGCAGTGTACATAATGTGTGTACCCTTTCTAAGTAGAGGAGAAGTGGATCTGGGCGGGGGAGAAATATGTAGGTGGGTCCACAGAGGAGCAGAGGGAGGGAAACCCACAGGTGGGATGTAATATATAAGAGAAGAATAAATTTCAAAAACATCTTGTATCATTTAAAGAAAAAAAAACAAAGAAAAACCTAGAGAACATGGAAAACATTAGAACACAACTTCTGACATAGAAGGCCAAGTGTCATGATTAAAGAATTGAAGCAAAAATTGAGAAGTTATGCAATCCAGAGATGGGTTAATGCAAGCAACAGTCATGCCTCTGCAAAAAGCAAAATGAATGACAAAAATGAAGTTGAGATATTCAGTTATAATGAAATGCAAATTTGAGGAAACAGCAATATTGGGCATGAAGTTTTTTGTCCTACGACTTAATATAAGTCAAGAAATTAGACATCAAAATACCAAATAATCAAATCCAAATACAGGGTACAGATCTAAACAGAGAATTCTCAACAGAAGAATTGCAAATGGCCTAAAGACACTTAAGAAATTGCTTACCATCCTTAGCCATCAGGGAAATGTAAATCAAATGACTCTGAGATACCATCTTACACCTATCAGAATAGTTAAAATCAATAACGCTGAGGATAGCTTATGCTGGAGAGGTTACAGAATAAGGGACACTTCTTTATTGCTGGTAGGAGTGCAAACTTGTACAGCCACTTTGGAAATCAGTATGGCAGATTCTTAGACAATTGGGAATCAATCTACCTCAAGACCCAGCAATACCACTCATGGGCATATACCCCAAAAATGCACACTCATACCACAAGGCATAGCCAGAACCTGGAAACAACCTAGATGCCCCTCAACTGAAGAATGGATAAATAAAATGTGGTACATTTACACAATGAAATACTCCTCAATAATGAAAAATAATGACATCTCAAAATTTACATGAAAATGGCTGGAACTAAACCATCCTGAGTGAGGTAACCCAGACCCAGAAAGATGAACAGGGTATGAACTCACACATAATTGGATATTAGACATAAATCAAATGATAACCAGCCTATAATCCATGACCCCAGAGAAGCTAGGTAACAAGGAAAACTTTAAGAGAAACATACATAGATCCTTCTAGAAAGGGGAATTAGAAAAGATCTCCTGAGGAAAATGGGAGTGGGGACAGAGAAGGGAGGGTGAAAGGGAATGTGGATGCAAGAAAAAGGAGGAGGAGAACATGAGGGAATGGGATGGTTAAGATAGTGGAAGGACAGAGAAGGAGAGCAAGAAAAGAGATATCTTGATTGAGGGAGCCATTATGGGTCTAGCAAGAAATCTGGCACTAGGGAAATTCTCAGGAATCTACAAGAATGACCACATCTAAGACCCTAAGCAGTAGTTCACAGTATGCCTGAACTGACCTTCCCCTGTAAACAGATTAATGACTACCTTAATTTTCATCATAGAACCTTCATCCAACAACTGATGGAATCAGATGCAGAGATCCACAGCTAAACACTGAACTGAGCTTCTGGAGATCAGTCCAAGAGAAGGAGGAGCAAAGGGGTCATGATAGCCACTGATGGTATCATTGTGATACCCACTGAAACAGCTGGCCTGAGTTAATGAGAGTTCACTGACTCTGGACTGACAATGGGGGAACTTACATAGGATCTGCCTTGGCCCACTGAATGTGGGTGACAGTTGTGTGGCTTGGGCAGTCTGTGAGGCAGTGGGACCTGATTTATCCCTAGCTGGCATTTTGGAACCCATTCTTTTTGGAGGGATACCTTGCTCAGCCTAGATATGGGAGGAGGGCCCCCCCTCCTGCCTCAAAGTGATGTGTCAGGCTTTGCTGACTCCACTTGAGAAGTTTTACCTTCTCTGAGAAGTGGATAGTGGGCTGGGGTGGAGGAAACTTGAGAGGGCAGAAGGATGGGAGGGAGTGGGAACTGGGATTGGTATGTAAAATGAGAAAAGATTGTTTTAAAAATCAATTTCATTAAAAAAAGAAGACATGTTTTGACCATGCTTTCATGGAGCACCACACACTTAAGAGCATACTGATAGCACTGATTGTACTTAGTGAATTTAAAACTAAGAAAATAGGGCATCTAGTTGAGTGGGTAAGGAAGGAGAAGTTGAATCTGGGAGCAGTGGAAAGAGGGCTGAATATGATCAGATATACTGTATGGAATCCTCGAGGAATTCATAAAAATAAAAAATAAAATTCTAAGTGAATATGATCAAAGTATATCACCTTAATTAAATGAAACTAAATTTAAAAGTATTATACAAAACATTGATGTTTTATGAAGAACTGAAAGGCTTGTTCGGGTATCCTGGCAAACCCTATAGATGTTGCTCATGTGACTTGCTCAGTGTCTCATTGAACTGTGGGGTTTCTTAGGATTTCTTCTGGGGTTAGCTTTCAGTTTTATCCACAGTAGTAACATTGGTTTAGGAGAAAGTAGATGAGTTAAATGTACATAGGCTTTGCAGCTGTTCTTAGCCTTAATACAACCATTCCCTACTGTAGTCTGTAGTGTTATTTCAGAATTTATATATTTATACAAGTTGGAAGGAACATGAGACCATATGGACTGATTTCTTTATAGGCATGAGACACTTATTTTGGTGGTCAGTACACACACACACACAGAGAGAGAGAGAGAGAGAGAGAGAGAGAGAGAGAGAGAGAGAGAGAGAGAGAGGGAGATACACACAAACAGGTTGTGGGGAAGAATCATGATGTATCTAATTTGATAAATACTTCTTATTGTCATCAATAAAAAATTTTGGAGGTTTTGTTAATGGTTCCAGGCACTATCTTTTATAAATGTCACTCAAAAAATTGACTAGGATCTATCTTTGGTGCATGAGCTAGTTTGTTGGAGCTCATTCTCTATGGTGCAATGCCTTGATCAGCCTTAATGCAGTGGGGAGAGTCTTGGTCCTGCCTAATTTAATGTGCCATACTTTCCATGGGAGCCCTTACCCATGGATGGTATGAGTGGATGATGGGTGGGCTGAGGCAGGGTAGGATGGGGGCTGGGAAGAGGGGGGAGAACTGTGGATGGAATGTAAAATGAAATTAAGAAAATAAATTAAAATAAAGTAAAAGTTCATAATGTTACCCTTCATTGTAGTCATTGCATCTTAAGTAATCTAGCTTAAAGTATTTGTTGTCTCAGTATATGTTAATACAAGTACTGAATCTTTCTATTTATCAGTATATCCTGAGTGCTTGGCATCTAGTTAGGTTTAGTATTTATTGTGTGAACAAACCTAGACCTTAAACTCATGAATAATTTGGAAAATGCACATAGGAAATTCACGTTATTGGTTGAGAACTATAAAAGAAAAATACCATGGCAGGAAGGACTATGAAACACATCTGCAAATAATTAAAAGAAAATTAATAGACTAACATAAAAGGCAATCTTTTTTAATTAGGCTATTCTGCTGTGGGAGGGGGGTACACAATTGGTGACTGAGTTAAAACTCCTGATAATGATTTGGTTCTGGAAGATTTAAGCATAAATTAGATTGTTCACAGATGAGCACACAGAGCTTTGTTGTCTGGTTCATGCTCTCTAAACCAAGAGTGTCAAATAGATATCAGACAATCCTCTAGCAGAGGTGGGTGACAGAACTGATCCGTTGGGTATATTAGAGGATAGGCATATAAACATGAAGTCTATGCCAAGTAAAAAAAAAAATGTGTGATTTTCAGTAATGGAGACCACAAAGACTTCCATTTCTGAACTCTAGCTTGTATCTTCCCTTTTAAAAAGCATAATGCCATTTTTGCATTCTTTTAACCATTTAGTTTATTTTCCTAGTATGATGATTATTATCAAAAATCACTCACTAAATTCATGATTTAAGCTTACCACAGATTCAAATGCACACCGAGTTCTTATACTCTAAATGAGGCACATGTGCATATAATCAGCAACGATCTGTTTCTGCCATATATTTTAAATCATTTTATCTAACCATGGTCACTGGCATTTGCTTGGACTCAATTAATTTTTCATTCATGGAGGTCTATCTAAATCTTTTTCACATTGGTCAAATAATCTTATGGCTATGGCTATTTGAGCCTCTAAACTGTCCCACTATTGATTACCTATAGATTTGCTGTCATTTTTGTTTGTGTTATGTCTATCAGTGGGTCATGGGGGTACTAAGTAGTGTATCATTCAGCTTTATCTTGTCTTCTGGTGCTTTATTTTAGTTCTACATGAAACAAAAATAATAGCATTTTTATAGACAACTTTGAGTGTATCATTGGCTTCCTGTCTAAGCATCAGCATGCCTGACTATTGGAGTTAATTCTCTCTCTTCTTTAGCTGCTGCTTCAGAAAGAACTAATGTCATAAATCTCTGCCTGCCTACTGCATTCCTCCCTCCCAGTGCTATCTCTACAAAAACCTACTTGCCAAACCTACAGAGTGAAAAATGTCACAGAGATCACATGGAACCATCATGTTAAGTGGACTAATATTCACATAAAAGGAAAGAGCCACTCTAAGATTATAAACATGTCTGCTTCACAGCCATTACTGCAGACTGATGTGCCATTGGGTGAAAGGCAAATCATCCAAATTTACAACAATGTCAATGAATAATGGCCTGTAGTAAAATAATGCCTGGCTCTGAATCATCTATTAATGTGAAGAACTGCAAGAAAGCATGTCTTGTTAGCCATCTTGATTTGGACAAATTTAGGCAGCTGAGGCAAACTTGTAAGAGTTTGCCTTAATAGAACAAAATTTATTTGTTGCCTGGAAAGTCTTTGGGATGTTCTTAAAACATGTGTGTATACATTTGACAGTCTAAGGCTGGAAAACACCCAGTTCCCTGGTTCACAGTGTCCCTTCTGAGAAGGCCATGGCAGGATTAAGTCAGCAGAAGCAGAACCACACTGCTTACAGATTCTCTAGCAGCAGACATGCAGATGAGGGGAAAGGTCAGTTTTCTGACTCAGTGACATGAGAAGAGGTAGTTTGTCAAAGTCTACGACATTTGAGCCTCTGGATTCCAACTTAGGACTCATCTTCCTCAGGACTCTATCATGAAGCCACTTGATGTATCTTGAAAGTTTCAAATTCAGATTAGGGCTTCCGTTGCCATTTGGTCTATAAATTCAAACTGGTGTTGATATCCTTGGTAAACTGTGTCCTCAAAGTTGCTGGCACCTTGAGCCGCCATGGTTATCTGGACATATGAATTAATGACTGTGTTTATTGTAGGTGAAATCTGGCTCACCCCAGTGCTGTTGAAATTTCTGAAGGTTTTGCAAATAAAAATAATTATAAGGCAGGTTATGTTAGTCTGAAGAGGACCACTACTACACCAAAGACAAGAATAATTTCTCCAATAAATACCTGTTTAAATGCTGTTTAGGTGCTGTTCTAAACTCTGTGGATGAAATGCTAAATAGTTATTATTCTTTTACTGTTTACGTTTTAGGGAAAGAAGACGATACTGAATGAATACAAAATGTCAGTTGATGATAAGTGCAGTAAAGGGTTTTAATGAAGCAGAAAATTGAGTGATATGGTATCAGAAAAATTGTTTCAGATATTGAAGTAAGTTTTTCAAATTTCTGGTAGAATTCTGTGTCGCAATCCATCTAGTCTAAAAGGTTTTTGTTGTTGTTGTTGTTTTGTTTTGTTTATTGTTTGTGGTTTTGTGGGTTTTTGAAGGGTACGATACTTAGAATTGCTCCTTCTATGCTACTAGAGTAATCGGTCTGTTTAAAATGTTTATTTTGTCTTGGTTTAACTTTTTCCATCATATGCATCTCAAGAAATCCATCCTAATTATTTTAGATTTTCCAGTTTTTGGTGGAATGCAGATTTTAATTTATGCCTGCACTGTTCTCTAAGTTTCATTGATGACTGGTGTAAAGTCTTTCATTCCATCTCTTATTTTATTAATTTGTGTCTTCTCTCTCTGAATTTTAGCTAATTTGTCTATGGGTTTTCTATTTTGTTGATTTCCTCAAAGAACAACCTCTTCATTTAATTGATACTTTATATTGATTTTTGTTGTGGTTTTGTTTTGCTGTTGTTGTTCTTAATGCTTCCAGGGTTCCCCAGTGGCCACACTATGCTTGGACTTAATAAGCCACATTCATTGTCCTTCCTGTCCTCAATTCTGGTCTCTTTGGACTTCCTATTATCCCACTGAATCCTGCTTGAAGGAGCTCCTCCTTTTGTCCCATCTCTATACACTAGGGACTTCACCTCTTTGTGAGAGTGCAGGGTCCACTTAATTCTTTCATTGATTCTTTGTATTGTTTTCTTTGTTTCTATTCTATCGAATTCGGCCCTCAATTTGGTTATTATTTTCTGTTGTCTGCTCCTCCTGGGTGATCTGCTTCATTTTGTTCTAGAGATTTTAGGTTTGCTGTTAAGTTGCTAGTGTGAGATTTCTCTACTTTCTTTATGTAGACACTTAGTGCTATGAGCTTTTTCCTCTTAGCATTGCTTTCATAGTGTCCCATAGGCTTGGATACATTGTGCTTTCATTTTTGTTGAATTCTAGGAAGTCTTTAATTTCTTTCTTTATTTCTTCCTTGACCCAGGGGTGATTCAGTTGAGCACTGTTTAATTTCCTTGAGTTTGTAGGCTTTCTGCAATTAGGGTTGCTGTTAAATTCTAACTTTAAAACATGGTGAGCTATTAAGATACAAGGGGTTATTCCAAACTTTTTGTATCTGTAGAGGTTTGCTTTGTTACCAAGTACGTGATCAATTTTAGAGAAGGTTCCATGGGGTGCCGAGAAGGAGGTATATTCTTTTGTGTTTGGGTGGAATGTTCTGTTGATGTCTGTTAAGTCCATTTGAGTCATGACACCTGTTAATTCTCTTATTTCTCTGTTAAGTTTCTGTCTGGTTGATGTGTTCATTGTGGAGAGTGGTGTGTTGAAATTTCCTACTATTAGTGTGTTGTATTTGATGTGTGATTTAAGTTTATTAATGTTTCTTTTACATATGTGGTGTTCTTGTATTTGGTACATAGATGTTCAGGATTTAGACTTCATCTTGATGGACTGTTCCTGTGATGAGTATGAAGTGTCCTTCTCCATTCTTCTTACTGATTTAAAGTCTATCTCATTAGATATTAGGATAGCTACATCAGCTTGGTACATTTGATTGGAAAATCTTTTCCCAATCCTTTACTCTGGTTAATGTCTCTCTTTGAGGTTGAGTTTTTTTTTATACAGCAGAAGGTGCCATCTGTGTCTTTGCCTTTTGGTTCAATCCTTGCAGTTGCTGACTGTGTCTTTGGAATCTGTTCTTGGTCTGGTGTGTAGTCTTTCTGCCTTTGTCTCTGGAGCTACTGAGATCTCCTTTGGCCTGCTCACTGCTCCATTCTCTTGGTCTGCTATTTTGGCTCACTCTCTTCAGTATGTTCAGCCACAACGTGTCCTTCTGAGCTCTTTTCTTGATCATCTGTGTTGCAGCCTGTGCTTCAGAGATCCTATGAAATTGCGGGTCATAGAAGGGATTTTGGAGCCAGAGTGAGACTAGTTACTTGCAGGGTTTGATCGATAGGGTGGAGATGCTGGAGCATCTTACCTGCAAGAAGCTTGCCAGCTGGCTGGCTAGAGAAGCTTGAGAGATGATCTTGTATAGATACACGGTCCATTGTAAAAGAAGGAAGTAGAGGTGCAGGAATGATGGTTGTTGGGTGGTAAGAACCCATAGAAATCCTAGTCTATGTTAGAAACAATACTATCAACATAAAGTATGACAAAGAACTACTTAGAAAGAATGGAGATAGAAACATGATTAGCAGTTTCTGTGCAAAGTCAATCAGTACAGGGATCAAGGTATACAACTTAAAATACAGGTGCTTTTCACTGGCGTTAGCAATGCATAGCATGTGATTACTGGCTTCCTCTTTGTGCTAATTATTTGGTGACTGATACTGAGAGTTTTGCATTATTTACAATTTCATATCTTAGAATGTCAGCACTTTGGGCAAAATTCCTGTGGTTCACTGATCCTACTGTTGGAATATTAATCCTCTGTCACATTATATTAAACATTTTTTAAAAATACTCTTCTGCTTCCTCTTGTTGGGTACACTTATTATCATTAAACGATCCGAAGTTACAAACTGGGATCATAGGGCAGCCTGGTCCAGGGGTTATATTTTTGATTCTCACAACACTGAACGAAATACTCAACAATCAAGAGGCTTTTAAATTGAAAATGTAAGTGTCTAATCTGTAGTTTCAGAGGAATAGATGATTAAGTGAACCAGTTGGAAACCAATTATCTGGCACTGAAGAGCAACTGGCTTCTTTACAGGCTACATGCCTCCATCTACTGGCTCTGCCAAACCTGATACATACCATCTTTGCTTCCTAAAATAAGTGCCTTGCTCCCATGGTACTGAGTACCCCCAAATCTAACTTCTAGCCATGTTTTCTCAATATCTCAAGCCTTATGCCACTTCTCATATTAACCTAGTTGTAAGACTTGCATTATTTTTCTGTCTCTCCATTTAGATTCTGAGCACCTTAAAGTGAGGCTTATCGTTTAATTTATTAATTTAATTTTTAATTTATTTGCACATGTGAACACAAACACATACACAAACATACACACACATACACGCACACACAGAGAGACACACACAAACATGCAGAACCCATAAGAGATCATCAATTAGATTCTCTGGAGGTGGACTTACAGCTCACAGGTGTGAGCTTTCTAATGTAGGTACTTGAAAAAAAAAACTCTAGTCCTCTGGAAGAACAGTATGTGCTCTTAACCACTCAGCCATCACCGTAGGCCTATGTCCAACATTTTAATTCGTTTTTCTAATTCCACTAAGTTACTACTGTTTCTGTATTGAGATAAACAACAAAACTATAAAGTGGATGAGCCAAATCTATTACGACTTAGTTGAAGAGACTAGTAAACTTGGGATTTTAGGCATAATACAGTGCTTTGTAACAATAAATACAGGTAATTACTAACGTGTTGAAAGTCAAGAGTTCAACCATTATGAAATGCACAGGCACTTAGCTTGTGTTAATAATTTGAGATATGCAAATTTTCCATTATACTCTACATTATATTACATCATGGGGTTTTCTGATTCCTGACACAGAAACCCAAAGGAATCCTAAAATGCACCAAGGGACTGTTAAATGCTGACTTGTTATAAAAACTTGTCACTTTGGATTTTGGTGTGTGGTATATAAAACCATGTCACAGCTTTAGAAATTAACCCAACTCCTACTGCTTTACTGGATCTCTGTCTCTGAAGCCTTTGCTTTGTCCCTAAGAACTCATATGCAAATTCCATTGACATGTATAATTTTATGTACATTTCTAATTAAAAATTGCTTATATACCAGAATAGAAATAGGAGGTTATGAGAAAAACTAATTGTATAAAAATGTGAAGTTTAATTTTGAAGAATGAGTTAGTGGTTTCTCATTTTGAATACTATATGATAATATAAGATGTTAAAATAAGGACAATTTAGGTTATAGTATATGAGGACTGTTGGTCCTGTCCATGCAACTCTTCATCAAATGTATTTATGTGATCAAATTAAGTTTATTAAACAGCAAATGGAAGTTGGTGCAATGTTTAGAGTGTTATCAAATTAATACTTGGAAATTTGGTACATGCAGAAATCTCTGAAGATCATAGGGTAATGTAATTGCTGTTTGTAAAAAGAATTATTGATTATGACCATTATTATTATTATTACTATTGCTTATGTATGCATATTCATGGTGTATGAATGGGAACATATGCCACAGTGCATATGTGAAGGTTTGCATACAATGTTGTGGAGTTTTTTCTGTCCTTTCATTTTTTTGTGAGTTTTAGAATTGAACTTAGATATTTAAGTTTGTGTGGCAGCTGCCTTTACCCTCTGAGGAAACTATTCGTCCCTGTAATTATTTTTGATAAGAGAATTTTCAATCACAAATCCAGTCAAGTTTATCTTTGGATTCATATAGAAGTATGGTAGAAAAGAAGACATTAATTGTATTAGATGCAAGAAGTCAATTTTAAAAAAATGAGTGTGAAATTTTTATTTCTTTTAAGCTATATTTTAGTATCTTAGAAGTATAAAGATTGTCTATATCCTAAGCACTAGATCCAATACAAGTGAACATATCTATAATATTCAAATTATTCTAATATTTAAAAATCAATAGAGATGGGGTATAGTTTAGAGCTGGAGCTAGCAGATAAGGAGCTGAAGGTTGACCTTTTGCGTTGAAAAATTGTCTTCTATTATAGAGCAAGAAGATCCTCATACATAGATACTTTTAGAAAGCGAAATTTTTGTCCATTGCTCAGTAAACCTTCCAGTTACACCAGACTCTGAAAGTATTTTAATAACAATGACATTTCAAATACATAAATATATTATTTAGTTATTGCACCTTGATATAAATATAAGCTATAAATTATCTATGTCCCATAGTTTGTGTCTAAAATATCATTCAAAGATCTGTGTGCAAAACACTTGGTTTACAGTGAGGTACTGTAAGAGTGGACCAAAACCCCGGAACAGTAAGTCAAAAGGAACCCTTTTTCCTTATGTATTAAGTATTTGTTAATGTAATGGAGACCTGACCAATACACAATTAAAATCATAGAGAAAATAAAAATTTGATTTTTTTTCTGAATTTACTATCCTTATTATGTTGTAAAAAATCACTTTTTTAATGTACTTTAGCATCACAAGGCCTTGTTTCCTATGCCGTTATCCTCATGACAGTCTGTCTTTATGGACAGTTTTTCAAATGAACTGAATGGGTTGTTTAATAGCATCTAAAGCCCTAAATCGATGTCAACGTTTTTGGATTACTGTTGTTGTATACATTGTAAATAATATACCATTATCAGATTTACATATAATTATATACTGGAAATGTATAATTACTGGTAATTTGCCTCTTTAAATTGATATAATTTGACTTAATTACCCTGGTTACATATATGCATGAGTATCAGAAGAAAAATAGTTAAATAGGGTAAGAATTTTCACAGAACTAAAGAATAAACAAACTTTTGAAAAGAGAATGAGTTTGGGAGCTAATTACAGCCCTGGCTATAAATACCAACTGCAATTTTAAGACCTCTTCTCTATGCAGACTTTTGATGTATCTAGACATGTTTCAGTGTGTCTCTTGAGTTCCATGAACAGGGAATTCAGAATTCAGAACTCCTTCATTCAGCAGCACAGTCAGTATCTCAGTCATCAGTAGCACTTAGTTTGTGTTATGAAGTCAACAATGCCAGAGAGTCAGCAATGAATCATTCCATATAAGTCTTGAGTCTGGCTCTTGAATCGACCAAGAGTAACTCCAAAATAGCAAATACCCTCATTTTCAAAGGTTAAGTGGATCATTCATATATCTGTATAAATTTCACAGATGACTTCCCAATGAACTTTAACTCAAAGGTAACTCCCAACAAGGGCTTTGAGACTACAAATGACTTGATTCCTTCTTCCATCCCACCCTGCCTTTGCTCTCCTATTCGAAAGAGCAACAGCCCAGGAAAGCTATGTTCCTCCTAAATGTCACCTAGCATTCTGGTCCCATTGTTCTTACTAACTTCTATTTAGAAAGCCGCCCTTTCTCTCACATCCTACACTTGACCCAAATCAGTTTCCACATTCAGTTTCGTTCATATTATTCCTATGTATTTCTGGGAATCTTGGTCACAAGAAAAAGGTAGTATACTCTTAGGAAAGAAGTTCGAGAAATTCACACCAAATGCCTTTTAATCAATGAAACCACCCTTATGATAAAAGAAAGCCAAAGCCAGCCTCATCTCCTACAACAAATTTAGATCATTGTGAAATGATTTAGTGTTTCTCTTTGACCAGTGTACTATAGATGCAAAAAGTTCTTGATTCAAAATATGATGCTCTTGATTGCAAAATTATTTTTAGTCTTTATAGAAGCTGAAAAAGCTTTGCAGTTATTTTTATAGTTTTGAACTTATAGCACTTGAAGATAAGATAACTTGGTAACTTTAGGTCTCACTCAAAAGAACTCACCAAGGCCTGCTGGCCTGGGTCTGAAAAAGCCTGGGTTAAAACCTGTCTCGCTGAACATAGCGGACAATGAGGACTACTGAGACCCCAAGAACAATGGCAATGGGTTTTTTATACTACTGCACCTATTGGTTTTGTTGGAGCCTCGGCAGTTTGGATGCTCATCTTACTAGACCTGGATGGAGGTGGGTGGTCCTTGGACTTCCCACAGGGCAGGGAACCCTGATTGCTCTTTGGGCTGACGAGGGAGGGGGACTTGATTGGGGGAAGGGGAGGGAAAGGGGAGGCGGCGGTGGGGAAGAGACAGAAATCTTTAATTAATTAATAAAAAAATAAATAAATTAAAAAAAAAACTCTTCTGACTTGTCCTCTTCTGCAGGCAACTTTATTTATACTAAAAGAGATCACTGTTATGTTCTATAAATGTCTTCTTCATTGAAAGGGTGTCTATGTAACTCTAAGATGGGTCATTTCTTTGACTTCTATATTTATTTACCGTCTTATACTTTGCCTAAGTGAAGTTGATAGAGGACATATAACAACTGACTTTAGGATTTGAAGTTGAAAGTGTAGTTGTCTCAGTAAGACGCTGTTTTTCTTACATAATATCAAGGGATTTAATCCATGTAAGGGATGATGAACACATCTCTGAAGACAATGGCTTTTTAGAAGAAGAGGGTGTGCTGTATTGAGAACCATCTTGAGGTTGCATATGAACTTTCAAGGGGAAAAGAAAGGCTTTGCCCTCAAGTCTGCTAAGAATATGATTCAACAATGGCAACAGGTATGCTGTGACATTTCTTGTACCAGATTGCAGAGATTAAATCTTCACTGATTGCACACGGTTCCTCACTCCAAGCTCTGTAATGTATGAAGTTTCTGCTTTGAGTTTATATAATTTCAGTAGATATATCATACCTGTGTGTCTGCCATGCCCCATTTCCAATGGCTTTCAGAGTTTGATTTTGATTGTCACTCTTATGTTCTGCATAAACTCTCAGAAAGTCATAGGTACCAACAGAATGGACTTTTCAGTCTATAGCTTATTTCTTCCCTCATTGCTAGCTTTTTAAAATTACATCAACTCATTCTAAATAAAATGGTCCTTGTGTCATTGCCTAGTAAAGATTTATTATATTTCTGTATTATTCCTAATAGTGAAAGCTATTCTCATCTAGAACAATAGTCTATTAGTTTTCTAGCTCATGTCCTGAATACCTCAAATTTCAACAACCTCTCTACACACTTTACCTTATTGAGCCTGGATCATGAGCCAGGTTATTTTCTAAGTTAAGCTAATGATCCCTTCTGAGACTTCCCATATCTGAAATGAAAACCCTTCCTAGCCCAAACTAATAGCTGGAGCTTAGTGTTGTGCCTATGATTTTTGTTAACTCAGCAAATTCCACCGGCATCTGTTTTAATCTTGAATAATAATAGTAATAGTAGAAGACAGGTACTGAGCAAAAATTTTTCATACTATACCTCATTTGTTAAAATAGTTCACAGCTGATTTTTATTTTGGTTTTGGAATAACAAAAGCTTAGGAAATTTGAATAAATTCCCTGGTCTCCTACTAAGTAAGCAATAGACTTGAGTATGACCCTAGTGGTCCCACTTGAACCTGTGTTATCCACTTTGCACTCAACTCACTAGCTTGCTTTCTTCTGTCAGACTGGCCATAGGTGAGACAGAGACACAAAAATAATGTTTCTACTTTCCTATTTTCTACTATAATTGTCTTTCTTATATTCAAGGAGATTAATTTAAGGTATATGTCTAAAACTACAGGGACCACAGTTCTTACCATGTTTTTTTCTAACTGTAGCTATTGCCAACTCAACATACGATATTAATCACTCCTTCTGTTTAGAACTCAAAAGAGCACTTTGTGGCTTCTTATTTTCCTATCCAAAGCATCATTATCACTAATTTGTACTTTATGGGTATTGGTAAGTAACAAAAAAGCATTATGTAAAGGAAGCAGTGTGCTTTCATGATAGTGGATCTGTTAACTAAATGGCTTCCCAGTGATCAGTGGGTGGGGGCAGCATACAGCATGAACACACTGGACAAAGTTTAATCATGTCCTAATTGGGACAGAGTGGAGCTTACAAAATTTCACCATGCTACTCAAAAGGGACAAATTTAAAACTGTGTAGAAGGACTTTCTTTGCCCTGAAAAAAAATGTGATGAAACAGGTTTAGTCTGTCTATAATTTAGAGACTAGCAGATCAAATAAACTTTGATAAAATATTTACAAAAATTTCATAATCAGAGTTTTGACAAGCTCCACCAAAGAAGTCTACAATATACCACAAAAGCAAATGAGGGGTATTCTCACCAATTCTGGAAGATAAGAAAAAGGTTGTTTTGCTCATCAACACAATTGAGTAGCTCAGCATTTTTTTTTTTTTGGCAGTTACCATGATCAAGTCCCCTCCCTTCCCCCACCAGTGTACTGTGGCCTAGGAAAGTATCCTCTCATAGGGAATGGACCCCAAGAAGGCAGTTCATGCACTGGAGATAAACCCTAGTCCCACTGTCAGCAGTCCCATGGACTACCCAAGCCTCAGAACTGTCACCATCTTCAGAGGGCCTAGTTCGATCCTATGCAGGTTTCCCAGCTATCGATCGCTCAGCCTTTTTTATCTGACTTGTATATAACTTCCTCTCTAGGTTCAACAGCAACAGTTTCTTTAGAATATAATCGTTGAGGAACCCAGGTCTTGGGATGCTAACAACTCCAATTCATAGCAATGTCTTCTTCACTAGTAAAGGCTTTATTAAGTTAATTTATTAACATATTTCATGCTACCATTACCTTATGGGACTTGTGCTTTGCTGAAATACTGATCAATCTTGTTTTATTGATTGAGTACCTACTGACGGTAGCAGTATGGGCCCATGTATTATTCCGGTGCACTGTAGCTTTAATAGCTTGAAGGTAATATGAAAAATAATTTACTGTCATCTATAGATGACAGTTCAAGTGCTGTGGTAGGTAGAGCTGCCAATTTGGAAACTCAAGTTTGCATACAGATGAGCTTTCCAGTCTTTTTAGAATTAACTTGATGCAACAAAAGAATAAAAAATAAATATAAAAAAGCAAGATTCCGAGAGGCACTCCAGATCTAATACCATACCCAAGACTGGAAGGTGGAAACCATTCTACAGAAATTGGAGGTGGGTATACTGTCCTTTGTCGGGAGCGTTTTAGTAAGTTCACTGATAGTTTGCAGATGAGTTGGTGTAATTTATTATCTAATTAAACTCTGCATCTTCTCATTAAAGCATTGTAGAATTCAACATATAAAATGAAGGTAGAGAAGAGGTGAGATAAAATATACATTATCCCACAATATTGCTTTACTCCCTGAATAAGAACACTAAGAAATTTATGGAGTGAATCATTCAATTGTTTGATTAATCTTTCTTTAAATCAAACAGAAAAGCTACTGTCACACTCACACAAAATCCACTTTATATTCATTGTTTTCTTTGGCCTATGTGCCTTTAAAATGGTTTAAATTCCATAGCTATGTGCGGCTCTTGTTGATTTATTTTTGCAGCTAGATAGTATTGATGGGATTACATTAAATGAATAAATCAAATGGTGAGAACATGGCACAATTGGGTTGTTATCAATGCCTTTGTTTACTGGAAAGCTCAGCCACTCGGTGAACACTCATTCCTCTATCCTGTGTTCATCCTTCTTCCACATAGACATCTGTAATATTTGGTGAAAAGCATACTATAAAAGGTGTGTGATAGGATTTTAGCTATATTAACCCCTAAAACTTGAAAGTGTTGACAATGGTGGAACACAGACGCTTCACAACATGCAACCTACATCAGAGTGGATGGTGAGAGAAGACTGAGAGAAGAGATAGGATTGCAACCTAGCAACATTTATAACCTTCTCTTTCTTCTTACAAATCATCTGTACCAAATGGCAATGTATTAACATCTGTTCCACCTTGGTGATAATTATACAGAATTCCCTTCTCCCGGATATGTCACATCACACTTGAAATATCTCATAAGCTATATTGAAAGTTATCAGGTGCCGTTTTTAAAGGGAAAATCTTGTATGTGCTACAAAAAATACTCGATGTATCCAAACAGAACTTCTTCTATAAGAGAAGCCTAAACATATGCTAAAAAAAAAAAACCCTTAAAAATGTATACATCTCTTGTAGAAGAAATTCTGTTTGGTTTTTAAAAATCTGCTTTGAAAAGAAGAAAAAGCAATTCTCCATATAGCAGCAGATTCCCAGGTAAACAGTGCTTTCTACCCGACTCACTGAGGTCAGTGGTGAAGAATATTCGTTCAGGGAGGTGACCCATGTTAAACAGGACAGGGCAACCCGGTCTGCATCCAGGTGTTTTACCAACTCAGATGGATAAAGAATTCAACCCTTGGGTGAGAATGAAAGTACGGGTTTTTAAAATTTCATATTAGAACGAAAGTGAGGATAAGCCACACAGAAAACCAGAGCTGAAGATGCAGGCACTGTTGTGTTCTCAGACTTTGGGAAGTCAGAGAGGAATCAACACTGCTGAGTGGGAGTAATGGGCAAGATACTCAGTCTTCTTTATGTCAAAAGTGAGAGTAGCATTATCATAGTGACAGCTGTAAGAGCGTTCAATGAAGTAGCATAAGGAAGTGTTTGGCATATCAGTGAAAGACTGTTAGCTTGGTATTCAATCATTCATAACCTTGAGCACCAAGCATCCCCCATCATGTCCTGAACACTGACCACAAGTGCAGAAAGACATTTAAGGACCAAAGCACAATACAATCACTGCAGGGAAAGCAGTCTCCACACAACTGTAGTAGCCACCTGCTTCTGCTGTTGCTTCAGGAAGCTGTCCTCGACTCTGACACATTCATGCCAGTATACGTTTGCCATGGAGGGGTCTGACACCAAATAAGCATGCACAAGTGCACTCTCTGGCTGGCTGCTACTCCTGCTCACTGCTGCTCTCCGATGCTCCCTTTATTCAAATTAAATACCTCATAATCATTTCAAAACTGAGCCTTCTGTTGCTCATCCTCCCGCTGTCAGCGTAGCTAACTAGCTCTTGGCAGGCCTGAGCTTCAGCAGGGCTCGGGAAGATGACTTGTAATCTGTACTGAAATATATTGCTTCAGAGCAATATGACTAAGACTCTATTGTTTGGCCTTTGTCAGTTTCTACACCATCTATGTTTTCATTTATTTGTCAGTAATAGAAAACCTGATTCCTTGCACATTTCTAAGTTAGAGCCATCATCATTTTTATCCTGAACAAAGGAGAGCTATAAAAACCCAAAGAAAAACATAAAAAGGAAAATGGGATCTTATTGAAGCAAAAAAGCCCTATAAAATCTGAAAAGGGCTTCTCTGTGGAAGACCTAAACCATAAAATTGATTCTTACTGCTACGTTACCTTTAAAGGGGTTGAAATGAGTGACTTTCAGAGAGTCTTTCCTATTCCTCTTCCCCAACAACACAAAGTTGGTTCTTCTGCAATTGCTGCTTCGAATCCTCAGGGATTTTGAACTTCAGATGTCCCTCTGACCATTTCTCTTGCTAACAACCTGCATATACATGATTTGTAATCTTTACACATTCATATTCCTCCGTAAGAAGGAACTCAATCTTTGCATTCCGTTTGAGCTAGCCATACCCTGTTTTATCGGTCTCTTCCTGTTAGGCACAGTTTGGCAAATAAAAATACAGGATAATCAGCTAAGTTCATATTTCAAAAGTGGTGTAGGAGTCAGTATTTGTATTGTTTTCATTGGTTATTAAAGAAAACTGCCTTGGTCTTTTGATAGAGCAGCTTAGGTAGGCGGAGTAGACAGAACAGAATTCTGGGAAGGACAGTGTGGCAGATGCCATGAAGCTCCCGCCTGAGATGGACATAGGTTAGAATCTTGCCAGTAAGCCACAGTCACGTGGTGATACACAGATTTAATAGAAATGGGTTAATCAAGATTTGAGAGCTAGTTAATAAGAAGCTAGAGCTAATGGGCCAGGCAGTAATTTAATTAATACAGTTTCCTTGTGGTTATTTCGGGGGTTAAGCTAGCTGGGCAGTGGGATGTGGCCCGCTCCTCCATACTATACAAATGAACAAACAAGTTATTTTATTTTAAGTATATTATACATGCTCAAGTGTCCCCCAAAGGCCATATGTTAAAGTTTAATTGTACTTTGTGGTACTTTGGGAGATGGTGGAACTTTTAGGATACAGGAGGTCTTTAGGTCATTAGGGGGTGTGTTTGATTCTCATCTTTTTCTTGTTTTCTCTTTTCCTTCCTTTCTACCAGGAAGTGAATGTTTTCTTTGCTCCATTGTGCACTCTTTACCATAATATGCTTCATTCTAACTAGTTCCAAAGTATCAAGTTTAACTTTCTATGAACATAAAAGTTTCTAGATTATTTTATCAGTTGGTTCATCTCATGAATTTATTAGAGTAACAGAAGATGTCACATCATGCAATATCTGGGATGGATTTTTTTAAAAAAAATGTACTCCTTATGTATTGAAAGTACAGGCTTACTGGGTGATGTATTTTATCTGACAACTCTTTGTCTTTCTTAAAATTACTGTCTTCATCATTTACTTGCACCTAACATCTGACTACTGTTGTGCCATTTCTCATGGAAACAATTAAAGTGTTTCCAGGATTCTTCTCAGGAGGAAGCAGGGCAGAGATATCTTCATTGCTGTATTAAAAATATGAGCCACCAGGCAGATCTACAAACAAATATAAAAGCGAAATTCTCCTGGCAGACATCGACGAGTTATAAGCACAAAGAAATCTTAAGGCAGACCAGCTGATATAAAAAAGACAGACCAATTCCTGTGGCTGATTTCAGGCTGCTCACAAGACAATCTTCATAATATTTGGTTATAAATCCTTTCTCTAGGCAGAATTCATTAAGGAAGTAGAGTTCACTGGAGAGGTATAAATGCCTCAGAAGCTGGTAGCCAGAAAAAGTAAGATATCCACTACCAAAAGGGAAATGATATGACATCATTGAAACCATAGAGAAAGCAATATGTATGAAAAATTTTATAGTATGATATGAAGATACATATTGACTCAAGATGGAACATGACATGTTAAGGATGTCTATTGAAATCCTATAGCAATGAGCATGAAATAATGAATCATAGCTTGAATGGCAATCATTTCATGTTCGAACATATTTTCATTAGGCCCAGATAAAGAACGCTATACTATGGAGAAATGAGGGAAAAGGAACAAAGAACCAAAAGGATCAGAGAGGAGAGCACGACTTAGTTACTACTCCTGATTCTGGGAATTAGGTTAAAACGGAAAAAAAGTATCAAGGTAAAACTGGGTTATTTTGGCTCACAGTGCAAAGATGTAGCTCACCATGACAGGGGTGACTTGAAACAGCTGGACACGCTGTGTTCCAACTGGGAAGAAAACAGGAATGGATGCCAGTGTTTGGCATGCCTTCTGCTTTTACTCGGTTCAGGAACCCCATTCATATAACGGTGCCACCCACAATTAAGTCTAATCTTCTTACATCATCACAGGTTTGTTGGGAGTCTTGTTACCTAAGTGATTCCAGGTTCTGTCAAGGTGATGATCAATAGTAATCATCACATAATATATATCTCAGTAGAACATTTTATGATAAACTACTTTGCTTTAAACACTAAATGGGAAAAGCAGTAATTCCTGCTTACAGCTGTCATTCCTCTTCTGGCCTCTTTGAGTCTTCAGCCTTGCTTGGCTCTGCCTTGTGCTCATTGTTTTTGTGTTGTTTCTTTGTACAGAAGTACAACTAACATGCCAGGTATTTCACCCATTTAAAGGTACCAACTAATCCAGTACATTTTAGGATATGTATGGAATTTTGAGCCATTGTCATCACCTTCTTTTAGAATATTTCATTTTCCTTAAAGAAGCGTGTACCCATGAGGCATTTTAATTTAATTTAATTTCTTAAAATCCACTCCTAACTCATGGAATCCAGTGATCTAGAATCACATAGGATACAAAAGCTCCAGTTTACTCAAATGCTTCTAAAGGATTATGTACATCAAGTTACCTGAGGTGGGAACCCCACCTTAACTGTGGGGGTACCATTTCTTAGGCCGAGATCCTACACGAAATAGAAAGAATAAAAGCTGCTGAGCACTGGCACTTGGCTAGGCAAGTGTATAACTAGTTCTGTTAGGTGTTTTTAAGGACTCTAGCATTTGACAGCTACCCCAGTAATCATGCTGTATTCTCACCCAACCTGGTTCACCTGCTTCTTCATTGGATCACGGAAGATTTTTAGGTTTTTATTATGCAGAGCTAGGAATAAGTCCATTGAAATTAATGGTATACCTGGACTTCTGCCGACCTCAGAGGACATGCTTGCTGTGGACTCCGGAACACATTGTAAGGGCCCATCATGGACACAGGTGATTCAAGATGGCGAATACTTCCTAAAGATTACACATACATTTTTGTTTATTTTGAGATTTTTTCATTTATATTTCTATCTTCCCCTTATTCCCTCTGAACCTTCCTATATACCTCTCATGCTCTTCCTTAAACCCATGGCCCATTTAATCGAATTAATAAAAAGCAGAGAGAGTGATGGGTTAAAACAAAAGTACACTGATACGTGGAGCAAACTAGCTTTCTGCTCCTGTAAACTCAGGAAAATTGCTATAATCAGGAGCTCAGTGTCCCTCTTGGAAACAACATTCTTCCAGAGGTGGTATTGAGAACAAAGTGAACAAACTGTGTGAATTATCTGAAAAATCGCACATAGTAAATGCTCAGTATGTATCAGTTCTTTTTAGTTCTCTAAAATTTAATTAACTTTCAATAATTTTTACAATGAATTTTGATCATATTCACATCTATTCTTTTGCATGTCAGTTCATACTTTATAGGAAGGAATTTAATGTTAGAGTTGTGTGAGGAACAATTTTTTTAAATTTATTTATTTATTTATTTATTTATTAAAGATTTCTGTCTCTTCCACACCACCACCTCCCCTTTCCCTCCCCCTCCCCTAATCAAGTCCCCCTCCCTCGTCAGCCCAAAGAGCAATCAGGGTTTCCTGCCCTGTGGGAAGTCCAAGGACCACCCACCTCCATCCAGGTCTAGTAAGGTGAGCATCCTCGAAACTGCCTAGTCTCCCATGAAACCAGT
>NW_026067930.1:21477409-21488993 GCF_014885135.2 Alexandromys fortis | reverse complement strand
TGGATGTATGAATGGACCATGGGAAATGGATGTATGAATGTACCTTGGGAAGTGGCAGGATAGTAAATTGTTCATTATACGCAAATTGAATTCAGAAAAGTTGAGTCTGCTTAGGGTTTAAACTATTATCATAGGATCAATAGGCACAAGCGAGCATTGTTTGCTGTTCTGGTATATCACTAGCACACATTTGCAGTCTCCTTACTAGTGCCCATTCCTATCGTAATTCACAGCACTGCGCTCTTCACACACGCAGTCTCTGTGGGGGATTTGTTATCATTTTCTGTCTTTTTGTCCCAGCTTTTTGTCACACAAATAATATGCTGCTTTACTTTGACAATGTAAAAGGGTTACAGAAAATTTAAAGTGCATTGCTACACTTAGATGGGGGAATGAGTAGCAAGGGAGAACGCTGTGACTTCGAGATAGAAAGAGATGTGTTTTGACTATAGATGCAGATGCAGCTTTGATGAAGAAAACACAGGGAAGGTACAGGCGCACTCTGGGGAACCTTAGGGGTCTCCAGAGAGAGGAAAATGTCAGTGTAGGAAATATTCCTGCAGAGGGAAATGGAGGAAGCAGGAGAAGGAACGTTAGTCAGAAAGGGGAGCAGCCATGGTGCTAAGCAGGTGAGGGTGTGGTGACCTTAGCATGACTGAGTAAGGACGAGTATAGTCTTACATTGACATGTTTACCTATATCCACACATTTGTGCAGGTCTGTGCAAGCACACACAAGCCTCTGTCTTACGGCATCTTTTCCTTAGGACAGAAACATATTTTCCCCCCACAGGGAGTGAGAAATGGTAACCTGGTGAATAGGATGAATGGGCAGTTGTGGACTCATCCTCTGGGACCATCTCACAGAGGTTACTTGTTTATTGATTCAGGATTCTCAAAAGCAACTGGTGCATGCTCTTTGCTTATACAAAGGCCAAGAAACCATTCCCTCACAACGGGGATTCTTATGGATCTCTCTTGTATGACTCTCTTCTTTATACTTGCTCATATTATGTCTCCTTGATTGACAGATACATGATTTCTAGATGAGAGTGCTTGCTTTATTACTTGAAGGGAGCTTCAGGGAGGAATGGATTTCAGAACCCAAAATGTAACATAGAGAAAAAAATAGGAAAAAAGAAACTAGGAAGAAATGAAGGCTATTGTTGTGACTCCCACTGAAATCACATCAGCAAGCAATTGTGCTTGTGGACACAGCCCAGAGATTGAGAAAAAAAGGTGACATCCTGTATCATGGCTGAGGAATCATACACACACACACACACACACACACACACACATATATATATATGATATCCTGCAATGTGTACATATATAAAAGCCCTAATGGAGGCAAATATCCCCCCAGCCAAAACACGTGCTAAAAGTCCCTAGCAGTATCTTCTCGCAGAACCAACAAAATATGGAAATTGACAGATATGGTGAAAAGGGATGTCCTGTGTTTTGTTGCTGTGTGTTCTATAGTAAGGGAACAGAGAGAAAGAGAGAAATAACCAAGTTTTGTGAGCAGCCTGTCTGATGCTGCAGATGTTCAGGAGGCTTAAAACAAAGTTGTTCCTTAGAGAGAAAAACAGAGAATTTGAAAAGCAGCTCAAAAATAGTATATTTGGGGAAAGCAAAAAACCCCATGTGACAAGTTCCCATGGCAAGATCAAAGTAAGAAATTGGTGCTAAGAGAAGAAACAGATCAAACACAAGATTTGAAAGCATCTTGACATGTAGAAAAAAGAAATGTCCATGTTTCACTCATTCACGTAAGTAAGTTAATGGTGCAGAGATTATTAGATCAGATTCTGGAAAGGATTAGAATGCCTGCTGGTAAGCATAAGCAGTGTAGATAACCATGTGAACCAAATACATGAAGGTCTTAAAAATGTTGATGTTTTGGTTTGTGTTTTTGTATCACTACTAGCCCTGCCATGAGGAGATGCATAATTCGCCAGGAAGTTTGTGACAGATTGTCTCCCGTGTGATATTTCCTTAGAATGGACAGCGACCTAAGTGGTGGTTAAGTTTACATGATTTCCCACTTTAATAAGACCTATCTTATTCAAATGAGCCTTTGTGACATCTCTAAGTATCTTCATGCCTAATGTAATATAGTGGTATATGTGTGTGTGTGTGTGTGTGTGTGTGTGTGTGTGTGTGTGCTACATGGAACTCTTCAGGGAATAGTGATAGGAAAAATCATACATGTACAGTACTGATCAAATCACTTCTATACTTTTTTAATCTGTTCATTAACTCCATTGAACCCAGAATATTTGGATACAGTGGGCACTCCACCCTCTGTCTCTGACTCCTTCTTGTCTAGCTTTTTAATTTATGTTTTAAGACATCTTTCATGTGCAGCTTTGATTGAGAAGTCTTCAACTTTTTCAGATACCCATCAAGTACAGAAATAAAATCTCTAGTTCATTGAACTTCCATATCACACACTAAGTATTCTGTGAGACTAACTAGATATGTAACTTACTTGGTGGTTGGAGCTAGATTATACTTATATTTATACCTCATAGACTGGAATGGAGAAAGTTACGAGGCATCATTGAGTAAATATCTATTGATTTAATTTTTTATTAAAAATAGGATTTTTTTTACAGGAAAGCCTTTAAAAAGCTGTCTATACATCAATACAAATGACCAAGTCTTAAACATAATTCTACCATTAGTTCCTCTGACTATAAAACATGTATCAACCTGTCAGCTAATCCAAAAACCACTGTACCTTTGAGATTGATACTTGATGTGACGAAATCATCTATTATAAATATCTCCTAATTTGTACATTTGTACTGTGTTCCATTCAGCTAAAACCCCCATTTATTTAAACCACAGAATAGATTTACAGAATAGATTTGCTTTATGAGTGGTGGTTTTGCATTCACACTACCCTATCAGCTCAATAAATCTTCTGTAACACCTAATGCAGTTCAGCTTCTCTCCCTAGAGAAAATATCGTTGCTGGTTCTCTTTACTCAGATATGCTAAGGGCCGGGAAGTCCTTTTAAGAGTCCCCAACTCCCTGTGTCTGCCTTTGGACTGACAATTTCTGATCCTACGCAGAGATTTTCTTTATTCAAGGATAGTTGTCTGTGACCTTTTTCATTGCCTCTTACTCATTTCTGTGCTTTAAAACGTTCTGATACCTATGTTCTATGTTTTATAAAGAAAGGCAGTTGAACAATATAAGGCATATTTGAAAGCCATCTTTAAATGAGCTTCATATGGAGCTTTTTTCTAACAGGGCCAAGTCCAAAGCTAGAGAGTTGGATGGTCATAAGACTCTCAGCAGCACAGTTTCCTCAAGGAAGGAGACAGTGGGGGTCTAGTTAAGCTGAGTCGAGCCCAGAGATATCCTGTGTGCAAGTAGAACTGTTAGGTACCACACCCTGAGGAGGGATATGAATGTGTGTGATACGTTCACATGAAGTTTGATGTCATATAAGCTTGGAAGACCTAATAGACATTTGGCTTTGATGTTTGTGTGGTAACTCTGGAACAGTTTTGATGCAAATTCCAGCACATAAGTGCACATTGTCCCCTTGCTCTTGGGTCAGCAGAGGTCTTTATTACTTAGTTTGATTTTAAGCTGGGCCACACTGAAGTTCAACTGGATACACAAACATCTGGGTTTGTCTAGTTAATCAGCTTTATGTAGGCCTTTAGTAAAATGATTTAAAAATGTTTCCATGTGAGCTGTACTTTTTTTTAATGTCTTTCTTTGTACGTGGAGTGGATAATGGTAGTGATTACGACCTATGAAAATAATCTTAAAGACTATTTACACACAAGTGTTGGGATAATTTGAATTTTATGTAGTGGGCAGAGTAAAACATTAGAAGAAAAGTCACTCAATTTACAGTTTCTTTCTTCCTCCTCCTTGTGTACATTATGCAGATCCCGTCTTAAGCAACAGTGTGTCAGAAAGACAAAGAAAGCACAGCGTAATACTTTAAAATGCAAACTTTGAGGTAGGATTTCTGGGTTCAAACCATAAATCTCTATTCACAAACTTTCTGATATAGTATTAGTTGGCTAACTAAAAGGGAAGGGATCTTGCAGCCCTTATATAGCAAATGAAAAATAAACTCCAGATAATCCCTCTGGATAAACATGAATCTATTACCTTCCTCATCGTTTTGACTGCTTTATCCTCTCCAGTTTGTTATATGAAGAATCTAGAATGTGGGAAACTAGGCCCCCAGCCATACCTTTTGTATCAGTGGATCCCACAGCTCTTCATGGGACAGACTGTCACAGCAAATATTAGGTGTGTGCCTTGTATGGCAGCATCAGTGTTCTTACAGGTATGCGTCCAGATATGAACTGTAGCCTAGTGGCAAAAGCCTTTCCCATCCACCCAAGACAAAGAGACTTCTGTGTATCATTGTGATCAACTCTACTGCCTTATACACCAAGTCTACATTTCTCTTGACTAATCAAGAACTGGCCATGAATACAAAGCCCAGCTGCCAGTCCAAGGGGACAGAAAGGAACGGTCAGAACTATTCCAAAATTAGGTCTTCTACCACAGTGTTTACAAACCTTGATTGCATCCCATTCGTTCTGTCCTTTCCTTTGTTTTTCATGTAGCATCCTCAACACAAACCAAACTGCAGAATTAATAGTTTTATTTCCCTTCCCTGAAACAGGTGAATAAAACAAAGAGAATCATTTGTAATTGTGAAGTGAAAATCTATATGGCTCATAAAATATGTGTTTGCCATTTCTATTATTGGCAGGATTTAGAAGACACATGAGTTCTGTTTAATTTTAGAAAAAGAATGTGTGAGATGATTTTCATTTATTCTAAGCATGTTGAGAAGAAAAGAGCATTTTATGACATAGATGTTCTAAAACATGCAAAAAGCTAACTATTCACTTCTTCATTCAGCAGGTGTTTGTGGTGAGTCCACTATGTTTAGAAGTCCTTCTGCATTTGAAAAGGGGTATTAGACCAGAAACTGTGCATAGGCTGGGTGGTGGTCGCGGCACACGCCTTTAATTCCAGCATTAGGGAGGCAGGGGCAGGCAGATCTCTGTGGGTTTGAGACCAGCCTGGTCTACATGAGCTAGTTCCAGAACAGGATCTAAAGCTACAGAGAAACCCTGTCTCAGGAAAAAAATGTGCATATTACTAGTTCAAAGTTAAGAATTTTTGAAAGTGTGGTTTCTCAGAGCATAGAGGACAGGTGTATCCCAGACGTGATACATGCGGCAGTCCATAGGGTGGGGGAAGGGAAGAAGGAAGAAAGCCAAGAAGACCAGTTAAGAAACCATAGATTCCTTTCAAGAGAAGATACTTGCATCTAAACAGTCTAATTATCCTGGTAAGAGGGAGAAAGAAATGGACTTGCAAGTAATTCCAGAGGTCAACTTGAGAGATCGAATGATAGTTGAAGCAAGTGTTTTAGCTTGAGTGCCCCGAGGATTGTGAATGCATTAACTGCTGTATGAGATATGGGTATGGCTAGTCTGAGACATGACAGTTTGTCCATGTTAATGGGAAAATAGCAGTGGGCTCTGGATTGAGTCCATGCAGCACAAATGGAAGTGTTATTTTAGGTGTAGAATCATGGCTTGAGATGAAAAGCAATTTGAGAAACTGTTGGTGACTCATTAAACCTTTAATCAAAGATAAAGGTGTCTGAGAGAAATCAAACAGAAAGGAAAAGTGTACGGGAAAAGGGTGGCATCCCAACATTTAAGATGTAAAATAAAAGGAGCCAGTGAAGGAAATTGAGTGAGTAGGGTAAGGGAAGATTCAGAGAGGTGGGGTGGGGTGGGCATTCTCAGAGAGGTCAGGGATGGGAAGTACACGTCTGATCAAGGAGAAAGAGCTCAATGCGTGTGACTTGTTCAGATCAAAGACTAGAAGTCACAACAAACTGATTAATTCACTATGTGTTTACCTCATAGCCACATCAATTGGTTTTGAAATGAAAATGCTTCTTTTATCTAAATATTTTGTATTCAAATAGTGAATTTGATTAGGAATCCGTAATAGTCTCCCATGGTATTTCAAAGGGGGCCCAATTTCAGCTTGAGAGACAGACAGTTTCATCTCTAGTACAGCAATCACTGGTGCATAGATCATCATCTTCCTCACATGCCTTTGATTCTCAGCACTGAGTTCTTGACCTAAGGCAATGGGAAAAAGCAATAATCTTTATTACAGTTTCCTAAATACACATAGAGAGAACGTGTAACACTCCCTGTGGATTGAAAGAGTAAGAACACCATTATTAATCTTCCTAGGGCAGTTTTCCATAGTACTGGTGGCAGCTGTTTTAAGGGTTTCTAACAAAAACTGGCAAGAGTTTCATTCTGCATCCTTTGTTGTTGTTTCTCTTATTGTTCTAATGGAAGACTTAAAAATAAAGGCAGAAAATGGGGAGATAGGACACTTAAAACAAAGATGATAGGCATCGGTACATTTGCCCCAGTGCTGCTTAAGTATCTCAGAGTGGAAGGGAAGGGGAATGAGCACACTCACTGATGTGGGAGTGTCATATATCAATCTGTTGATTTCATTGGTTAAGTAATAATAAACCAACTGCTTGGCCTCATAGCTTAGAACATAGGTGGGCGGAATAAACAGAATAGGATGCTGGGCGGAAGAGGAAGCAGAGACACCATGATGGACGGAGGCTAGAATCTTCCCGGTAAGTGCACCTTGGGGTGCTTACACACATCATTAGAAATGGGCTAGTCCAGGTGCGAGAATTGGCCTGTAAGGGCTAGAGTTCATGGGCCAAGCAGTTCTTTAAATGAATACAGTTTGTGTGTTGTTATTTCGGGCATAAGCTAGCCAAGCGGCCTGGGTGTTGGGGACGCAGCCCCGCCACTCCTATTTCAACAACTCACAACTGATCATCTCATGCAGACGAAGTTTGCCCCACAAGCATAGGCATTTTTTCATATTTTTATTTTTTTCTTTGTTTCAATGAGACCTTCCACTGTGATTAAGCACTTTAATCAGAATCCATACAAATCAAAACAAAAGTCAAAACATTTAAATTGCCCCAAAGGGCATTTAGTTATCCTCATTGCACAAACGATCTGGTTTCCTGCACTGTTCAAAAAGTCACTGGTGTTTGTGTATGTGAAGTAGTGAGGGCTCAGCAGGGTTACTGGGTTGAAATTTTAAAACCGAGGCAGGTAAGCATAGGGAATAATTTAGTAACTAGGGGATCTGCTTGGCTTGGCCACTAATCACATTTCTTTTTTTATTTTATTTTTATTACTTTATAAATAACACCAATTAAAATTTCCACTTCTTCCCCTCCCCCCACTTCCCTCTCGCTCTCCCACACATCCTTCCCCCAAATCCTTCTAGTCCTAAGAGAGGGCAAGTTACCCTACCCTGTGGGAAGTCCAAGGCCCTCCCCACTACATCCAGGCTTAGGAAGGTGTGCATCCAAATAGACTAGGGTCCCCAAAAGCCAGTACATGCAGTAGAGACAAATCCCAGTGCTATTATCAAGCTGTCATCCAAAAACCTCCCAACCAAAAAAGCCCGGGGCCAGATGGTTTTCATGCAGAATTCTACCTGAACTTCCAAGAAGAGCTAATACCTATACTCCTTAATGTGTTCCACATAATAGAAACAGAAGAGTCGTTGCCAAACTCTTTTTATGAAGCTACAGTTACTCTGATGCCAAAACCACACAAAGACAACCAAGAAAGAGAATTATAGGCCAATCTCACTCATGAACATTGATGCAAAAATTCTCAATAAAATACTGGCAAACTGAATCCAAGAACACATCAAAAAATCATTCCATGCTGAAAAAGCATTTGACAAAATTCAACAACCCTTCATGATAAAGTCCTTGGAGAGATTAGGGATATAAGGATCATATTAAATATAATAAAAGCAATAAAAGTACGATAAACTGTGTACTTTGTAGGAAGTATTAGAGGGAATGCGCTATTTGCCATCTATGCCTGTATATAATTAGACATACATCTGGGAAAAAATCATATGAATCATAGAAAGGTACATGGAACAGATAAAAATTTACATAATTTATCTGTCAATCAAAATAGTGGAATACCCAAACTATGCTTAAAGCCTTCAGCTTCTCCTTCTTTTGACCCTCCTAAACAGAACCCTAAGTAGTAACCCGAGACTCTGAATACTCTCTCTGTCACAGCCTGCTGTCTGTTCTTGCAGGGTACATATAACTTGCACTTTTGTTTTGCTCTTAGTAAAACTTTCTGCTACATTGCTTCCCATGTGCATTGTTTCCAGTCCTTTGGACAAGGTACCAAGAGTTTGGAAATATCTAATCAGACAGACACCATGTGTCACAGACTGGAATTAGTATGCTGAGGAGCTGCAGTGATGTGTGCTTCCTTTGTCATCAAGGAACTGCCCGCTGAAGCAGAACAGCCCTGCTCCTGGATGGTGCCAGGAGGAATTCTATTGGGAAAAACTGTACACTGAGGGAAGGAGAAGGAGAAGGTAGACATTGACGTTCCTGAGGATGGTTCTAAAATGGCAACACACTTTTTTCTCTTTTTTTTTTCTAATATGTGAAAACAGCACTGAGTAATGCCACACTCAACACAGAAGTTATGAGGAAGTAGCCATGGTTGAATTCCATGTTGATGCCCTAGCTATGATAGTGCTTTAGGATTTGAATGACTCTTGCTTTTGAAATTTTGTTCTCTTCAAGTATCATGTTTGTAGTGTCAAATATCACACCAAATGAATTACAGCCACTTTGAAGGAGACTTTTCAAAAGATTTTAATAGGCATGTTATTTGGTCCCATGACTATCGCATGTCTGGTGAATCTAACACATGCACTTGATGTCTTAGCATCGCCATTGTTGGTGACAGCTTCATGTAAGCCAGTTTTATTGCTGCCTACAGAGTATAAATGGGAATAGACCTTGGGGCAGCTCATCATCTAAATGAAAAAGTAAATCCGTCCAGGAGCTGTGATGGTCTCCATGAATGTGAGAACCTCACTTTGATAGCTCTCAGAAAGCAACTGGGTCATGGAGGGGTGGCATCGGACTGTTTCATTGTTGGCCATCTTTTACCTTAAAATCCAATCTCTGTTTTTATGAGATGAGCAATGCATTTTTAAGCAGAAACTCTATTAAATTAGATCGTTTTGTCTGCAGAGAATGCCACATACTCAATTGACAAGAAAAGTTTTTACTTAGCCTTCTAACACCTCAAGTACGCAACTTCTTTACACACTTTTCTTCATTCATGCTCAGTGAAAATCTCAGTGTTGTGCAACACTCCTGTCTCCACCTTCATTTTGATGCTCTCTCGAAAGTTTTCTGAACTTGTGACATGAAGATATTTCTTTATCCTTTTCTAATTCTGAGCCTTGATTTAATAATATGTGTATCTTTTATTATTATATTTGCCCTACTGCTTTTATACAATTGTTTTAGCTCCCTATTTCCAAGTTCTTTGGAAGCTAAAATTGTTTCTTTTATCGTCGTCATCTCCTCGCCATCTATCTGACATAATGAATTAATATGGGGGATACTGGATAAGGTGTCGCGCTGCCTAATGAATGTTCTGTTCTACTTTACATTCCCTGGAAAATGTACTGTAGAAGTCAGCAGAATGGTATCAGGAGAAATAGTACAGTAAAGGGGCGTTAGAATGAACGTGACAAAACAAACAAACTTGCAAAGTCTAGTCTTAGAAGAATAACTGTAGAAATGGCTGTCCTAATATGAGGTAGGTAGCTCCCTGGTGACACTGAGAGCTAAGAGCCTGGAAGCAGTTCTTAGCTCACATTGGGCCGCGCATGCTTAGCAGCCTTGTGCCGCTAGCCTCTTTTCCAGCTGTGGGTCCTACATAACTTTACTTGGATCAAGTAAATTTCTATCAAGTCTTCTATTCAAATGAGCACTTGTGCATGTTCAATAAGCACTGGCTCTTCTTTTTATTCTATTTTTTATATGATGATTACCTCTTTCTTTGATTTTTAAAGCTATACATGTGCCTGCACAAGGCACAATGGTATGTTGTAGAGTGATTTATTCACTCATACCCATTAAATAAAATTTTTAGATTCAGTTTGTTAAAACATATATATTATTAAATTATAGGTAATATTGACTGTATCAGCTGTTTTACAGGAATGTGTCTGGAAATGAATGAAGACTCTAAGAGTCTCTGGTAACCTTTGGAGTGCAGGAGTCTACAGCTGCACCTTGTTTCTGTCTGGATAATAGAGCTTTTCAAAGTCAAATTCTACTGTAGGTGTGCTCTAAGGAATAACACATTTTAAAAATGATGACAGAGCAGAGCATATACATACACCACGTGGGTGCTGCGAATGGAACCCAGGTCCTCTGCAAAAGCAGTGAGTGCTCTTAACTGCTGAGTCAGCTTTCTGGCTCAGAAACACAGCACATTTAAAAGAGCTGCGTTTGCCCTTTATTTTAATTATGTTCTTCAATCATAACAAATATCAATGAGGCAATCAATAAACCAAGTGCTTAATATGTGGAGTTTAATATAAGCCAAAAACTTGTGTCAGACAGAACTTTGTGACCTTGCTAGTTGAAGATAGATATTGTCTAGAGAGTCTGATTTAAAAAAAAAAAAAAAGAGTAGCAATTCCTCTGGAAGTGTACTGTGAAGAGTGTGCCAGAACAAAGAGACTGTTTTCAAACCCAACTCTGTTGTCTTAGAAATGGTCCTAAGTAAAAAAAATAAATTTTGACTTTCATTTTATGTTTAATAAATAGTAATAATGCATATCCAACCTTTTGGGTAGGTTTTAAAATAAAAATATTTTGTCATGTTTTTACTCTTATTAAAATAGAAATAGTATCCATAAAAGCTCATTTGATGTGCCAGTTTTATATGTGTTGTCATGTACATAACTATTCAGCATGAAAACTGCTTCACCATATTTGGAGTTATAGACCATTTGAACATTATAGAAGTCTATAACCATTTTATTTCAATCTACCTGACCCTGATTCATTCAACTGAAAGACTTTAAGGTTCTCTTGCCCTGGATTCTAAATTGCCCTGCCTTGAAGCTTTCAATATAAACTTCAGATTTCCTATATACTCAGTTAGGTATCTCCCATAATAATAAAAAAAAGTAAACCTTGTGAGATGGCTTGGTGGGTAAGAGCTCTTTCAGCTTTGGCAGAGTGTCTGGGATCAGTTCCTAACACCTAGGCTGTTGTTTGCAACCAACCATTTATATAACTCCACTTCCAGAGATTCCAGTGCCCTCTTTTGGACACCGTGGGTACTGCACACATGTAGTGCAGTATGGACAAACAACACATGCATACACATTAAATAAAAACAAATAAATCTCAAAAATAATTAATGTAGATGTGTTAGTGCACAACTTTAATCCCTGAAAACGGAGGCAGAAATAGATCTCTAAGAGTTCAAAACTTGCCTGTACTACACAGTAAGTTCCAGAAGATCCAGGACTACATACATCTTGTCTCAAAGTTAATAATAATACAAAGAAGAAGGAGAAGAAGAGGAGGAGGAGAAGGAAGAAGGAGAAGGAGGAGGAGGAGGAGGAGGAGGAGGAGGAGGAG
>NW_026067930.1:21272323-21476438 GCF_014885135.2 Alexandromys fortis | reverse complement strand
AAATGGGTTAGAACAATATGTAAGAGCTAGCCAATAAGAAACTGGACCTAGCCGGGCCAGGCAGTGTTTGAAAGAATACAGTTTCCGTGTAATTATTTCTGGGTATAAACTAGCCATGCGGGCGGCCAGGTGCCGGGGACGCAGCCCCGCCGCTCCTATTTCAACAATGAGAGGAAACAGAAAAGGTGTCATGCTAGAAGAGTTTAAGGGTAATGGAGATAACTCCATGCTGAGCAGAGTTGTGTCTCATTTGTCTCGCTGTAGGAAGGAAAAGCCTAGTTTAGAAAGCATTTCTGAGCAAAATTAGCATACTCTTCCTTAATCAGAGAAATCTAGGATGAGAAGAGGACAGGCCTGCTTCTTTGGAGAATGCTAAAAATTAATCTGCAAATATCTAAAAAGAATGTCAAAAGAGAAGATGGAGCATGTGAGTGTTTTGAACCAGGTAATGGCAGTAATGCCAATTCACATTGAAAACATACATGAAGAAAATTATAACTAAAATTACCTGCTAGATTATCCATCAAGACACTACCATTGGCCATAATGAGACTGTTTTCAGTGGTGCCTGAGTACAGATTCCAGATTGCAATAGCTTGAATCTGTAACGGCGGTAAGCAGGGGCACTACAAATAGTAGCAACCCTTTGGTTCTATAAAGATAGAAAGAATAAAGAGAGGAATGTGTCAAGAATACTAGTGAGCCTTATTACTTTATGGAGGTGTTCAATGAAACATATGAAGCAGCAGCTTCTTTCTTAAAGACTTCAGTATGTACTTAGCAGCTATCAGCCTGAGATTTGAGACCACTTCCTTTAGGTGGTTTACCTGATTGATCTATGAAATTGAAACAAGAGATGCTCAAAGCATCATTTGTACAGAACTAGTGACTGAGGTACAAAATGAGTTTGCTTTTGTTTTGCTTTCCTTCCCATCTTCCCAGGTACTGTATATATTATTTGAGTCCTACCAAATTAGATTGTTTTAGTCATATACCACAGCCATAATACGAATTGCAATGTATTATCCTACTACTTGAAATGGCTAAACATTTTAATTTAAATACATATATTTCAACTATTGATCTACTATATCATAATTCACATATCCTCACTTTTTATTTCCTAAGTCTGTAGAAATGTCAGAAATACAATTCACATCGATTTTGTAATTATGGTCTTTATTGCTGCATGTGAATAACATAGAATACTATCAGCAAATTAGTAAGTGGTGGTTTTGAAGGAAAGAACAGATTCTGGTGTAAGCACCGTGTTGAAATCATCCCCTCCTTTGTCAGGTGCACGGGGTTCTTTGGGTGCTTCCTCTCTCTCACTGTCCTTTGTGATATCTGACCACACCAGTGGTAATTAAAACATCCTACACCAGTTCTAGTATAAATATGTCAGTTCCAATTAAGTAGCAGTTATGTGAACTTGTATTAAACATATTTGCACTAAAAAATAAGACTAAATTTGAATATGGGATCAGTATGATTATAATAAAACTATGGTTAAAGTTGCAAAAGTGGATACCAGGTAAAAGGAACGGAAACCTACAGTTGAGAACTAGAAATAAATAAATGAGGAGAGAATATTGAATTTAATTTTTTAAAAAGCACTGTAGTTGAAAATTATGGAATCAGTTTTGCCAATATCTCTCTAGGATAATATTGGCTCTTTTCAAGAACTCTTTCAGGTGAATGGTGCAAGTATTATGAAGGATACAAGAGCAGAGTTTCTGTCTGCTCCTGGAAAAGAGTATGACAGAGATATATTTAAAATGATGTACAGTAATATTATTGGGGACTAAGAATATTAAAAGTTTGTAATAAGTTAAAAATGGTGCAAGTTGAGTTCTAGAGAATGAACATATAAAATAAAGATGCTTTTAACTGTCATTTATGAACTTTAATACTAAGTCACATTCATTATTTCAGTATTCGAGCAGCTCTATGAACGAATAGCCTAGCTTCTGGCTTCAGCACAGTTTTCACCCTACAGCACAGTGGGGCTCCATCACCTCGGTCCTCTCATTGGTGCCGCTGTATTTGATATGAGTAAGGAGCATTAAGTCCGAAAATTGAGAACTAAATTTACAAGTAGATACTTTTGTTGAAGTCCTCAAGCCCTAGTAATTGAATACCTTTCAATGCTACTATTGTATTTGAAATATTTAAACAGAATAAAGGCAGATAACTATGATTGTCCCAAGAAAAAGTTATCAACTTAAACACGACTACTAATGAGGCTCCCATTCTATAGCTTTCAAACCATAGGAAAACTAATATAGTTCTATTTTTACTAGAGCTTTACTGTATGGGCAAACGATGCTTTAGTAACACCTATGCATTTCTATCTGCACCATATCCCTGCATAAGACATTGAAAGCACTAGTTCTCTGGGGTTTATTCAGGGTGTTTTTGCTGGGTCTCAAAAACTGTCAGAGTTCCTACGACAACTGTAGACTTGCAGAACAAGTGATTCTGTTCCTTTCTATCCTCTTCCCTGGTTCCTATCATCACCTAAAGTTGCTATAATGTTGCAGTAGGAAATTGCTTGAGTTTTTGCTCACAGACTGAAGTCCTATCTACCTTCATTTATTTAGCCATCCATTTGTTCAGCAGACTTCACGACATGTATTATACAATGAAGCATCAGAGAGTTTGGAGAGTTTCAAAAGGCTGATAAATGATTCTTACATAGAAACAAGTGAGAATATTGGGTCACATGACAACAGACCGGGCAGTCTTTAGATCTCTTTTTGGGAAGCCGAAGTCTCAGTTGCCTGCTTTATCTGTGGGATGCATTTCTTAGGGAGGGGGCGCTTTAATTTTGGTCTAGGTGTTTGCATTTTGCTGTCTTCTTGATGCACTGATTCTCTGATATCCTAATAATTGCAATGCTTCATCTGCTTAATAGCTATGAGCTCTGGGGAACAATGTCATCTCTGAACACATAAGGGATTTCACAAATAAGAAAACTTAGGTACTTCAAACTCTTTCCTGAAAAAAAAAAAGGAAAGACATTTTCTAAATGATAGAACTGTCATAAAAGTGACAATAGCCTGGAAGACAAGTTACTTCTGTGTTCAGGCTAAAATCTGCAGTTTTACCTTGACTAAATTCTTGTGATTGCTCTTTTATTTTTTTTTAAAAGACACAAATAAGAAATTCAGTAGTTTTCAGTTATAGAAATATATTACATTAGGGGGAGAAAGTATGAAAGTTGCTGAAAAGTATAACAGTGTCTCTGTTTCAAACCAGAAAAATGAGTAGAGATTGTCTTAGCAATAGATGGAAAACTAGTTACCCAAACAGTGCTTGGTAGAGTGTGATCTATATCACTGAGTTCTAGGACTACCTTCCATTTTCTCCATAAGCTCAATATGCTCATAACTTTGCAAACAGTTCCATTTAGAATAAGCTTCTACTTCGTGGGGAAACAAATCATTTGCTTTCCTTTTATTTTTCTTTTTTATCTCTTTTTGCCTACCGGTTCCAGTTTGGTTATAGGCTACATTTAAGTGGAAGTATATCAAAATTTTTCATTCTGTATTTTTTATCATTCTATCAGACCAGTTCCAGTTAGGAGCAGACCCTACATATTTAATAGAAACCCAAATCATCTCATACATAAGCTCCACTGCCCACTGAGTTTGAGTCTACAATTGAAGAACAATACAACACTGTACATTCTATGATCCCTATGATCTTATATAATTATCATTGTTGGGGATCCCTGCCTTAAGAAATAAGTTTTCTCATTTTAGCATGCGATGAGTAGCTAGAAAACTCATGGTTATCATCAGTAAGACCAAGAACAGCTACTAGTGAAGGGACTCAGTGGGCAAAGAGAAGTGGGCTGGACCTTCCTCCATTACATTTACAAATTTAGGTCTCTTTTATTGTTTAGAGTCTTTTTGTTTGTTTCTCTGGGTTTTGTTTTAGAACACTGCCAAATCTGGGTACAAGTGCACCTAGATTGTGTCTGTACACTGTCATCACAAGTACAGAATTTTAACAACCAATCCCACCTTTATAGTGAAAAGATTGAACATGATATATATGTGGGAATACCACGTAATTTTGTGTGTGCATGCATGCGTGTGGTTTCTGGTTTAGATTATTCAACAGACATTGTTTTCTCCTTAAGTTCCCTATTGAAATGTAAATTATTGCGTTTTCTTATTAAGACTATCCATTAACTACTTTTTCCTCACCTTATTGCCTACTTTTAACTTTATACTTTTAGACACACCCAGCTTTGTGTTGTTTCATCTTACATGCCATCTCGATGTAATGGCTTTCGAAGCTTTCATGGATCTACATTGTAGTCACTTTTCCTGGGAAGGTGCAGAATCATCTCAAGCCGCTTGAGTTTTAAAATGGGAAAAAGAAACCTCACAAAAAAATTGAACACAGTTACAGTTACAAATGTGGTGATTGCCATGAAAGGCCTTTTTATTTTTTCTTTTATTATTTATTTATTTTGGTTTTCGAGACAGGGTTTCTCTGTAGCTTTGGAGCCTATTCTGAAACTAGCTTTTGTAGACTAGGCTGGCATCAAGCTCATAAAGATTCACCTGCTTCTGCCTCCTGCGTGCTGCGATTAAAAGCAGATACCACTACCACTTGGCTAAAGATATTTTGTGGTTGTTCGTTTTTCAAGACAGTGTTTTTCTGTGTAATAGCCCTGGCTGTCCTGGAACTCACTTTGTAGAATATACTGGCCTTGAACTCACAGAGGCTGACCTGCCTCTGCCTTCCAAGTGTTGGGAATAAAGGCATGTGCCATTACCACCCAGCTCTTTTTATTATTAAAAAAATTAATACAATCTTTTCTCATTTTACATAATTATCCCTGTTTCTACTCCCTCCCCTCTTCCCATCTTCCTTCCCCCCTCCATTACTCAGAAAGGGTACAGCTTCTTAGGGGAAGTCAACAAAGTCTGACACTTCACTTCTAGGCAAGTCCAAGGCCTCCTCCCTATATCTAGGCTGAGCAAGGTTTCCCTCCAAAGAGAACATGCTCCTAGAAGTCAGTTCAATCACTAGGGATAAATTCTGGCCCCACTTCCAGTGGCCCACAGAATGCCAAAGCCCCTCACAACTGTCCTCCACATTCAGTGGTTCTAGTGTATCCCTATGCAGGTTCCCCCCCGCCCCGCCACTATCAGTGCAGAGTCAGTGAGCTCTTGCTAGCTCTCAGGTCTGCTGTGTCTGTGGGTATCACCATCATGGTCTTGACTTTTTGCCCATATTATTGCTCCTCCTTCCCTTGCACTGGGCTCTGATAGCTCGGTCCAGTGCTTCTCTGTAGATATCTGCATCTGTTTCCATCAGTTGTTGGTTGAAGGTTCTATGATGATAATTAACATAATCATCAATCGGATTATAAAAGAAGACCAGTTTAGGCATCCTACCCACTGTAGCTTAGAGTCTTAGCTGGATCATACTTATGGATTCCTGGGAATTTCCTTAGTGACATGTTGAGGGAGCCATTGAAAACCTAGCCAGAAATATCACACTAGTGATAAGGACTTCTGTTGAGTTTTCCAGGCAGGCTCCAGGAATAGGAATAAAGCAAGGATAGACACACATATGCAAGGATAGAAAATTTAGGATTGGGTGACTTAAGCTCCCTAATACAGAAGTGAAGCACCTTGGAAACTCAGTATGTTTATTTTATACAGTTAAACAGGAATATTCAATTATTGTATGCAGCTGAATAAAAAGGCAGGATTTGTGGTGTACCACAGAATCAAGAGAGCAGGTTTAGCTAATCTCTATAGAAGTCTCTCTAGGGAATCAGTCAGGCCATAAATAACAGTGTGGAGAGAGAAGAGGAATGGTGTACATCGTGTGCAATGTCGATGTTAATGCTCAGAAAACTGAAAAAGTCATTACCAAACCAGAGCCTTACCTGAGGAAGGTTTGGTCACCCTAGTGGTGCTGAGGCATTTGAGTCCTTGACATCACTCAGCACTTTACTTACCCAGTAATGCTCCATAGTCTTCCTTCTCTGTTCTTTCTTATCACTTTATTTTCTTCTGTGATGCCTTTCTCCACAATTCTAGTAATTTTGTATCTAAAATTGCATCAAAGTACACTTAATACCACCTTTTACAGTAAATTGCTTTTTGACTTTAATCCCTTTTAATCCATGTTCTCTCTCTTTTATCAGTATATGTTCTCTAGGCTGGTCCAAACCTAATGAAGATGGAGATCTTAATGGTACCTACACTTTACTAGACACCAAAATTCATGGCTGTAGAATAGAAAGACATCTGTGGCCCATGGAGAGACTTGGTAATGGTAACTGTGGTGGCCACATGCTTTCCACATAGAAATTGTCTTTTTGTTTTTCAGTGCCTGCTTAGGAGAGAATGACATTGGATAAGTTCAGTCTCAAAACCAACTCTGCAATACTCCATGGTGTTGCAAATTTATTACAGGGGTGTTTTGTTGAAGGTCTCCAAGTGGAATTAAATTGTATTCCTGTGAGTTAAAGGAAATAAAGAATGGAGGATTCAATGTCAGGTCTCCTAAGCAGTTGAAAGTCATACTACATAGCTTTAGTCAAAGCTACTCAGTAACACAAATGGGACTCATAAATTCCCCTTTATTTATAGTTTAGGCAATAGACTTTTAAGGACAGAACCTGGCCATGATACTGTAAAACCCTGAAATTTGAGCTAAACAGGGATTGCAAAAGAATATAGTAGCCAGGTTTTTTTTTTCTCTCTCATATTTTTCCTTTATTTTCTCTTCCCTCCCTTTCACTTTTCCTTTCTCTTCCTCTTTCCTTTTATCTCACTTGTCCTTGTCACTGTAAGGATTTTCCAGTTCAACAATTACTCTTCCTTTCTATTATGTATTGTCATGGTTGAAGCATGTCTTTAACAGACAGGGAACCCTGGTGATTTATTTCAAGAACAAAATGAGGCCTGACATTCCAAGGTTGGCACCAACTTCAGTGCTCCACTTCATGAGTATGGGTCAGAATGTGTGCATCACTGAGGACTAAAGAAGACTATTGTATTAGAGAACACTGGAATCTGGTGGACTACCTTGGATTTGATCCCATTCTACCTCTAACCTCTGCTCTTTGGATCCAGTTAGCTTTTTAGTCAGAGATTTATTTTGGAAGATAGAATCTTTGTATAATGATATAGCATGTATTCTTTATCCAATTACAGTGCTGTGTGGGATGTTACATATCAAAAGGAAGTATCAAAACATTCTAGACAAAGAAAGGGAATGAGATAAATGGTGGAGAAAAGAGGGAGAGAGATATTGAAAGGAGAAGGAGGGAAAACACCGAGATTTGTGTTCCATGTCACATATGGTCAGGAAAAAAGAATACCATCAAGGAATAGACCATAAAGGATAGACTTTTTCTGATGTCAGTGTGGAGGAACATCTCTCTATGCAGTGAGTGCAAGGGAATTTCTGGGAGGGAAAGGGAGCTTGTTATAAAGAATAAGAGAGGGTACGAAGCTAAAAAGCACCAGAAGGGAAGCTTGGTTGGATCAGTGTTCATCCAGGGTGCTGCAGAAATCATTTACAAACTGTTCCTGGGGAGAATCCTGTAGTTTGCTGTGCCAATTTTTACTGTAAAGCAAAACATTTCATCTTCTCAAAAAAAATTCAGTATATGTCTATTATTTGTGCATGTTTGTTACAGTCACATGTACATATTCTAATATATGTCTTCCTCTCTAGTTATGTATTATCATTATCATTTTAAATAGTTCTAACAAGATTGAATTGTTACTTGTGGAAAGTAAAAATGAGTTATAACTAAATTATCCTCATGTCTACTGATCTTGTTTTACAAATACAGTGTAAACATGCAGTGAGCATTTGAGAGATAGAGGAACAAATCATATAGTATTTTCAATGATGTAACCGCTGGAAGTCCCAACCCAATCCTCATAACCTTGCTAAGTCCTCTGGTACCTGTCTCTTCTCTTTGCTTTGTAAATTGTCTTACAGGGACAAAATAATGTAGGACAGATTATTCAGTTTGTTTCTTTCTCCTTGAAACCACTATCCTTTGCTCACATCTTTCATTGCTTTCTCAATTCTCTCTGTATTTACTTGTGTCTTTCTTTTTTACCCTATTCCTCATACTCTTGTATCTGTTACAGATTCCAAAGCTCTTACTATTTCTATTGCTCTTTTTATGGAAACAAGCTATATTCTATTTTTCAGCCTCTGTGTCTAGCCATTATGTAAAACGTATGTTATTGCTATTGCAAATTCTGTACAGCATGTACTAGACTAAACAGTCCACAACCTTCATAAATACTCTCTCACTGCTTTCCTGAATGGTTTTTTTTTTTTCTGTAATTGCTTACTTAAATTGGAACTACATTTTGGTAGCCAACATAAGCCACTGAACTTGTGTGTAAGTATTTAAATCTGAACTGCTTTATGCATGCAAAACAAAATCACAAGTTTGCATGGCAATTCTTGTTATTTACTAACAGTATAAAAAAGATACGTGATGAGTCATTTCTAGAATACAGAATTTTCCGTTAATGGTTGCATTTCAAATACCTACAGAACCCCACTGGATATTCTTCTCAGATTATAGAGGGTTATTTGGTCTCTACTCTGACATTTCAGATGTAGAGTGCCCTCCCAAGAACACATGGAATGGCCCCACACTGTAGCTTTATGGAACCATCAAAAAGTGATTATCTAGTATAAGGAAGTTCCAAAGCAAGGGTTATTGATACTCCAGTCCCATGTTTTCTCTTCTTTTGGCTTGCAAGGCCTCCTCATTTACATGTTCTTGCTATGATCTTTGCCACAGACTTCTCCTCAACACACACCCATAAAATATGACATAAGAAAAAGGACAATGGACTGAAATCATGAGTCACAACAAATCGGTTCTTCTTTTAAGAGGTTTGTGCCAGTCATCCATAGTAACAGAAGATTACCAAATACATTTTCTAGATGTAACAGAGAGCTGCACAGAGCACTCCACGACCCATCATGTCACAGATATCACATGGGCGAAGTGGGTCAGCCATTACAGTGCCACCAAAAAACCTGGGTAGTGTAGATTTAAAATGTCTCATGTGGTTCATGCATTTGGAAACTGGGTCCTTAGCAGGTCATGTTGATTAGGGGAAATTGTGGAACCTTCAGGACATAGGGTCTCACTGAAGCATAAATGTAAATGGAGACTGCTTGTTAATTTCCATTCCACCCAGACACAATAATAACACAGAAACTATATTAATTGCAAAAAATGTTTGACCTAAATCTTAGGCATATTCCTAGTTAGCTCTTACATTTTAATTAGCCCATTTGTATTACTCTGTGTATCACCATGAGATGGTGTCCTACCAGAAACTTTCTCCTTTGGCAGCTACATGGTGTCTCTCTGACTCCACCTACTTTCTCTATCTTTGTTTGGATTTCCTGACTAGCTTTACTCTGTTAAGTCATTGGCTGGAACAACTTCTTTATTAACCAATGGTAATAAAGCATTTTCACAGCATTCAGAGGGGGAATCCCACATCAAATGAAAGTTAAAGTTGGGTAGAGCTTTATGGGTTAAATCTTTTAGGCCTGTATCAGGTGACAGTTTCTTTGTGTTTCCTGAACTACCATTGTCAGCAAGTTCCCAACACCATACTTTCCCCCATTATATGAACTAGTATCACTCCAACCATGAGGGAAGATAAATCATTTTTCTCTGAATTATGTCTTCTGTAACAGCAGTGAGAAAAGTGATGAGCACATCTACAAAATCAGAAAAGTTGTGCCTTTCTCATACATTTGTGTCCTTCCTTTTGCACTTCCTCTTTCTACCCAACCAAACCTTCCTACAGACATTGATATGTACAGAAGCCAATGTCTACCTGGATCTTCCCTGCCCCTGGTTGCTCATTCCTGTCTCCTTTTCTTTTATTGCTAAGCATCTTAAAGAAGAGGCTTTGTATCTTCACTAGTGACCATCCTTTGTCTTACTGTCCTGTTTTCTACCTCTGCCTGAACATTGACATAATGCTGTCTTGGTGACATAAAGAATGTCTTGGTAGAAGCTCAGTGACTCCTTACCCTCAAATAAACTTTCAGGGTCTATTCCAATAGGTCACTCCCTTCCTGTCACACTGTTCTCCAACTTCTGTGAAGCTTCATTCTTGCTCATTTCTTAATTTTTAGTATCCTTCTTAGTTTTCATTATTGACTTTTCTTCATTCATGTGCTCTCATGCTTTCATGAAAATCTCAGACACTTTCAAGCCACAAATCCTATGTGCCATGTGAATTCTCTATGGTATATACACCATTTATTCTCCCCAACAACAAATACAATTTCTTGCTAGGTGTGGCTAGTTCAACCCACATAAACCCATGAACCAAAATGAAATAGGGATATATAAGGGATAATGTGAAGTTTCTGACCTCCATACTCACCTGAGAAATGGTAGATTTATGACTCTCACTTATTACAGGACCTTGTAGAAGATCGTTCCACTTTCTATGCACTTATAAAATGAAGGTGAAAACCCCTTTCCTGAGGTAAAAAAAATGTGAATAAGAATGACCTGAAATGAGATGTGGCAGATAGTTTTCTTTTGGACCATGGACTGTTTTGTTGATTTCTTTCTCAATGCCTGTCCTTTCCACTGCAGTCTCTTGCTCATTGTCACATCATCATGTCACGGTCATTTCCTTCTCTCTCCATTCCATTTTCACACCCAATAACTGTTTATGTTGTATTAATTCTACTTCTTAGATTTTATTCTATCCTTGGCCAAATGTCTATTTATTATTTTTCAACATTTGTCATGTGCGTTGCTGTTTTAATAAGTTAATTTCTCTATTTGTTGCCTCCGATTTCTCCAAACATCATGAAAGCTTTTCTCTGAATCTTGTTTTTCTGAAATTCATCAATAGCGGAGTTAGTCTTCCTCAGACATTGCAGTATGCCCTTGTTGCTTAGAATACCAAGCATCATTGATAATCTTCGATGCCCTTGCTCATCATATTGCATTCCTACTTCTTTTCTAGGTGCCATATCTTCCCTACAACTTCTCTCATAAACACTTTATTCTAGCAATACTAGAGTAGTGTGTGTCATCTAAAGAGGGTCCTCAAGTCAATGACATCCTTTCTTTTTGGAATACCCTTTCTACCTAAACAACATGCAAACTTCCTTTGGGTTCCAGGGACATTGAGTGGACCCCTGTTTAATGATATTTTTTTCTTGCATTCTGCATTATATAGATTTTTATATCAAGTATTCTACTCTATATATACTAAGTTCTTTGAGAGAAATAAAGGTACACAGAGTAAAGCTAGCGAAAATACAGTTAAGATAGTAAAATAAATAAGAAAAGTAATTTTTTCCAACAATCAGGTCAACATTGTGATGAGGACAACTACTGGGGCCCTAAAGCAAACCGAGCTCTGACCAAGTTATTGGAAATAATTTACTCAATAGTTTAGCTGCTACCCCATAATTTTTCACCGAGATTTTTGTGTGGTACAATTGTAATGTAAAATGTCTTTACATATGAAGAATGACTGGAGAGTACTATATATGAACTCTATTATAAATTTGACAGTCTTTTGTGAATAATGTCAGAGACAGTATCATTAACATCTAAATAAAATATCTTGGATCATATATTTGAGATACTAATGCAAATTATCTCTTACCATCTAGCCTACATGAATTAGACTCCCATTGCTGTTATACGTAGTAATATAAAATAAATGACATAAAATAATCAACTTTATTATCTGACATTTATTAGGCTGGAAGTCCAACAGAGTTCTAACTGGATTAAAATCTAGGAAGTAGCATGCTGGATTATTTTATAGGGTTACTTGGGAAGAATCTGTTTCCTGGCCTTCTCTAACCTTAGCAGACATGGTCCTTTCCTGGATTATGGCCTCTTCTCCATTTTAAAATACAGAGCATAAGACTCCCTTCTTTGATTGTTATCCCTTTGTTATTTCTCTCTCTAAAAGCAGCTAGTAATCCTCTCCTTCTAAAGATTAGGTACATCTGAATAATCAAGGATTCCCACCCCATACCAAGATCATATGTGAAATTTTATTTTTTAGTATACAAGACCATGTAGTCACAGGTTATAGGAGACAGTATGAGGACATTTCTGGGCAAAGAGTCTACCTTCATCATAATCTTCCTATACAGCCAATTTTATAGCAATAATTATGAATGCAAAAATATCTGCTTCAAGGATCAAATTGAAATTAAAGTTATGTTTTCACAAAATATAGAAATAATTGTATAGGAATATATGTATGTGCATGATTTAGGACATGTGAAGTTTCTTCTGCTTTTTATAAATAGTATTTGGAGTTAGGAGGGAATGTGTAGAATATTCAGCTCAATCCTGCTCCCTCCACAAGAACACAGAGGACCCCTTCCTTTCTAGGAGAGGGCTGTTCATTTCTCTCAATATAGAATTCAACATTTATTTTTTTAAAAAAAGCAGCTTTTCAGTTTCTTTGACTATAAGCAAATGAGGCCAAAAAAGGAGAAAAGAAGCAAAAACAACCAACAAACAAACCAAAACCACCCTCCCAACCCTGGTAAGTGTTTTCCTAAATGATTGGAGTTTATTGAGAATGTAAAATGCTTTTGATTGTAAGCATAGTGCTGACATGATCTTCTGGAAAAAAGGATACAATTTCACTATGTGAATAATGTCCAATTGTTTCCAAAGTACATAAGTAGTTTGGTTAGACAAAAATGTTATGCATCTCTCAGTTTCACTGTATAAAACTGAAATAATTTTAGATATTGTGATTGCAGCCAGATTGATGAAGATTGTCCATTTGAGTCTAGGATGTGGGAGAAACAAAAGAAAATGGGCTTGAATGTTTTTCTCTGAGATTTAAGACTAACATAATCAGTACCTCAGCAATATCTACTTCTATACACAGCAAGCATTCAATAAATGCTTAATTTTCTACAAGAGGATCATGTTTAGGTTTTTCTTCCTAGTCAATAGTAGCCTGATTGTATTCTTTCTTCTCAATCTAATTTGAATCAAGCAAATATGGTAGAGGTGACAGTATAGAGCCTCATCCTGTAATTATCCACCTTCCTCATTCCAAAAGTTAGTCCACTTCCAGACTCTTCTTTTTAATAGCAATTTAGACTTTCTGCAAGGTTTTACTGCCTTCCTGGGCATACTGTAATTATACATTACTAGCGGAAAACCACAAAATTCCTGCCATTTCATTTCCACCCTCTGTCTTTTGAAATTATTTTCCCTATTCTCTATTTAAAAATAGAGTCTCATGGTAGATGGAGACATTATGAATATAATTCTCACTTCTTTCCTGCTCCAAAGTGCTTGCCTGTCCACAAATTATTCAGTGGATTAAAATCCTTTCCTCATGGGATCTGTAGAAAGAAATGATGCTTGCATGATGCTGGCTTACTGCAAGGGCCAGATGTACACTGAAGGCTTGAGGGAAGGATGTGAAGAGGGGACAGGCTGATACTACATGGTGCAGCCTTCAGAGAGATTCTACATGCCCATACAGTGGGGCCTGAAAGTACCATATTTCAGTTCCTCCATACTACAAAGTGCTAACCCGCATCTTACTGTGATGTTTTATAGTCTTAGTATAAGTTAGTAATTTTACTTCTTAATACACTATTGTTGTAGGAGGCCACTTATTCATTTCCCAGCTGCCCAGACTCCCAAAATAATCACACAGAAACTATATTATTTAAACCACTGCTTAGCCCATTAGTTTTAGCTTCTTATTTGCTAACTCTTAGATCTTAATTTAACCCCATTCCATTAATCTGTGTATCACCATATGGCTGTGGTTTACTGGCAAGGTTCAGCATCTGTCTCTCCAGCGGCTCCATGGCTTCTCTGACTCCACCTCCTTTCTCCCAGAGTTCAGTTCAGTTTTCCCTGACTAGCTCTGTTTTACCCTATCAGGCCAAGCCAGTTTTCTTTATTCATTAATAGTAATCACAGCATACAGAGGGGAATCTCACATCACACTGTTATTTATAGAATATCATTCCTAGTAAGACATTCCATAGTCACCAATTGAAATCAATGCACTTGTCCAGGCAGAAAGCAGGTATGATTCCATGAAGAATCTTACAGGAGGAAAAAAATGAGGCTTCCCTCTAAATGTGAAGAGGTTGAACAAAAATAAAAAAGGAATCCCTGGAAAGAGAGACCCAGATTATTCTGAGCCATCTGAACAAAGCTTCCAATATCTAAGTACTTTTCTCCTTGGGTATAGATAGATAGATAGATAGATAGATAGATAGATAGATAGATAGATAGATAGATAGATGATAGATAGATAGATGATAGATAGATAGATAGATAGATAGNAGATAGATAGATAGATAGATAGATAGATGATAGATAGATAGATGATAGATAGATAGATAGATAGATAGATAGATAGATAGATAGATAGATATGGTGTGTGTACATATGTGTATATATACATATATATGTTGCATATATATATATATATGCAACAAACCCATTATTTTTTCTACTCCCTTCTATCTAATTTGATCCTGTTTGAATCTTTGTTGTGGTATGAGCCTGCAATGCCCCTGTAATTTGAGAAAGTTGTGGAAACTTTAGGAAAAATGGGGTCTTATTGGCAGAGAGACACCTGCACCTGGCCATTCATTATCATCATGCCTGAAATCCCCTGAAATCATGAACCAATCTAAGCTTAAACTGCTTTCGTTAGGTAGTTTGGTACAGTGATCAAAATTGGATCTATTTTTATATTCATTTTGCCTTTCACTCAAACTAAGCATCAACCAGCACTCTCCTTTTCCTGTGTATAACAATAACCCTGTCAATTGTCCCTTTGAGTTCTGTGTTTCCTGTAGTACCAGGGGAAGTCAGACGGAACTCCATTTTGCTGTGGATCAGTTAGATGCAATTATTTAGCTTGCTGGGATGACTCCATAAAATGTGGTTGCACTTCTAGTTGCAATACTGTTAAATTTAGAAAACTTCACTTTAATTTGAAAATATTGCACATCTAAATTTCATTTAGTATATATAATCATCTATTCAACCTCTTACTTACCTTAAATTTACTCACAACATTTACATTTACCTTGTAGTTGAACATCTAAAGAAATTTTTTTTATCAATATGCTGGAAAGAAACCAGGCTTCTGTGTAGCTCACTTTCTATTGAATACAAGTAGCTTCCATGTTATCACAAAGCTAAAAGCTGAACCACTGCAAATCCAAGGCCATCTGTATTTTATATTGGCTTGGCTGTCCAGGTGCAAAGCATTCTTCCAATATGTCATATTATTGTGTAAAATACAGGAGATAATCACCTTATAAACAGGAGATGTTAGTTTTGGCTTGAAGTTTTATAGGTTCTAGTGCACAACTAGTTAGCTCTATTGTTTTTAGACAATTCAATGTATCATAAAAGGAACATAGAAAGGCACAAAAGCATTCAGCTCATAGCTGGGAACAAAAAGAGTGGCAAGGGATGAAGAAAGCAATATTCCAATATTCCCTTCAGGGACACAGCACAGAGGGACGTGCTTTTAATAAATGTGTCCTTAGGGAAATTTTCAATTAAATCAATGAGAAGAAATTCTGTAAAATGGCATTTGGAAGCTAGGAAGGTGTCTCAGTCACAAAAGTGCTTTCTGAACAAACATGAAGATCTGAGCTTGGATCTCAAGCAACCACATAGAGCCAAATTATGAAGTTCATCTTTATATGAGAAAGCTGAGAAGGTGGAAACAGATGGATCCCTAGAGGTTGTCTGCCAACTGCTCTGGCCTAATTAGCTCTAGGTTCAACAAGAGACCCTGTCTCTAAAAAGCAAAGGGAAAAGCAACTGTGGAAAACACTTGAAGTCAGTTTTTTACCTCTATATGTATGCACACATATTTACACATACATGCACAAGAACACATACACGTATACTACAGGTACCTCCACATGGCGATTTAGGTCATCCCCCACCAAATCCTTGTGTTTGTGTGAACTTCCTAAAAAGTTTTCTTTCAGACTAGACATATTGCAATATGAATTTTTCAGGACATTTTATTAAGTTACAATTTACCAGCATGCAATACAGAAAGAAATATATACTAATCCTCACATAGTGACAGAAGTTTTCACAAAGTCTATGCCCCCATGTCAAAGAAGCACAGATCAGGAAATACAACCTTCCTGTTATTAATACTCTGATTCTCACATCTGGCTCTTATGAGCCAACAAGTGTTTGAATATTGGTCATTTTGGAAACCAGTGACTTCCCTCTATAAGAATTTGTTATTCCTTCAGGTATGAACAAATCTGTCTGCTTTAGTTTTTCCTCTTTTTATCTTTAGTACTTCTTCTTTAGGCTTTAGCCTTTGATGTTGAAAGATCAAAATTTCTCAATACAAATGATGCACAGTGAAAAGACTGTTCCTGTGTCTTCAAGGACAGCATGAATTCAGAAATCCAGATGTCAATCAGAGTGGAAGATGATAACGTGGAACTGCATTATCAAGTCAAGCTTTGGTCAAGTCGGGGGAAGTCATTTACTTTCCACTCCCTTTCCAATTCACATCCTAGAACCTACTTTGCTGCCTTACAATAACCAAACATCTAATAGTCTATGAACCCACGAGTGGCAGGGGTGATTTATTGATGGCATTTGTGGCTCTGTTCTTGTCTCCTGTTATCTGCAGCCTTTCTTATGACTCTCCTCTACATGTTCTCTTCCTTTATTTTCCTGTACACGTTGTGTGTCCCTGACTTCACAAAAGCAGCCTTGTGGTTGTCATTGGTGATCTATGAGCAATAAAATGCAATAGTGGTTGCCTCCTTATCTCTAAACACCAAAGCATTCAAGTGTCAGGACAGTATATGGTAACTAAATTGCCATGAAACACAAGCCATAAATCCAAAATACACCATTTTCTATAAGAGGTGTCTAAAATTGCTATGTATTCTTTTCTCTGTCTTTGGCACTTCTGATGATTTTCTTTCTTATTATTCTCAGAAACACATTTTAGTACTAGTCCTATTCAAATGGAGATGCTTTTTCGCATATCCTTTCATTGTTCTGTCCAGCAACACTTATTTTAACAGAGAACCTCTCGCAGGTAAAGTTGTTGACAATGTGAAAGGAAGACAATTTGTGGCATGGGTCTTGTTCTTGAGAAAATAAAGTTATACCAAAAGATGAAGATATATAGATTTTATTCTTATTAATTGTTGATGACTATTGGTCTAGGCACTGATTCTTTGAGTAAAGTAAAATTTTATTAGGAATTATTTCATTGTCTTTTTTCTTTCTGTCAATCTTTTTGTCATTCTGATCTCTGGATCCTAGCTCAGCATCCAAAATGGGCTCTCTCTCCTGACTCGTTCTTCAGGTTAAACGAGTCTTTGCTTAGCCACACCCACAAGTTCTGAATCATCATTGTCCCAGCACATCTAGCATGCAGAGCAGATAGTAAGTCATAGATTTTGAGGTTGGGTTGGAGTCCCAGTCCCAACGCTGAGAACCTATCTTGGTTACAGAAGATGGCTGGTTCAGGCTCCATATTCTCTATTACTAGAGGCCCTCAGGGTTCCTGGAAGTTTCAATTGCACCAGGTTCCATTATCACTCCTTTAATGCCCACCTATTTTATTGATATCCCTTATTTTCTCATTCCTTCCTGCCTCCCCACCTGATCTTTTCTGTTCCCATCCCTACTCACCTTCAGTCCAACCACAATACCTATTTCCCCTTCCCATGGAGACCCATGTATCCCCCCAAAACCTCTCCATTTTATCTAGCTTCTCCAGATCTGTGCGTTTCAGTGTGATTATCCTTTACTTAACAGTTAATATCCACTTATAAGTGAGTATGCATCATGTTTGTCTTTCTGGGTCTGAATTGCCTCACTTGGGATTTTTTTTTTTTTAGTTCAACCCATTTTCCTGAAATTTCATGATGTCATCATTTTTTAAACAGCTGAGAAATACTCTATTGTGTAAATATATCACATTTCTTCATCCATTCTTCAGTTGAGGGACATGTAGGTTGTTTCCAGTTTTTGGCTATTAGGATTAAAGCCTCTATGAACATAGTTGAGCAAATGTCCTTGAGGTATGATGGGGTCTATTTTGGGTTTATGTCAAAAAGTGATACAGCTGGATTTTGAGGTAGATCAATTTCCAGTTTTCTAAGGAACCACCATATTTATTTTCATAGTGCCTGTAGGAGTTTTCACACTCAGCAGCAATGGAGGAGTGTTCCTATTGCTCCACATCCTCACCAGCATGAGCTGTCATTTGTGTTGTTGATCTTAGGCAATGCTGACAAGCTGAGATGGAATATTAAATTCCTTTTGATTTGCATGTCCCTAAAGGGTGTTGGATTTTGTCAAAGGCCTTTTCAGCATCTGATGAGATGACCATGTGAGCTTTTTTTTTTTTTTCAATTTGTTTATATAGTAGATTACATTTACTGATTTTTTTTTGTGCTGAACCATCCCTGAATCTCTGGAATGAAGCCTACCTGATCATGATGGATGAACCCTGTTATGTGTTCTTGATTTAGGTTTTTAAATAGTTTGTTGATTATTTTCTCATGTATGTTCATTAGGGAAATTGGCCTGTAATTTTCTTCCTTTGTTGAATCATTCTGTGGTTTTGGTACCAGGGTAAGGATAGTCTCATAAAATGAATTTTGCAATGATCCTACTGTTTCTATCTTGTTAAATAATTTGAATAGCATTGGTATTAGCTCTTCTTTGAAGGCCTAGGAGAGTTCTGCACTAAAATCATCTGACTCTTGACCTTTTCCTTCCTTCCTTCCTTCCTTCCTTCCTTCCTTCCTTCCTCCCTCCCTCCCTCCCTCCCTCCCTCCCTCCCTTCCTTCCTTCCTTACTTCCTTCCTTCCTTTCTTTCTTTCTTGGCTTGGAGATTTTTAATTTTTAGCGACTGTTTCTATTTCCTTAAGTGTTATAGGTCGATTTAATTACTTATCTGATCTTGATTCAACCTTTGTAAGAAGTATCTGACAAGAAAATTATCCATTTTTTTTTTTAGATTTTCCAATTTTGTATAGTACAGGTTTTTAAAATATGACCTAATGATTCCTTGGGTTTCCTCAGTGTTTGCTGTTTTGTCTGCCTTTTCATTTATGACTTTGTTACCCTTTGATTATTTCCCACCTTCTACTCTTCTGGGTGTGCTAGCTTCTAGGGCTTTCAGGTATGTTATGTTTCCTGTAAGAAATCTTGCCATTTTTTATGAAGGCACTTAGGGCTATAGACTTTTCTCCTATGTTTTCATTGAAGTATGAGTTTGCTGTGCAATCATTTTCATTGAATTTTATGAAGTCTTTAATTTCTTTACTTATGTCTTAAACCAGTATTCATTTAGTAGAAAAATTTTCAGTTTCCATGAGTTTGTAGACTCATAGGTATGTTGTTTCTGTTGTTGAAGTTCAGTTTTAACCCATGGTGACCTTTGAGGATGCTGGTGATTATTTCAACTTTCCCAAATCTGTTGAGATTTGCATTGTGACTGAGTATCTAGTCAATTTTGGAAAAACATCCATGAGTTGCTGAGAAGATACATTCTTTTGTATTTGGGTGAAATCCTCTGTATCTGTTACTTCCATTTGGCTTATAACATCTGTTTGCTAAAGTGATTTTTCTCTTTAGCTTTTGGATGCTTGTCCATTGGTAAGAGTGGGGTACTGAAGTTTACCCCTGTTAATATGTGAGGGTCAATATGTAGTTTAAGCTTAAGAATGTTTCTTTTAAAAACTTTTTGAACATTGGTACCCTTGTGTTTTGGGCATAGATGTTAAGAATTTATTCCTCTGTGTCTGCTTTTATGTTCCCTTTTTTATTTATTAAAGATTTCTGTCTCTTCCCCACTGCCGCCTCCACTTTCCCTCCCCCTTTCCCAATCAAGTCCCCCTTTCTCGTCAGCCCAAAGAGCAATCAGGGTTCCCTGCCCTGTGGGAAGTCCGAGGACCACCCACCTCCATCCAGGTCTGGTAAGGTGAGCATCCAAACTGCCTAGGCTCCCACAAAACCAATAGGTGCAGTAGGATCAAAAACCCATTGTTGGATATTCTCTCTCTGCCTTTTGGTTAGTTTGGATAAAGGTTTGTCTATTTTGTTGATTGTTTTGCAGAACCAACTCTTTGTCTCATTGATTCTTTGTATTGTTTTTTGTTTGTTTGTGCCTTTTTATTTAAATTACCGCTCAGTTTGATTAGTTCCTGCTCTCTAGTCATCCTGGGTGAGTTTGCCTCTTTTTGTCTAGAGTTTTCATGTGTTACTCACTAGTGTGGGATTTTTCCAGCTTATTTATGTAGGCATTTGGTGCTATGAACTTTGCTCTTAGCACTGCTTTCATTATGTCCAATAAATTTGAGTATGCTGTGTGGTCAAATTTCTTTTATTTCTTCCTTGACTCATTGATGATTCAGGAGAACATTGTTTAATTTCCATGTGTTTGTGGGTTTTCTGAAATTAGTATTGCTGTTGAATTCTAATTTTAAGCCACGATGATCCAATAAGATACATGAGGTTTTTCCAACTTTGTTTTGTATCTGTTGAGGCTTGTTTTGTTACCCAGTATGTGGTCAGGTTTTTAGAAGGCTCCATGAGGTGCTGAGAAGAAATTACATTCTTTTATGTTTGGATAAAATGTTCTGTAGATGTCTGTTAAGTCCATTTGAGTCATAGCATCTATTAGTTCTCGTATTTCTCTATTAATTTTCTGTCTGACAGGCCTGTCTAGTGGTGAGAGTGGGGTGTTGAAGTCTCTCACTCTTACTGTGTGGGGACTGAATTTCTGGTAGATGGCATAGTCTCTTGTCAAGTAGGAGGTCTCCAACTGAGTTGAAGGCACAAGTTCTGGATGGCTGCTTGGTTTCTCATCCAACAAGGAAGTCTCTGTCTAGGTTAGAGTCTTAAATTCTGGTGGCCTTTGTGGAGTCTAGTCCAGCAGGGAGTTCCTTGTGAGCTTTCTGGGATATGGTGATGAGGAGAGGAGAAGAGAGGAGAGGGAACTGGGGACAGGCTGTGTGGCCTATCTGGTAATCTAGAAAGCCGGGTCTTTTTCTTGTGGGAGTCAGGGCCTGTAGCTGTATAGGAGTATTTGCTATAGGGAACCTAGAGAGTGGGGAAGGTCCACAGGTGGAGGCTTGCCTTGCTTAGCAGGTGTGGCCTGTCGTTGGGCAGGGGTATCTGCCCGAGGAAGCAGAAACAGTGGAGAAGTTAGTCAGGGGAAGCATGGTCTGTGGGTGTAGGTGGTAGAAGGTGATAGTAGGTGGTAGTAGGAAATGTTTCATTGCAGGAACCTAGAGCGTGGGGAAAGTCCAGAGCTGAGGTCTGCGTGTTCTAGCAGGTATAGCCTGTGGTGGGGCAAGGGGTGTCTGACTTATAGATTTTAAATGTATAAAAGGAATTTTTAGACATTAACGTGGATACTGAACAGTGGGATTAAGACTAATTCCTTCAGACTAGAAGATCAAGTTTATCTTAAAGCAAATGACACTTCAAATATCCTTGAAGATTGAGTTGTTTGGGGCCATGTGGACAAAAAGGGTACCCTGGTAGTACAGTCAGAATAATATGGGATAAAATGCAGGGGTAAAAGGAGTTTATATGAGGAAGGATTTCTTTTAAACAAAAGAAACAGTCAGCACACCACAGAAAAAGTCTTAGCAAAAAATGGCCATCCACAGTGCAGGGCTTTTCTCACCAGCCTAGAGACTTTGTCCCATTTTTCTTCAGAGACAGGTGGATTGTCAAGGACTCATCTTTCTCTTTCACTTTGTCATTCTCATCACCTTGGATCAGCTTAAATTAATTCTTCACTTTCACATCCTTTAATTTGTTTATAATGGGACACAATGTATTGTATAAATATATGTATACTTCAATATGTATACACAATGTATGATGATCATATCAGTCTAATTACCATTTTCCCACTGAAACAGTTACTATTTTTCTGTGTTGGAGACTTTCAAATTTTCCCATTAAGCCATTTGTGATACTAGAGTAAATCTATAGTTTCCTCACCTCATTGTGCCTTATAGAATTTACACTTATTCCTCCAATCTAGCTGTATTTTGGTAACTTCCATTATCTGTCTTCATTCAGCCCCATTCAGGTTCCAGTCACTAATCCCTGACAATCAGTAAGTTTTGTCCCCGTTAGATTAATATCTGTTTTTCTCTCTAGTAGTTCAGTTCCATGCATATTTTCTAGCATGTAGTCAATGCTTAATAAGGGTACCACCTTTATTAAGAATTCATTTACTTTCTATTATATAGCCTAAACCCTTAGTGAACACAGTCTTGTTGAGAGGACTTCAAAAAACTTCTTATCCATGGCAATTACTAGTATTATGAATGCATCACTGATTGAATTAATGTGTGATCATATCAGGCTGAAGTAATGAGTGATTTATGAGACCAATAAACTTGTAACTACTGATGGATGACTATGTTGGTGAAAGGCTTAAGGCTTTCCCTATTTTCTGGTACTTTCCTTTTTACCTTTCTGTTGGGTTCTCTTATATCCTCCTTTTTTACCCATGTCTTCCCCTCTAAATAATTGATGAAGTCCCTGGATCATATGCTCACTTTCACTTCCTGACCTCAGGCTAAAGAACCCAAATGCCTCCAATGTGTGAGCATGTTTTAAAGACTTGTTTATTTCCTACCCTCCTCCTCTACTTTGTAGTCAGCTCTGCTTTAGGCTTCTATTTTCTTTGCTTTTGAAAGATCTTCTAAAATACCTGTCTTGATCTTGAACTCCAATGCAACCCTTACTGGGTCTTTTTCATTATAGCTGCTTGGGGGAACAGGCACGTGACTGGCCTCCCACAGACTCAACCCCTAACGTGCTGTGTTGATGCTACACTTGGCTCTGCTGGGAAATGCTCAGTGGGCAGAGAACACTTTGTTGTGGAACTCAGACCCCCCGCATAACAGCCATTACCATCTTCATCAGAGCGGCTGTGATTATCCATAAGAAGCTCTTACATGTAGACCAAGTTACTCAACGGTCACATATATGCAGAGGTCCCATCCATGCTCCCTAGCTGTTAGTTCAAATTCTGTGAGTTCACATGAGCCAGGCTGGTGGTTTCTGTTGGTTTTCCTGAGATGTTCCTGACCCAATTTCGTACAGTTCCTCCTCCCTCTCCTCAGCAGGATTCCGGGAGCACAATGGTCCAATGTTTAGTATTGGATCTGTAGCTTGTTCTATACAAGACTCTGAGCAATGGGAACTGAGGCTGCCCAACGTGATCGGACTGGCTATTGGGAACTTATACCTGGATTGCCTTGCCAAGCTGGAATACCGGGGTGGTGAGGGGAGCATTTGGTCTTACGGCAGCTTGATATACCATTTTATGCTGACACCCTTTGGAGGCCTGCCCCTTTCTGAGCTATTATGAGGAGTGCAGGGGTGCAGGGGGAGGGAAAGGAGAGCAAGGAGGAACGGCTGCCGTCGGGATGTAAAATAAATGAATTATTTTTTTAAAGCAACTCTCAAAATCAGGCCTCTTGACAACCATTTGTAGAGGGAAAGAATGGGTCTTGTTTTTAGATTCTCACCCGAAGCTCTAACCACTCCCTCTTGAGCCTCTTGTCCAGGTGTTTGTAAGCCTTCCCCAGGTTCGGGCTCCTTGGAGAGATGATAAGGCATATAGAGGGTCAAAAGCACACAGCTGGAATTGAGACTCCAGTGGTATAGATCTGCAGAAGCTGCCATCCATGCTAGGACAGGAATTTTAAATGACTGGGCGGTTTTGGTGTCACCTAGGCCTCTGTAAGTGAAACCCCTCACCAAAGCTTCTGCAAGTAAACCAAATAATAAGCCCATCAGTCCTCACAGCTAGACTTGCCAGGAAGCATTACATTTGGGGCCCCGAATGGGTTGAATAGATGTTGGTTCCCAGCAGTCAGGGAAAATTCTTGAAGCAGTTAGTCAAACTGTCTCTAAGCTGTTGTTCCTGCTGAGAGCCATGCCCTCTGTCTGGGAAGCCTGAGTATGCAAGCCCATGCTGACATTAGTGTAAAGTTCTGGTTTCCTCTCAGACACGCTCTCCATTCTCCCCAGGAGAACTTTCTTTATTCATGACTTTCATTGTCTGTGAACAGACGGTCCATCACCAGCAAGTGACAAATTGTTCTCTTCCCAGGAAGTGCTTGGAAACAAATGCAATTAATGATCGACAGGCTAGCAATGGAGGGTGTGGAAACCCTTGAAGTAAATGAGTCCAGCACATAGTTTTCCAACTGTAACCAGAGCATCTGCCTCAGGAAAAGAGAAAGTCAAAAGAAACAGAATTTGTCAGCTCTCTGTCATATATACTTACCTGGGAACCTAATTATTGGGAAAATAAATATTTTTCTGGTTTTAAATTGGTATTCCAGAAGACAGCAGACCTGTTTAGCCTTGTGTAAGTTGCTGCTCTGAATTGTAATAAATACTTCATACCTGTGGGGAGGTATATAACAAGGCCAATAACTGCAAATAAATGTGACAAAGTGTCCAGATCACATATCTGCAAGGCCTTATCAATCATATTAACACATACTCATCATAAACTGCTCATCCAGAATTTCTAAATAGAAGACACAGTACGCAACAGTACAGACTTGTCAGTACATTTTTCAGTATGTATTATCAAACTAAAATGTTTTCATTGCATACACACACACACTTATATATATATGTATATATATATACATATATACTGTTACACAGACTTTGTTTTGTGTTCCAGTAGCAAAATATTTGAAATTGAGTAATTGCTAAAGAATAGAAATTTGTTTCTTAAAGTTGTTAAGACCAAGGCCAAAGGGTTTGCCTTTTCCTTTGGTGGATAACGTCTTATATCTCATCGCAGAAGAGACGTTAGGAGGGTGAGAAGGAGAGATAAGAATCATCCCCTTATCCAGAATCTACTCCCAGGATAATTAAGCCATTCCTGAAACAAGGATCTCAAATAGATAGATACTAAACAATATATGCAGGCAGATGATTCATAATGTAAGCAACACTTAAATGCCTAACTAGTATCTCAGTACTGTTGTATGAAGGTACTGTGTTCAACAAATGAATGTTGGGAGACACAGTCAAACCATAGAACATGCATACTCTGTAATTCAGTCCAACTTTATTTGTGCAGGGGCATGTATTTGTGTGGAGTTGATTATATCACTGCCCAAAGGTTTACTGTTGGTAAACCTTAGTTTCTTTTTTCATAATAAATCCTTGAATTTGGGCATTTTTCCAAGAAGGATTTGACTTTAGTTTATCTTTGTATGGCCATGAAGTTAAGAATTCAATTGCTGTGGGATTAAATGCGTTTATAAAAATGCTCAGTATTGATAAAGAATGGTCAATTCTGAACATTTGACTAATTTTTATAAATATATTGGATTGTGAATTAAACTTGAATTCACCTATATTAGTGTTCATTCTCTTTTATTCTCTTAAAGTGTGTTCATCAAGTGTAAACTTGTTCTCCCTGCTAATTTTAGTGAAGTTTTTTTTGCTGTCTTAATTCTTTTATCTAATTCTATCAGTTCTGTATCTCTATAATTCACCCCATATTCTTATGAGTTGTATATTAGAATGAAAATTTATAAAAACAGAACCAAGAAATACTCCACTATTAGATGAGCTTATATATCATTAGGGAGAAAATAAATGAAATAATTTGAACTTAATAATCATAAAATACCATTATATTTTCTCACTTTTCATAGATACTTTATGATTTAAAAGGAGAATTAGTATGAGATTTCTTTAGGAGCATATTTTCCTTACCACTAACATCACATATTGAAATAAATAGGGTGATTGTGGCTCAAATGCAATAAAAAGGAAGTCAGTCATAGTAGAGTGACTTAACTGCCCCATTACCACCCACCCTTTAGGTTTCTGTAATTTAAGATATACCAACTCATTCAACACTATAGATAAACTTTTATTTCATCAATGTTATTAAATAGACCAGTCCATTAAAGATGGAATACCTGGACCACCAGCCTCCATCTCTTCTTGCCCACCAGCCTTCATACGTGAAGCAACATTTCGCATTATATTTTTAAATTCCACTTCAATTTCACTTTCTCTTCTGTCTTCCTCTTCCTTAACATCCCAAAAGTATCTCTATTGATTTGTGAGAATATGTGATTAATTGGTAAGGCAGCTATAACCCTAAGGTCATGAAATTTATTTAAACGTCCCTTCCCAATCATTCCTGAGCACAACTACTTTGTTCCTCCTCACTTCCAGGACCCTATCATAATAAACTGGAAGATTTCCTTGAGTATTCATATGTCAAAATAATATTTTGTGTGCATATCAAAGTACACAAAATCATGACATATTTAAGGAAAAGAAAATTGTGCTAAAGGCTTATTTTTAGTAGTTTTCTACCCAAAAAATTTTCAATTTTTTATTTTGCTATATACATAATTCATAATATTTTAATTGAAAAAAGTAGCATCTACTAATGATGGAAAATGATTTATTTGAGATATGTATGCCTTTTGATGTTAATTCTCATGCCTGCTTGGAATTTTAGAGCATAAATAACACATTTTATTGCTCTACCTATAATACCGTTTTTCCCATGCTGCAAATAATGCATCAATAAGTTTATTGTGCATTCTGCTATGTCTGTAAGACAATTGTATTTAGAATAAATAACATAGCATATATAAGCATATACATGTTTGAATTTGGCATCAAAGTTCTTAATAATGATCAGTTGAACAAGAGTTGTCTAATTGCCTTCCGGAATGACCATATTAAAATATATTCTTATACAGTGTACATAAAGCCTTCTGTTTCTGACATCTTCAGTTTTCTAAGTATTGAAAGTCCAATGGAAATAAATTTAATTTAACTTAATTTTCATTACCTGAAATGAAAATTTTCATTAACAATGAAAATTACTTCCTATAATGCCGCTTTAATTTCAGTATGAGTTGCGTAGTTTTGTCAGTGTTTGTTTTCTGTTACCTATAGTGGTCTGGGAGGACCTCAGACTCATACCACCCAATGCTTACAACATTCCTGACTCAGCATCACTCCCGGTCCAATTTTTTTTTTTCTAATGTGTTTCCAGTGCCTAGTTCTCATAAACAAGCAAACAAAGAAAGCTAAACACAACTTTAAAACCAACTTGTTTGTGTAGGCTGTGGGTATGTCCCTATACATTATATTTGTTAATAAATGGTCACTAGGACTAAAGAGTGTTTGGTGTCTCTTGGACTGTTTCAAGCATGACTTGTGGCACACCATTTGAATCCTGCTCTGCTCATTTCTTTCATTATGACTTTAACCTTCAAACCCTTTGCATTTTAAACTTATAGGTGGAACTATCATGAGCTAGTAATGCTTCCACTGGGTTATTCTTTTAGTAATTATTCCACTGATCTTATAACTAGTAACATAAAAATAGTGCAAAATAATATTTTCATAACCCCTAAATACCACCATCTTAACATGTGATCAACATAAAAATACTAATGTATCTAAATTCTCTGTGTCAAGCTAAAACTCCAAAACCCTGTGTGTACTTTATACTAAGACATTTTCCAACCATGTATTATATTTCCAGCAATGATACCTGAATGTTATTTATGTTAAATAATTACAATTGAAAAGGACGATTTAAAAATTTTTCCAAACCTATTTAAAGCCCTACTAATACAGGAGGATTGTTTTTTAGATATAAATTCAAATCAAGTAAAAAAATTATTATTTTTTATTTAAATTTTTTAAAATTTGTTTTGTTGATCCCTCTTAGTCCCTTTCAAGGAGCTCTATGGCAAGTACACACCATCCAGGACGCCTGGAGAGCGTCTCTCATCTGCTAGAAAAGAATAGACAGGTATAGGGTTGAGAACTAAGAAAAATGAGATAAAGTAAGAAACAAGGTAAATGCCATAAAATCTACTTTTAAATATCTTTGAAATTCTAGGGAAAATATGTTTCTCAAAGAAGAAGCCTACTTGGGTCTGTGTGGAAAGTGCACGAGACCGCAGAAGAGAAGCTTTCCTCTGTCTCAGCCAGGCAAAGATGACTGGGTTTGGTCTTTAATGGGAGAGATTATTAAAATTTGAGAAAGAATTTCTCTCTATTCACAGTAAGGAGCCCCAAGAGCTCTATCCCTGTAGCTTTTAAATTAGGGTAAATGTGACTCTGCCTGGGTGATTTAGTTGCAGGCCTTCCTGGACTGCATCCATGAACATAGCAACGTCTCTTCCTGCTCTGAGCTTGTGATTCTAATGATCACCTGTGGATAAATGATCCACATTTCCAGTTGTTTTTAAAATGCTGGGAGAGCAATTGATCTTTTTGACTGTATAATTATTGATATGGAGATTTTTAATGTTTGTTTCCCTGAGATGAACTAAGTTGGTAACTGAGGTATTACTTAGCTGTGAACTCTGAAAAAGCACTGGAATGATTTAAAGTACTTTTTGTGCCCCTGAGGGTGATCAATAGGCAGAGAATCCCACAGCTATCTTTGAGAAATTCATACCCCTCACATAAATGATCAACAAAGGCTACTGTTGCAAAAGTCATGTTCATGTTGAACTAAGTTCATATCTGGGCCCATGAACTAGATTCCCAGGTGATTCCCTTAGATTGCTTTGGTTGTTAACAATGCCCCTGCGTCAGGAAAGAAGAGGACATCTCATAACTAGATTGCAATATCCAGTTTTCCTGGAGATCATGTACAATTTGCCTCAGAAGACTCATTAGTGATAAATTCTTTGGGGCTGTCAATTTGGCAAAACAGTGACTCTTGATATTAGAAAACATCTCTGCTGCTGCTGCTGTAAAAATCTTTTCTTGAGTAAAATTTAGTTAAGCTCTTGTCTAGCTTCTTTTGTTTACTAGTGTTGAGAAATCTGGCTTCTTACATACTATAAGTGCCTTTTTGAAACATTTTAATTAGGGCACTAGTAGTTGCTGCTGTGATATTTGAGACTAGGCACGGATTTCTTAGACCTGGTAGCTATGACCATCCAGTTACCAAACTCCCCTGAGAGTGCACAGAAAGAAAAGAGGCTAAGAGGACAGGGAATATGCTAGAAATCTCAGATTTTATCTCATCTTATTCAGACATTCATCATTTGCTCTTTAATTCTATGCTAGATGAGAAAATGCTGGTGAATCTTAGCCCTTGGGGTATCATGCTGCACTGGGAAAGTTTGTCAACGGTGACTGTCTTTCTCAAGTTCTCTAATGATTTATCATTGGGTGCAAAATATTATTGAAACTCGGTGAAAGAGGAAGTATTAGGCAATGTTATCTGAGAGTAATTAATTAGATACTTTTCATTGTATATTAGAAATTAATATGTTAGGACTGGGTAATTTAATTGCTGGTGCAAAAGCAGGGAATGAAAAGTTTCGTACTACTGGGAATATGCTAAAGAATATTTTGAGTCCCATGATTTACCACAGTTGGGAGACTTTCTTGGAAGTCTTATGACCACAAAGGTACCAGATCTCTGAATACTGTCAGAGGGCAAGGAAGTAAGGCATCAGTAGCAAGTCGGGTTCTCTCTTCTGTGCACAACCTTATCTACTTGCGGATGTATAGTGGACCAAAGAAGGGACACAGGAAGGTCTGACTATGATGCTAATAGCACTATGTGGGAGTCAAGGGCCTTAAAGTTTTATAGAGAGAAAGATTACAGCTGTAACTCAGCTTGCTTCTCTACCTTTATCTTCTATATTCCATTACATATTAGTGGAAAGAAATTCATAAAATTCCTACTCTTTAGCTTTGTTTCTGAAGGATGGCGATCTGATCTTACATTCTTAGTAGTTACTATAAGAAGCAGAAGACAAGACTGGCTGTCAATGCTGTTGATAAATCCACAAACTTAGAAAATCAGCTGCATATATATATATATATATATATATATATATGGAAGACAAAGAAACATAAATAATATTTTGGTGGTCAGTTTAAGCAACTCAAGATTCAATTGCCTTTATGAGAAACAAACAGGCAATATTACTGATTTGTCCCACAGTTCATGTTGCCATCTGCAAAGTTTTTGACTGTAGATCTAATGGCGGCATTGGATCTAATTACAAATTAGTGATTGATTCATTTAGGGAATAACTCAACTGAATGGCAGGGCAATGAAAAGTGAGCAGACCCTGAGGGGACACTCTGGCAGTGATAACTAATTCTGCCTGCTGATAGGAATCAGCATAGGTCACTCAGAAAATAGCTCTGGACAGAGCCAGTTATTCACCTTCCACCTGCAGTAAGTGCTTTCCTCAGCCTTGACTCGACTGACATCAATTAACCCTCATGACATTCCTCAATTATGTGATCTATTCGGGCACACTCCATCCTTCCAAGGCAGGTTCCAGAATATCTCAAATTTGTTTTGCTTTTCTTGCAAAGGTTTTATACTGAACAGCTGTGATGTTTCCACTCTTAATTTTTAAGAGCACTTTGTCCATCCGTTTTGGTTATTTGCTTACTCTTTTGAGTGCATCTTAACATTTTATAAATGAATGCATGTCTCCAGTAAATTCTTGAAGTACTCTAGTTTAATGCTGCTTTACTTTGGTGTTGTGTATTATAATATTAAAGATGTGTTAATTGCACATAGGGATTGATGTTGCCAATGTCTTCTTTCTTAAGGACCTACACATAACCATCCATTCCTCTATCATTTAGCTCCTCACAAAGGCTACATATAATAAGAGCTAATATGGAAAGATCATCAAAAAGGTAAATGGCTCCTTATAAATTTCTTAGCAAAAGCTTTCATTTTTCCCTTTGTCAGCTATCTAGTACGCTCACAAATGGTATAGCAATCCTGCCAGCAAAACCAATAATGAGAGCTGTTTGAGTTTTTTCTCAAATGCTTGCACAAATGCATACTAAAGAGTGAATTTTAACTTTTTCAAAATTGGCATTTTAAAATAAACTAATACTAAATGCATTGGAGGTGATGGTGGTAGATGAAGCTACCATTCCATAACCAAAGGAGAGTATCTGATGCAGCCCCTGTTTTTGGTGAATATGCCAAGGCACAGAGACATGTGAGAATATCTTCCTTCTCTTCTATGTTTTACACTAGATATTTTTCTCTTAGTACAAAATAATTGTGAGCACTGTTAACTATATATGAATGTAAGAAAGAAGACAACGAAGGTAAGAATGTAGGACAAAATTACATTTGGCAGTTATGTATATAGGGTAAGTGAAGACAGAAAGGAAGATGATCATAGCACTGCTTACACTTCTTTTTTAATTTATTTTTTTTGAAAAAAATTCTGCCTTCTCCCTGCCTCCCATTTCCCTCCCCCGCCTCCCACTTCTCTCCCCCTCTCCCTACCTCTGTCCCCCTCCCCTCACTCCATTGCCCCTCCCTCTCGAGTCTGAAGAGCAGTCCGGATTAATGGGGCTGATCTATTGGGAGCTCACCAAGGCCAGCTGGACTGGGACTGAATAAACATGGGATAAAACCAGACTCTCTGAACACGGCGGACAATGAGGGCTGATGAGAAGCCAAGGGCAATGGCACTGGGTTTCGATCCTACTGCATGTACTGGCTTTGTGGAAGCCTAGCCCGTTTGGATGCTCACCTTCTTGGACCTGGATGGAGGGGGGAGGACCCTGCTTACACTTCTTAAAGACAGGTGGAAAGCGTGGATACATTGTGCTTCTCCAAAAGATCATGTCAAGACTGAAATTCCTAATTTGTGTTTGTGTTTGGTACATTGAAGGAGTGCGTAGGTCTTTCAAAGGGATTGGGGCTTTCCCCCAGGCAGGGAGTTCTCGTTTTAGTGGGACTAAACTAGTAACCACAAGGATGGGTTGGGGTGAAGCAGATCTGGCACCTCCACTCCCTGAGTTTTTCACATATACCCTTCTCAATTCAGCCATCTATTTTCTTTTGTTTAACCACTGAGGTGACTTACTTATAAGAGCCCTCCTGTGATCTGATAGATGCTTATGCATTAGTTTGAACTACTGTATCTAGAATAGGAGCTAAATTTTTCTTTATTACACCAACGCATGAATGAGGCTTTGGTCTGAGAACTCTGACTAGGGGCTGTGAAGGAGCAGAGAAAGGACTGACACATAGACACATAGACTCAGTGCAGGAGAACTGAGGTCTGGTAGGATTAGTGGGCTCTGACAGACGTACACCTACTACTGACCCTTACTGTTTTATAAGCACAGTCAGGCTGTAGGGGGTGTGGAGCAGCTATTTCCATAGAAGGTCTCTGTAGGCAAGCAGTCTTAGGCTGTAAACATCCAGAGGAGGAAGAAGCTGGAATTGCTTGTTTTTGTACACACTCAGATCCTGGAGGAAGCTTTATTATTTCTCTTAGGTCTGCCCAAGTAAGATATTACCATATTTATGGGGCTGGTGTCCTTGACATCGCAGAGCCCATGTCAATAATGCTTATCAACTCAAGACTTTACTCACTCAAGGTTTCCAACATGCCTTACATTTTAAAGTTTAGCCAACCTAACATAACCTTCTAGTATATATTTCATCATTTAGTCACATCTCAAACTTGCTGTATAGTTAGACAGACCTTGAACTCAGATCCTTCCCTTCCCCAGGGTTGAGAGTAAATGTGTACACCACTGTGCCTAGAATCACCCTCTTTAGAATAAACACACAAAGTCATAAAACAAATACAGTAGGAGTTGTACTTACTTCTTTTGTATCACCAGCAGTAAGTAAAGGGAGTATGTCATATTCAGACACTAGAAATAATGCTTATAGTTAGTTGTTTTCCGCTCATGGCCCTCCCCCCTCTTAATATCCATTGCCTCTTATTCTTTATTTACTATTGCTATGCATATTACATATATGTATGTATATATGTATTTATGTAAATAATTATGTAAATAATATCAGTTTAGTATGCTTAGTGTCACTTGCACATATATTGTTTTAGGATTGACCTCTTAGTATTAGATAAACAATGGGGGCAGCTCATCCCTAGGAAGAATTAATTGTCTCTCTCTGTCAGTAGTCATTTATTGTCTGAAGCACTTTATCTAAAGGTGGACCACACGAGATACCCCCTATACAGTTGGCATGTGATCTAGCATTATCATTGTTCAAGCCTTGTTTTGACTGGCATATTGTTGAGACTCTATGAGTATTAGCTTCCCTGCCCTAACAAGAAGACACAATCCCACAGCAAACTTCCTGAGCGCTAGCCGACAATCTCTTTATCCCCCTTTCTACAATAGTTCCTGAGTCTTTGGTGTTGGAATGCATTGTGGATGTAACAACTGGGCTTGAGCTCCCACAGCTGTTCTCTGCATTTTAAGTGTATTTTCACTGGCACTTGTTTGATTGCTTCATTGGTTTATCATAATATACCTCGGTTTGTTCCAAAGGGACTGACTACAGGCGCCTTGGGAAAGTACTGAGATGAAACACAGCAGCTGAAGAAGTTGGTTGGCAAGAGAACATGAGCTGGAAACAAACTAGTGGCAAGCACTGTTTGAGCCTGCCATTCCGTTTACGTCGTAGCAGTGACATATTTCAGTTTGTGGTCAAAGCAAAGAGGAACACACCAACAGTTATAAAATTTAGTGTATAACTTGAAATGCGCCAGGATATCAAGAAGTACAGCTTTCCTACCACCTGCAGAATGGGACATTCCCAACAGGACCTAAAAGAAATATTGCATTATATCATACCACGAGCAACTATGACATCACCATTTTCCCCTGCACTAGGAAGGACAGTGGAGCATTTCAAACGACCCTTCTCGTAATATCCCTCAATGAGAACATTTCACAACAGGCTTAGAGTGTGTTTATCTTTTAAAACTATATCTACTGACCATTTCTTATCCTTATACATAAGGTTGTTGAAAATTCTAGATATTTTACATTTTTCTCAACCAGAGAATCATTTTGTTCTTATTTTTGTATAAAATATTTTCTGAGCAGATATTTTCAGAAACATTTTTTTAAAAAACCTAGCAGCACTAAGTGAGTTACATGGCCTCTGCCCTGACACAGCTACTCCACCCTGTAGGATAGATGCTATGAGAACTCCCACATGTGCTATGATGATGAACTGTTAATTACAGCATTTCTGCAGCAGGGGGGGCGGCACATATAATCAAGTGACCTTTCTACAAAAGGCTTGCTACTAAAATGATAATTGTCTAACAATTTGTCACAGATTTACTTAATGGGTGATTATCCAGGTATACATATATTGGCATGAGCAGAATTAAAAACATAACATTAAAGAAAAGGGGAAATATACACAGCAATATATATTCATATATGTAAATTTACACATATACATATATGTATATATAATCAGAAATAGAAGAAAAATCATGATGTGGAACTTGCATTCATTAACATATGTAGTGACAGAAAGCTTGGCAATGGTGAACTCCAGCTTTAAGTCATGCCTGCCTCTGCAGAGCACAAGCAGGAGGCACTGTGAGTTGGATGTCAGCTGAGTTCACATTGCCTTATGCTTCAAAAAATAAGCAGGGAGCTAGAGAAGTGGCTCAGTGGTGATGAGTGTTTACTGCTCTTGCAGTAGACTGAAGTTTGCTCCTAGCATCTATGTTAGGTAGCTGATGACCTCCTGTAACTCCAACTCCAGAGGATGTGACAGTTTTCTCATTTCCTCAGGCATTCCCATATACATAAAACTCACTCACATAGATGTTTCACACATATTCATGAACAAAAACAAATCAGCAAATAGGTACGCTGACAGAAATGCAGCATTCAGCACATTATATATTTTTGAGATGATTCACAAAATAAAAACAGAAAAAATGTAGAACATGGATATTAAAAATTATTCCTTTAAGCATTCGTATTTAGAGTTAGTCGCATATTCCCAAGAGAGTTTAATTAGCTTCAATAGAAAACATTCAAAGTTATGAAGGTATGTTAAAACTTTTGTGGTTTTTGACCACATTGTTGCTTTTGACCTTTCTGACTAGACTTACAAAATTCTGAGTTAGTTATTTGAGAACACTGAGTCATATTTTTTTTCTTGTGAATTCTGGGATATTCAAAGAACAGTCACATGATGAGGACATGCTAGTTGTCTATAGCCAGTGCAACATGTATCTCTTGTTGAACATTTAGCCTGCAAGCAAGCCGTGATTTCTTTAGAGGCTAGGAGTTTGTAAAGGGTAAAAGGTACACCATGTCTTCGCAAGGGACAGACATCATACAACCTACTTCTGTGCTTTGATATTTGGATTCATACTTAGCTGATAGGAGCCAGACTCTATCAGGGGACATGTGTCTGGCACATTTTATGAAAGGCATTGCTAATTCACAACAGATCACTTGGGGCAAGCTGAAGGATGAAAGATCCAGGAACTATAAAGAATGGCTAAAGGACTAGAATGAGAAAGAGAATGGCTGGAGAGGCTGTCTATAATAATATAACAAAATGTATAATAAAAATAAGAATTTTTGAAGATTATTCAACGATCTGATGATGGAAATTTTTATAGTTTGACCCAAGAGTATGCTAAAAGTGTAGGTCTCACCATTCCGTGTGATTATATGGTATTTATCATGTCCAAAACATCAGCTTACTTTGTCATACGTAAAATGTAAACGGCATTTTTCCTTTAGTAGAATTGATGAACAGGTTAAGAACCAAAGGTTTGGAAATGTATTAGTATATATACTTCTTGTGAAATCCAATCAGGATCCAATAATCAACACTAATCAGAACTATTCATACTTCATTTATAAAAGTGTCTGAAATGTCAAGAAAATACTGAATTATAAGGATTCTTGCTAGATCTGTCTTGAGGCTTAATAACAGTAAGCAACTGTTTTGTTAGGAAGGAACTGGAAAAGGCTGTTTACTCCCACACAGCTGTATGCACATGACATTAGGAGGAAAGTACAGCTAGTTGCTTTTTCATCATAACTGTTGTTGCAATCCTATAAAAAGTTATGGATTCCAGACCAGGCAGTGTCATGACTATCAAAGTGACTGCCCCCTGATTCATGCTTCACTCAATTCGGCCAAAGAGATAAATCCTTTCTAGACTCAGACAGGTAGTAGAAAGGGTTTCGGGAGTCACAACAACAAAGTAACATAAAATTTTGTCATAAGAAAACATGTAAAGTAACAGTGTGTCATTGTATACCTTATAATTCTCCCTGGCAGTATCTGCTACTTAATCTGTGAAAACTATACTGATTGAAAGACATTATCAATTTACACTTTCAGTAATGATCTTCCTCTCTAGTCCTGAGAACCACAGTCTGCCATATTTCCTGTGTTGGATACAGGCCACCAACCTCTGTTGAAAGCAGAGTTGACAGACAAGCATCTTGCTGACCCATACGAGACAGCAGATGCAACATCCCCAATGCTTACCCTTCATAACTGCTCATTTCTCAGACCAATGCATGTCACAGTCAATGCCATTTTTAATTCTTCTTATAAAAAGCTTGCTAAACTATGTAATCACTGTTTATGAAGCTTGGGGAAAGAATAAGAACAAAGTAAAATATCAAAGATCTACATTTTTTTATCTTTGTAAGTGGTAGAAATACCTTTTCCAATTACACATATAAGAAAACTGAGGCTAAGGGTAGTTAAGTAACTTGTCTGAAGCCATAATGACAGAAATAGAATTATAATCAGGTCTGCCTAAAAGGAAATCCATTTTCCTTCTGTTGGACCAGCAGTTCTTAACCTATCTTTTCTTTATTATTCATAGCTGAAGATATACACTTACAAACATTCCCATGAGAATACATGGAATGGATGTAAGTATAATTTCTTGTCTCTACCAATAACTCAACCTGTTTATCTACTCCTTCAGAAAACAGACAAAATTACAAATGGAATGTCAGTCTTATAGGATAACCTTGACATTTCTTTAACTTCCCAGGCAAAAAGGTATTTTGTTGAGACCTGCTGTAGACTAACATAAAATAATTTCTGACAAATCTCACTGACACCTGCACGTTTTTGCCCCTTCACTATGCATTTTTGTAGGTTAAATGTCTTTCTTCCACCAATATCCAGATATTAAACCTATGACCCACATGAGGACATCAGTGGGTGGGTTTGGAGGAGGTAATTAAGCTATGAGAGTAGAAAATCTTACAGATGGATTTTGGAGATTTTCTAAATAGAGCCTAGAGATCTAGTTAGCCCCTTCCAGTGTGCAAGGATATAATGAGAAGATAATATCTCTGAACCAAGAAACAGCCCTCACCAGGCAATAAGTGTGCCAACACCTGCATTCCAGTATTCTTAACCTTCAGAAATATGAGAAAAAATATAGGTTGTTCATAAGCCACCAGTGTATCATAGTCTTTTAAAAGAACACAAATCAGCCAAGATCACCCCCATAAAGTATCTGTTTGCACATTCATGATATGTTGGAGGCATAAGGATTCATGATCCGTATAGTGGGTAAGAGGGGCAATTATATCAGGTGGAGCTGTTTTTCTCAGACAGGAAATATGCTACACTATCATCAAAAGTAGGCTTTGAGGGACTTCAACTTTCAACAGACTTTGCTGTTAGGCCTGATTTTGTTACTTTGCAAGGAGTAGATTCACTTTGGTTTGAATATAATTGTTATATGAAACAGGGTTAGAGGCAGCTTCAATAAATAAAGTCATAGAATGTATCTGCTAAGAAATGGTGCAGCTCGGGCCAGCTGTTTCTGTGGGTTTCCCCGTCATGGTCTTGTCCCTTTTGCAAGTAAGATCACTCCTCCCTCTGTATGACAGCTCTCCAGGGGTTCGGCCCAGTGCTTAGCTGTGAATCTCTGCATCTTCTTCCATCAGATACTTTATGAAGTTTCTGTGATGACAATTGAGGGGGACCCATGTAAGACCAAACTAGGTCCTCTGAATGTGGGTGACAGTTGTGTGGATTGGACAGTTTATTGGGCCACAATTCATGGTACCAGGATGTATCCCTACTGTGTGAACTGGCTCTTTGGAGCCTATTCCCTATGGAGGGATACCTTGCTCAGGCTTGATATAGTGGGGAGGACCTTGGTCCTGCCTCAAGTGATATGACAGACTTAGATGACTCTCCATGGGATGCCTTACCCTCTCTGAGAAGTGGATGGTAGGTGGGGTGGGGAGAAGATTGGGGAAGTGGGAACAGGAGGATGAGGGAATGTAAAATAAGATTGTTTTAAAAATAAAATTAACAAAATTAAAAAAGAACAAAAAGAAATGAAGCAGCAGTAAAGTTAAAAATCCGGCAGGAGCAAGGCTAAAGAGGCTTTATTAGTAAGCCAGAGTCCTAGGACTTTAGGATGAGGTTGACCTAAAAGGTAACTCAAACACTGCTATGTGTTTGTTCTTTCTATCTCATGGTCCCCGGATCATTATCAGGCAGCTGTAATATATGTAGTTTCTCCATAATTTCAATCAAATAGTCTGGCACAGTGAAAAAAATAGTTTGAAAATGAGATCTTTATCCTTTCTCCTTGAAATCATCCCTCAGTAGTTGTTTCCGGAATCCCATGAATTCAGACAGACCATATCTATCCTCACTGCTGTGTTTACTAGAGTAGGAAGGAATAATGTGTCAGAAGACCTCTTCAAACTGATTGTGTTCCTCTATAAATAAATTCCTCTTATAAATAAGGAAAATGTGAATGGTACTGAATGCTGCTTTTCTCTATATTCCTTTGCTCTAGTTTTGTTTGTTGCTCTGTCTGTTTATTTTAATTAAAACATCAGTTTCTAACAACAGTCTATTATCTTACAAAGGAAGGGGACTTCTCAAAGATTCATGTTTTGCATCTTGTTCATATATTCTTCCTGTCTCTGCTAAAACATCTTTTCTCTCTGGTGGTATAGTTCTAAGGACCAGAATTAGAGACCCGAAGCAAAATGTCATGAGGCCTGACACAATTGAGTGCAAACTCTTCAGGACACAATACTGGTCATGTCTCTAATTCTATGAAGACCCCAGGGTGCCTCATGTCTTCCAAGTCATTGGCTGTACATGACAACGAATACATAGCTGCTTCTTCTTTCCATTCCATTGATAATAAACACACCACACATATTCTTCTTCCTTTCCTAAACATGCCTTGTGGGTCAGAGCTGATTTACTTCTCTGTCCTGAAAATGTAATGTGAGCGCTGAAGGCTGCTTGTTCCATAAGCTATATGCTTTTATAGCTAGCGTACAAGTTAGATGTAATTAGTTGCGCCTTCTGTGTACTTCCTGTTTACTCTGCACACTGCTCCATCTATCTCTTTTCCTCCCTCCCTCCCTCCTCTTTTATTTAAAACACAATTTCTTTACTATGAGGACTCATTGCTTGATGTCTTTCTCTTTGCTCTTCTTATCTAGTGGTTATTCCAGCACATACAGCCTTTATTGTAAGGCTTTACTGTGTGTCTCTCTGTCAGTCTTTCTTTTCTCTTTTACTTAATAGCAATTGCAGCAGCCTCGCTGGAAGATTGGAAGGATTTCATCGCATGTCATCTTTTCTGCAAGCAGTTTCAGGAATACAGATAACATTTCTTTTTCATTTAGAGCCCACTAATGACTTGTAGATACTTTGTTTAGTAAAGAGACTAGATCAACACATGACTTATTTTACAGTGATATGGAGGTGGGGTAAAGTAAATAATTGATCAGTGATTATTTGAACTCACTTCATGCTCAGATGGAGTTTGCTTCAATTAGAGATAAACAGACAGATTTAATGAAACCACTAGACCCTATCCTGTTGAGTAGCCACATGGTCACCTACCCTCCCGGCATGGAGGCCAACTCACAGCTGCTCAAAATCAATCTCTCTCTCTCTCTCTCTCTCTCTCTCTCTCTCTCTCTCTCTCTCTCTCTCTCCTGGGCAACAGGAAATCTGGACAATGTCCTTGTATTCAGCTTCCCATTAAGTGTTAGTGTGACTGCTGCTTCCCTGGGGTGACAGTAATGAAGTGCAGGCTTAATGTGCCTCACCTCTGCGTGCCTGGAAAAGTGCCCTGTCACTTAGGATGTCTGTGAGCCCCTACAGTCATGTTTGTCTGACTAACTTTGGCATTTATGTTAGTAAAAGCTGCCAATCTAATGCCTGCCTTCTTGACCACAACTCATTTGGGCCCGAGGGCTTCATTACATAGTTCTTTGTCAGTGGTGCCCAAGAGAACTGAAGGGACTATTTGTCACGTATCTTGTCATCACACTAAGTAGGACTGCTCTCTAAATGTTAGGAGAAACCCTATAGTCCCCAAGGTAGAAAATACACAGGCCTGACAAGGAAATAAAGCTGTTTGCCTATGGCATGATCCAAGCTGGAGCAGTATCCCTCTATTCAGTCCTCACGGCCAAGGCTTTGCACCTTCACCATTTAATGCAAAGTATAATATCTATATTTGTACTGAGGGCCCTAGGGGAGAAAACTGCATTACAATAAATGCATGCTTTGTAAGCAACAGCATAATAAACATGATGCTATAATTATCCATGTTTTCACAGAGCTACAATGCTAATCTCTTTAAGAATTAGTGTCCCTGGCAGACAGGCTCAGCATTTTGCATTTGCTTTGTGATGATACATGGCCATGTAGTGCGTATGTCAGCATTTTGGCAATATTTGGATGCACACCACATTGTAACTATTTTCCTGTTGTAGTCTGATTAGAAGCTCATATTGTTAGAATCATTTATGGATGGGCTCTGCTTTTCAGTTTCACCCCATGAGAAAGGTTATTAATGTTATGTAAGGCTATAATATCACTTAACAAATGTGTGCTCTGTGTAACAAGAGTTGACCAGCAAAACTTGCTAACATTCTAGAAGGAGAAAAGTTAAAAAAATAAACCAATTGCATAAAATATGTAATTCTGCAATTATGGGAATGAGACTGAAACTCTACAGGAACATGAGAAAAGATTCTTCCACTCTGTACTTTGCCCTTGTGCAGACTTAACCCATATGTTGTCATCCTTTGTTCCTCCCTGGGAGTTGCAGATGCTTCAGCGAGAAGAAATACCTTCAAGGAGTGTAAGTTACAGTTTGGAGGCTGAGTTTCTTTCTACTTTGAACTTCCAGGAAAGGTTATCCTTTTCCTGTACTTTTGCCTTTGCTTTGTAGATATTTTTCAAGTCTCTTTTACTTGCAAAATTGTTCTACTCTTTCCGAACATTCTTGATCATTAGTTCCTTAGGAAGATAAAATTCATGTGTATAAATTAATAGTTCAAGTGTACAATTGCATTTACAGAAAGAAAAATGTACCTGGAATTTTAAAATGCTTCCTACTTTGAATATGAAGCAAAATCATAATAATGTTTACTTGTGGTGTTAGTCATGAAATAAAGATGGAATACTAGAATGAAAAACTGAAGCACTAAATACCTTGAGCCTGCCCTAATTATCCCTGACATGAGTCACATTATCATCAAGTTGTGAAGCAGGAGACAGGTTGAGCTTTACCCAGCTTCTAAGTTTCCTGGGTCATTCTCTATTCTCTGATGATAATACTACCTTGGATCTACAGTTGTCAATAAGTGCTGTAGTCTTCCATGGGAAGTTCTACTGTCTAAGCTGATTCATGGTGTCCAGAAAGAATGCACATGAGGTTTGAGTCACAGTGAAACAGTAGCCATGGGGAGGCAGAGTTGAGTGGCTTCTTAGGAAGATTAATGACCACCTCATTTGGTGGGATGAAATAGGTAGACCTATCTTTAAAAAAAATGCCAGGTGACAAGATTGCTAATAAACAGAACAATTCACTTACTGGACTGACTCTGGAGTGCAGCTTTTCTCTTGCAGTGCTGATTTGGTAAAACCATCAAGTCATATCCACCCACGCATCATTTATTAATTGGAAAGTATGTAACTTAAATCATAATTAAACTATAATTTTACTCCCCTTAAGCTAATGTAGGATTAGTTTTACTTGTAAACTGTGTAACTCACCAGGTTTTCCTTATCATGCAGAAATGAGCACTGTGAGTTCTATATATCGCTCATAACACAATTCCCTAAAGGGCTTACAGTCCTCAGTGCCAGCTTCACTTCTGTGAGCTGGGAAAAGAGGCATTCGTATTCCTAACAGAGTAGAGAATTGGAATTTGTCTGTGCTCCTGGGCCACATTTCAGAATGACTGGTCCACCAGATGCCTCTTTGCATGGCTGTTCCTCCCTGTCAGAGAAGTGCATCATTTCTTATTGTAGGAATATAATAACATCACATGTATTATTTTTCTTTCTTATACATTTCTGACTCTTTCAAAGTGCCTAGAATGGTCCCAAAGAAAGTGTTCATAATCAGCTTTTTGCAAAACATAGCTAGACAAATAACACTCTAACTACAACAGATGTATAATTAGAATTTAAATTGATTTGTATACTTGCTTTCCTTGTGAGTAGTATTATTTATAAAGCTTGGAATTGGACTGTCTTTATGGAGACATTTCTGCTGTTCAGCTCAACACTAAGTGGTTCTTTGCATTCAAAATTGGCCAAGCTAACAAATGAGCATGGGATGGAATTCAGACACTGTTTGTCTTATGGCAGTACTCACAGCATATGTCGATGTGTTGTTTTAGCCACGTGGCTCGGTACCTTATTCAGGGAGGCAGTCACATCTTGCTTTTTCTGTGGCCAGGACAGGACTGCACAATATGTCCCAGAATTCTCCTGTTTTCATTGACCCGTCTCTACTTCCTTTCTGGTTGTCCCACCTATACTTCCTGCCTGGCTACTGGCCAATCAGCGTTTATTTAAAAATATAATTGACAAAATACAGACCATTGTCCCACACCATCTTAGTTACTGTTCTATTGCTATGGCAATGACCAAGGCAATTTATCAAACAAAATATTTAACTTGGGTCTTACTTACAGTTTCAGATTAGTCCATGACCGTTATGGTGGGAGCATGGCAACAGGAAGGCAGGCAGCAGGCAGGCGTGGTGCTGGGGCAGTATTTGAGAGCTCACACTTGATAAATAAGTTATAGACAGTGAGGAAGAAAGTGGGGGTAGGCCTGACATAAACTTCTGAAAACTCAAAGTCCATCCTCAGTGGAAAACTTTCTGCAATGAGGTCACATCTCCTAATCTTTCCTAAGCAAGTCAACAACTGAGATCCAAACAATCCAATAGACAAGCCAGTAGGGGCCATTCTTACTCAAACCACCACACCCCTTATAAACATTTCACTGTAATCATGCTTTCTAACTCAATGTTGCCATCTCATGGGGATAAGTTTTACAATAAAAACATGGCTAATAAACTGCTTTCCCAATTAATCTAGAAAATAAATTCTTAAAGAATTAATCATATATAACAATTATGGAAATGTGTATACTAGGTGTACATTTCCTTATGATATTAATGTGTGCTCTTTCTTTCAAGGGGTAAGAGGAACCCAACTGAGTAAAATTACTGAGTGGCATTTTCTTTGGGTGCTGCACAGCAGAGTGTTCTTTTGTACCCTGGTTGGCATATATACTAGGAGGCCACCTGTTCATTCCCAGCTACCCAGACCATGAAATAATCACACAGAAACCATATTATTTGCAATACTGTTTGGCCAATAGCTTAAGCGTATTTCTGGCTAAACCTTATATCCTAAACTAACCCATCTCCATTTATCTGTGTATTGCCATGTGATTGTGGCTTACCAGGTAAAGTAATATCCAGTGTCTGTCTCCCATGGGGCTACATGGCTTCTCACTGACTATGTCTACTCTGTCATTACATCTCTGTATATTCTGCCTGGCTTTACTCTGTTAAGTCACTGTCTGAAAGCATCTTCCTTATTGACCAACGGCAATGAAACATATTCACAGCATATATCACCTCCCACATCAAGTATATTTAAGGACATGGTGATGAAAACCCAAAGAACCAAATTCTGTGCCCATAATGGGTCTCTGAGAGAACTCTAAAGTGCTCTTGAAACATTTGCTGCCTTTTCTTGACTCTTAAGTTAAAATATATTCTCTGAAACGTTATTTAAATACCATCAATATGTCCAGCATCCCTCAACTTCCCCATGTTGATATGTTTTTATGCATAACTCAAACAGTCATCTGACTACAGTGTAGCAATAATATATCAGGTATGCTTAGACTCATTCAGCATTGCTAAGAGTCTCTGTTTACCAACAAGGGAGGTGATCCAAAACAGAGGTACCATCATCAAGCGTGAGGCCTGTCATTTCATTAAGAAGAGGAGACACATGTGTGAAAAGATAAGCTCACGTTGGATTCCTCTGTTAAGCACTGAAGTATTTCAGGACCAAAAATAAAAACAACAACAACAATTTTTGGGGGGAAATAGTTCTGAGTCTTCATAAAGACAACTGTCTAACTGACCTAGTGGCTAAACATATAAACCACTGTTTAAAAAAAAAAATGGTCAGTGACTAACTACAGAGAGGCTCCACAATACTTTCTGTATGAGTGTGGCCCAGAGATAGCAGTATAGTTAGAAATAAGATAAAGCCGTGATTGCTGGATGTTACTGAGAATACCAGCAGAATTTGAAATGCCTTCCTTGATTACATGTTATTGGGGAATCTTGGCATTTCCCTTGTGCTGCTTACACTGTTGAACAGTGCTCAACATGTTTTAATGACATCTTAAAAGCAAAATCATTTGCATTAAGAGTAAATTCTTTTCCTTTCTTACTCATCAGAAATGTTCTCTTTTCTTAGTTTGCCATTACGACCAGCCACTTCTCTCTAACTGCACCTGGTTGGATCTCATAATGCTCTGTCTGTTCCCCTTGTGTTTCTACATTAGTCATCCAACCCCTCTCAATCATGATACTAGTGCTCAAGTTCAGCATTAATATGTAGTTTTACAAATACTTGTTATAGCACGTTAGCACTCCCAGAAAACAAATGCTACTTGAAAGCAAGTGACAGTCTTATTGTATGCACAACGGACTTGGAGATAGCAAGAAAAATCTTTGAGACATGACGTGTTGCATTTTTTTTTTAATTTGGTCATTTTATTGCAAGATTATTAACTGTACAAAATAAAATGGTGTGGTTGTATTCTTAAGACTGCATAGAACGAATGTGGGTGTATTTTCCCATTCCCTTTTCTATTGCCTAAATTGAACGGAGTCATCTTTCCCAACAAATAGCCGACTGTTTGCTTTGTCTTTTCTTTTAAAATCTTTTCTTCCTAGATTTTAACATGTGAGAAAAATGTGATATCTATCTATGGCTTGAATAAGAATGATTCCCATAAGCTCACAATCATCAGAGAGTTACACTACTTGAGAAGGATTAGGAAATGTGTCCTTGTTGGAGGAAAAGTGTTATGGGAGACAGGCTTTGGGGTTTAAAAAATCCCAAGACAAACCCATTTTCTCTCTCCTGTGGCTATCTGTGATCCTGCTGTAGAACTCTTTGGTACTTTTCCAGCAGCATGTCTGACTGCCTGCCAACAAGCTTTTCAGCATGATAGTAATGGGCCAAACATCTGAAACTCTAAGCGATCCCCAGTTAAATCCTCTCTTTTATAAAAGTTGCTGTGGTCATGGTGTTTCTTCACAGCAATAGAACATTGATGAAGACAAGCTTGTTTCTCTTAACATGGTGATCTCCATTTCCTTCCACTTCCTTTAAAACTACATGCTTTGTTGATGATGAAGTTGAGTAATGCTTTATTATGTAAATACGTGTCATTTTTCTTAAACCACTCACCCACCGGTGGCACCCAGGCTGATTTAGTATGTTGGACTTTCTGAATTGTGCTACAATAAGTGTAACTCTCTGACCTATTCTACTGCACGATGGATGATTCCTTCAGGTATGTTCCAGAAATGACAGAGTAGGTAATAGGGGAATTCTAGTTTAGATTTTAAAAAAAATATCCACACTGCTTTCTGTGGTGGCTAGACTAATATAGATTCTCACCAGCGGTGTGTAAGTTTTCCTTTCTCCCCAAATCTATCTTTGTTCTTCTTTTCCTTCCCTTCCTGCATTTCAAATGAACCTTTTAGTCACTGTATAAAACAATGGATTTTGTTGTAACATTCTCATAAATACATACCAGTTTTCTTTGCTTATATTCCCCTCATCAGCTCTATTTCTCCCCTCTGTTCTTCTTTCTGTTACTTTTATTCCACTCAGATAGGTCCTCTTCAGCATTCATGGTGTCTGTATGTTTGTACATGTGAGTGTGGTTAAATCTATTCAATTTAGAATCTGCCTGCGAGAGAAAATGTGATACTTGCCTTTTTCCACAGAATCACCATAAATTTGGTCCTCATTCCTCCCTATTTGGTGCATTTCTACCCCTCATGCCTTCTTTTCAGCTGTGATGATACATACAAACACATAGAGTGAATTTAATATTTAAATGTAAATTCTGCATATGAGAGAAAGCATGCTGTATTTGTCTTTCTAAGTTCAAGCTATTTTTCCAACAAGATTTCAAGTTCCATTCATGTTCTTATAAATAGTATAGTTTCACTCTTCTTTACAACTAAATAAAACTCTATTTTATACATACACACATACGTATTTTCTGTTTATGAGTATCTAAGCCATTGCCATGTTTGGCTATTCTGAAAATGCTACAGTAAACACAGATTTACACATATCTCTATGTGTGCTGACATAGTCTCTCTTGAGTTTATATCCAGAGTGGAACAAGTATATTATAGGATTGTTTCAATTTTAGTTATTTTTTTTTAGAAAATATTATATTGATTTCTATATTGACTGCACCAGTTTAAATTCTCAGCATCAGTGAATACTGGATTTTCTTTCCCTGAATTCTCACTAACATTTGTTGTTATTTGTTTCTTCGATAATAGCTACTTTTATTGAGCTCAGATGGAATCGTGATATAATTTTAATTTATAGCTCCCTAATGATAAGTATGTTGAACATATTAAATGCAGTTTTTGGTTGTTTATATTTACTCTTTTGAGAACAGTCTGCACAATTCATTTGCCCATTTAATTATTGGATTACTTGGAAGGTGTTAATGTTTAATTTTGGAGCTTCTTTACAAATTCTTCCTACCAGGCACTTGCCAAATATGCAGTTGGGAAATATTTTGTCTAACTCTGTACATTCTTCTTCACATCTGCTGATGACACTTGACTGTGCAGAGATTTTAAATTTCATAGGAATCTATTTGCAATTCTTTCAGTTGTTTTCCAAACTATTCGTCCTTTTCAGAAATCTCCTGCCTGTACACTTACCTTGAAGTGTTTTCCTCTAGTGGTTTCTCTAGTGATTTCAAAGTTTCAGATCTTAAATCCAGGTCCATGGTGAATCTAATTTGAATTATGTTTTACAAATTGAGATGTGGAGATTTTGCTTTGTTATTCTACATGGAAATATCTGTTATTGACTTTTTGAAGACTGTTTTAATCATTGCCTGTTTTTGACACCTTTATCAAAAATAGGTTGTTTGTAATTCTGTGAGTTTATTTATAGACTTTATGTACTACTCTTTGTCTATTTTTCACCAATATCATGCTGCTTTATTTTTATGACTATATTATCATTTAAAATTAGGTGTTAAATCTTAAACAATTGCCCTCAGGTTGAGATTACTAGGGCTTAAAAAGGTCCTGTCTTATTTAGGAGTTATTGTTGTGATGAAACACCAAACACCAGCTAGAAGGGAAAAGGTTTATTTGACTTACACTTCTACGTTATAGTGTGAAGCGTTATTTTAATTGTCCTTTATCATTAAAACTTCAGGAATCAGATTCTGGAGTGAGAACCCAAAGAATGAGAGAGCAGAGTCCTCTTCCACCTGCTCTGTTTCTTCCTCCAAAAGGCGCAAAATCCCTCTGCACCCCACGTTACTACTTTCTGTCCTATCTGTCTACAGTGACCACACCAGAACTTCCACAGCAAGATTGTTTTTGTTATTGTTGCTCTTGTTTTTTATTATGTTTCTTTCTTATGTTTGGATTTTGGTTATTTTAAATTTGCTTTTGTTTTGGGGTGACATTGCAAGGGCAGAGGGCAGTTTTGCAGGGACAGGGCGGTAAGTTGGGATTGGAATACATGATGTGAAACCCACAAACAATCAATAAAAGTGAAAAAAACAACAACAGAAAAGAATCCCAGTGTCACTCCAGCTGTGAATCCTTTAGTGTTGGGTTGAAGGTGGTGGTTTTCCTGTTCTTGCTTCACAAACATGATTGCTCTTTTTCTCCTCATGAACAAAAATGATGGGCTCTGTGTTTTTCCACGCTGCTGTTGTTGCATTTTCTTCTTCTTGTCCTACGTTTCTTCTCTACTGCTTTGTCCTGTCAGTTAGGCTAGGCTGATTCTCTGGAAGACTCGAACGACATGGTGGCCATGTGTTTTCTCTTGATCTTGTCAAGATGCCCCAGAGTAGCTTTTTATTGTTGTTGTTGCTCTGAACTGAAAGCCACAGATTGGTTTGGTTCAAGTGCTCTAAAATACCTCTTGAGAAAGGATCCTAGAAAAGGTGGGTCTGTAGACTTGCAGGAGATATTCCAGTTCTCATTATGAATATTACAGTCCTAATTAAGCTTTGTGATACATAGTCCAAGTTCTCTCTGAGCTACAGTATCCAGGGAAGAGATATTCTACCTCCTGGTAGAACTGAAAGAGGTAGCCATTGAGCTATACAGAATGAGACTGACAGGCATCTAAGGTCACATTGCTTAACTCTGTAATTCTCCAGAAGTTAAAGTACATAGAAACATATTAAAGTGATACAGTGTGAACTCTTGTATCAAAAAACAAATATAATATTTCTTGTATTTGCTCTTATTTTCTTTCCTTTTTCTCTATTTATTTTCACCACAGTTGCATGCACCTAAGCAATCTGTAGCATTTTACATGTTATTAGCTGGTATAAGATCTTCCTTTCCAACATTCAGTCAATGAGATAAATCATATTAAAGGGCAAATGTTTTAGCAGAAGTCATACCTTAGCCAATGTAGGAAAACCCTTTTACTGTACAAGAATGTCATTAGCCTTGCCTTGGGAGAGCCAGCTTCACACTCATAATATGCTTTGGGCCAGTTTGTCACTCTCTGGACTTTCCTAGCATTTTAGCCTTGTAAGTAACATTTCATTGGTTGACTTTGTTCAAAGATGTCCCATCTCATATTCATAGAAATTATTGTTTTCTTTTCATGTTCATCCTAAAGTAATGTGAGAGAATCATGTAAACCTCATTCTTGTGGGTCATTTATTCAGTATTTACATAACTTTTAAGTGCATTAGAAATTGTGTCTTGGAAGATGCTCGGTGGCTTTGATGTGACACATTAGAGGATCTCATAGAAGATGTGATCCATTACAATGTACAGCCCTGGGGATGCACATGCGTGGGAAGGATATACCATGTCAATAGACAATGACCTGTATTGTCTGTTATCTTAGACTAGAATTTAACACCTTATAACCACGACATGCTTATCCTGCAGACATTCTAATCATCATATACTGTATACAGGTTCATTTTTTGACAATATGGTAAAATATTTACCAATATATAGAATCTTGGGTGCATACCAAGAGGGAAGTTACAGAGCAGTTTTTAATTTAGTTATTTTCCATTTTCAGCATTTCTTCTCTTTTACGTGTTAGGTAGTGCACAGATGCTTACCTAGAATCCCCCACAACTATGAAGATTTTCAGTTTATCGTCTGTTTCATCTTTTCTTGGTGAAATATTGTATCAGAAAAATTTATAAAAACAATAAAATAAAATAAACAAAAACATTAAAGAATTATTCAAAGGGTGATACATGTATACTGTTCTCAAGCTATTTTCCATTATTTCTGTGAGGACAGAAACAAATTAGGCCTGCTAAATGAAATTGAAAATATGCTTTTTCAAATTATAGCAACATGGGTTCTGTAATGAACATCTGGAAAATAGACAAATGTATACGAAATTTAAACCCAGAAGCCTTGATTTTATATGTTCATATGATCATTTATGTTCAAAGAACATAAAGTAGAAGCAAAATTGCCTACAGCAACAAAAGAAACATGGTGAGGATGAAGACAAGAAAAGACAAGGTGATGGATTTGCTCAAAGTATTTTATATACTTACAATTTCTTATGTGGCCCATGCGTTGACTTTTTTAATCTAAAGAATATAACTGTTCTAAAATCTTGTATATATTTTCAGATAAGGCCTTTGCTTTAAATTACAGAATTAAGCAATTGCCATTTAACAATATAAATAGAGGTGTGGAGTGATTGTCAGTGATTAAGAGATCTTCAATTTGGGTTTACATCAGGCAACCAACAACCACTTGTACCACCAGCGCCAAGAAATCTGATCATTCTCTTTTCCGTGGACACCTGCACTTTCCTACACATACACACAGACAGACACACATGTAACTTAATAATGATGACAATAACAAATTCTCCTAGAACTCCCTCCCCAAACTCCATACTCTTTAAAGCTTCTTTTGTCTTTTTTCTAAACCACTTTCTGTTCATTCACAATATTCCTGTAAACAGATCCCTTCTAATACCCAGAGCTACTGTTATCCTATAATGTAGAACAAAATAACTGGCTGAAGACACCAATCATCAAAATCACTTACATAATTAAAGTTCAAACATATATCTTACTCTGAAACTTGGCTCTGAAAGTGGTCGTTAAAACGAACACTTATGAATCAGAAGATATAAATCTATCTAATCTTTCTAATAATAGAATAAAATTAATGATCAATAATTCATGTGAAAGCTCACCAGTTGACAGCCACGTTGTTTCCCCCTGTTTATGACCACACAATATGAAGTTGGGTACAACTTCATGCACAAATCGATTTGCGTGTGCATGCAAATTGTCTGTTTTTTTTCACATACGTTTCTAGAAATAGAAACATTTAATCAAGGTACATATGAATATTTAATACCGATGAAAATCGGGTTTCTGTCCAAAAAGTCAGTGTAAGTTATACCCAAAATACATAAACATGACTATTTCTTCACATCCTCACTAATACCAAATATTCTGGTATTAGTTTACCAATCTGAAAGGAACAAAGTGCTTTCTTCTTTAAATTCTTGAGTTTCATTATTTCTATAAAGATCCTCGATCTGTTGCTCATGGGTAACTTGCTTCACACACTCACATCCTATAGAGCAGATGAAAACCACATTCCCCAACATGCATTGCTTCCAGGGTTCTCTCTGACTGTCTACAACAGACTAGAGCAGTGCCTCATTGACTTTTTTTTTTTTCCTTCCGGAATTCATGGGTGAAATTTAGGAGTCCTTCACCAGAAGGTTTTATTGCAGTCCCTTTTCTTTTCTGGAAGTCCTAGTAAGGTTGGACAGTAGGAAGTCACTTTGATAGGTGAAGCTGAGGAAGTTCATTGGTTACCTAAAAGTCCAGTGGTCCCAGGGTTGCTGTGGACCATTTCTGATCTCAAGAGCACATCATGAGATCCTGAATGGACAAGAATGGCTGGCATGCTCGTACCTGTATTCAGAACTACCATCTTGTTTTGGTTTCAAAGTAACAAAATTCAGGTGGGCATTTGTGGTGCCTCTGTTGTATCCATGATTGTTTCTTTCAAGTAGTCCAACTGAGAGTTTTCACATTTGATGTCTTCATCATCATAATTATGTGAATTTGGGAAGTCCGGGACCTGAAGAAGAGCCGGACACTGTTTTAAACCAGAGTGTCTTGATTGCTTCTGAATAAAATATTCTATATAATTTCACTTCTATTTAAACATAAGCTTTAAATGAAATGGCTTTAAAAGGGAAACACAAGTGTAGAGGTTTAAAGCTTGCCATCACTTACTGTGTTGTCCTGGGGATTCTGACAGAGGGTGCCAGAAGACTCAGCAGTGCTTTAAATATTGAACAATGGGACCTGTGCCAACGTAGCATATGGCTTTATGTGAACAATGAATATTCTATCATCTCTTGTGTAACCCCAGGGAGGAGAGTGGATTTGTGAGGACCTGGTGCAGCTGAGCCTACACCAGAGACAATCTTTTTCATTATCATTGTCTAGTGTCTGAAACAGGAATAAAGGACTAGCTGGAGGGAGGCATGCTAATATTGGATTGTTAATGAATTAGAACTGTGCCCCTAAAGGCAGCAATTGTCACCATCAAATACATTTTAATGACTTGATAGTCTCCTTAGTGATCCGAGTTTTATCAGAGCTGCCAGGGTGTTCTTACATTAGCAGGGTAGTGACTTCATCCCTGTGCCACAAAGGTATCCATTGGCTGGCTCTTGCTCCTTTTTAGTTCGGGAGCATATGCAAGTGAAGTACCCTCTCCATCCCTCAGGCATTCACGTCTCTTGGACATCTTTGTCATAAACAAATGAAACTAAAAGAACACTCATTGAAAGAGGTGAATCCTTGATTGTTAGTTATAATGCATTATTTCCAGCTGCTCTCAGTGACATATTCAGAAGTACATAATATGACGGTGAGAAAATAAAAGTCTCGACACCAGTGCATCTTCAATTTTTCATTGTCTGAATAGAGTGTAAACCTCATTATTTAGCATCATCACTGGTGCCTGGCACAGCAGCACAGGCCCATAATCTCTTCACTCAGCTGCTGAGGCAGAAAAATCTGCAAGTTCTAAGCCAGACAGAGCTACAGAGCACGTTCTAAAGAACCTCAGCTCCACATTAAATTCTGCCTCAAACATAAAACACAATAAAATACAGATTGGTTCTGATCTCTGTGATCATCTCAAGATAATATGTTTGTTCCAATGGTTCCCAGAAAGTAACATGAAGTGAGGAGGTTGGTGACTACTGGACGTAAGTAAAAGAGAGATCCCATTACCACTGCCATGGATGCATGTAGCTTTTCATTAAAATCGGGTCATCCTCTAGGACTCAAGACTGCATGTGTGTTTAATCATCTGAGGACCATGCTGAACACAGACTGAGATGATGTGTTCAAGATTCTGCATTGATCATCTGTTTCCAGGTGATTCTGTTTGTTAAACCACAAGCTAAACTTTGAGTATGTAAAACTTTATGTTCTATATGAGAATTTTGCAGTTTGAGATAGAAACAAAGCTCTGTTGATTTGGGATCCTCTGCATTAACTCTGCCTACTCAAGGCCCACCTGGTCTCTTACCCAAATACCAATAAAAGAAATTTTGTTTCTACAATGGAATAAGGACGATTGCTGCTTTATTTGTGATGATCACTTTATTACTTATGACTTCACAAAGCAAATAGAGCTAAATCTGAATATTAATAAATGAAGCAACATTCAGTATTTTATTGTTTGAAACATTCCACATTTTGTTGGACTACAAATGCAATACCTAGAAGATTTGGTAGGACTAGTATAGTGTTGAAGAGATAGGGGCTATTGTGTTGGAATGTTTTCAACATGTTATTGCCCATCCCTTCCTTGAGCCAGGAATTAGTACTCTCATAGCTCCATACTTTCTCCTGAGTGTGTGGACATCTCCTGCTCCGAAAGACAACTCAGATTCCACCCAGTCATATGTAGCATCAGAATACACATAATCTATAAGTGTCCTTATGGTAAACAAAGACATCTTTATTGAAATAAATAGATAAATAAATAAATAAATAAAATTGTGGCATTTCAACTTATTAGAATCACACATACCCAAGAAGATAACAATTGTAAAAACAGTCACTAAAAATATTTGTATTGTTGGTGCTAGTGAGATTGTTCAGCATGAAGAGACATTTTTTATGCAATCCTGGTGACCTGAGTATGATCCGTAGAATTCATGGAAAAATGGAAGAAAATAACAAATGCCACAACATTATTATCTGACTTTCACATGTGTGCTATGGCATATGCCCCTTCATGCACACACACACACACACACACACACACACACACACACACACACTCACTCACTCACTCACACACACTGGTGGTCTGAATGACAACAGTCCTCATACACTTATATATTTGAATATTTAGTCTCCAGTTGGTGGAACTGTTTTGAGATGATAAGGAGATGTGGCCTTGTTGGGGGAAGTGTGTCACTAAAGGTGGGCTTTGAGGACTCAAAAGACTTATGTCATTCCTTCTCTCTCTCTCTCTCTTTCTCTCTCTTTCTTGCTCTGCCTCTAACTCTTGGATCAAGATGCAAGCTTTCAGTTGCTCCTTTCACCATGCCTTTTCTCTATCATCTTGGACTCTCTAAATGATGAGCCCCAAATTAAATTTTACCTTTCTTTCTTTTTGACTTTTTTGGGGGATTCTTTTTCTTTCTTTTCCTAATTTTTCAAGACAGGGTTTCTCTGTATAGCTTTGGAACCTGTCCTGGCACAAGCTCCATAGACCAGGCTGGCCTTGAATTCACAGAGTTCTGTCTGCCTCTGCCTCCTTAGTGCTGGGACTAAAAGCATATGGCACCACCACCTGGCATGTTTATGTGTTTCCTGATCATGGTTTTTTATCATAGCAATAGAAAAGTAACTAAGACACACACAACAATAGAATTTTCAAAAATGTATAACAAGTGAAATATATCTTTAAATATTTATATATTTTGTGTTAACAGTTATATGTGATTATATAGATATATAGTATAGGTATAAATAAAAACAGAGGTGGCTAAGAAAATTATACAATGTGCATGGTTTAGCATTTTCTTACAACTAATCTCTTATTCATTATAGTTTTAAACTTAAAAAAGAAAAACTATAATGGATAATTGTTGTCGGGAGGCTGCTTGTTCATTCCTGCCAGCTTAGACTCAAAACAACCACACAGAAACTACATTATTTTCAATACTGTTTGGCCAATAGCTTAAATGTATTTCTAGCTAGATCTTATATTGTAAACTAATCCATCTCTGTTAGTCTTCGCATCATCATGAAGTTACAGGCTCCAGCGGAGGCATTTGTGTCTGGCAGTGGCTACAAGGCTTCTTTCTGACTCCACCTACTCTCTCTATATATCTCTTTCAGCCTGGTTTTTCTCTATTAATCCATTAGTTGAAAGCAGCTTTTTTTATTAACCAATGGCAATAAAACTTATTCACAGCATATATCACTTCCCACATCACTTCCCCTTTTCTGTCTAAATAAAAAGAAAATTTTTAACTTTAACATAGCAAGATTACATATAACAAAACAGGTATCAAGCAAAAATTACAGTTACAATATTTATATCTATTTTATCTTTTGTCACCAATAAGGAAAACTGTAAGTATAACTATTTATTCGTCAACTCCATCCAAGACTCCAGAAGGATATAATATTACCTAAATAAAAAGGAAGTGCATTGTAAGCAACTTCCAAAACTCTGGAATTTACAGAGACATCTTACTGCCTGGACAGTCAACCAAAGTTCTTTTGTAACATGCTGTGCACCCATATTCAGCCTACAGGCCCATAGTATCTGACAGACTTTCCATAAAGCAGGAAATTTCAAAAAGAGTTCCACCTATATTAGCGGTTTGTCAGTCACTTTCTTCTGTGTCCTGCAGAATGTCTGGCAAACTCTTTCATGAAACAGGAACCCGAAAGCACTGTCTCACCTTCTTTAGGCAGCTTCAATAGTCATTTTTCTGTGGGGCCTGCAAGTCCAGTCAAGCAGTTCAGGCAAGAACAGTTTCTGGCCCAAATGTCTAACAAACTCTATAAGGACCCTCTTCGATGCCCATCATCCTCTTGAAGTAGATCGGTGCTGCCAGGAGCCGATGTATCTCACTGTCATGAAAAGTCCTAAGTTTTAAAACATTCTAAATTCCATATTCTGTAGTCTTTGAAAGATCTTAAGAATATCTATCTATCTGAGATACATCTCTGTACATCTAGGAAACCTGCCTAACATGACTACGAACTTGACTATTATAGATGATTATCTATTAACCTGTATTTCTCAATTATTCATCACATGTCTAAGTGAGCTACACAAATACCATAGTTTAATAATGATCAGAAATATACATATAACAAAATTGACCTTAAATTTGTGTCAGTATACCAAAATCGATACCAATGCAAATCTTTATAGCAGATAATGAATTAAAGCTGTCAGCGATTGTTATTGCTTCTGCCTAACTGTAGCAAGTTTCTCTACAAGTCTTTTGAGGAATAAAAGATAGGTTTTTTTTTTTTTTAACAACACTTAGCAAAGTGATAAATAAATTAATTTTTAAGTGTTTATTTGCATTATTTTACTTTTAAATGTTTTAAATATTTAATACTTTTAAATATTAGAGTATTCCTGAAATTTAGCAAAGCTCACAGGACGCTGACGGAAAGCAGGATTTCTCCTGCATTATATCGTATCCTCATGCATTCACTATACAAAATAAGGAATTGTTTCTCAGATGCACTCCTCAACTGAGGCAAAGTAATGAAACACCACAATCCTTAACTCTCCACTGAATTTCTTTCAGTTCAGCTCTTTCATCGTTTAGTCGGATTATTGTTTCTAATTAAAAAGCTTTCTGTTATGATGTGAAAAATCTAGACTTGTGACCTAAAAATCGGTAAATCATACAAAAAGCCTTTTATCTTTCTGTCTGTAACTAATATATCTGAATATTTTACCACATAAAACTACTTTGTAGCTGATAATACCTCTCATATTCTATATTTTCATCACATAAATAAGATTTCTGCTCAACAGTTTGACAACATGGCTCCTTATTGACCAGTGTCATCTTTCCTCTGGGTAGAAATTCATTTCATTTCTTGGCCTCAGTCTTCTGCTGCCCTTTTCTCTATTCCTAACTTCTTACATTTTCCTCTCTGTTAAATGATCTGCACTACTAGGAAAATTTCATGGAAATCATCTTATTCCAAAAATTTAGAAATTTCATTTATATATTCAAGAATATATGGCATATATTTACATAATAAACACAAATATATTTAAGTACATAAATGTAGATACGTAGACATGCATTACTGAGCATGGCTACTGTGGCATCATTTTTTGCCTTTTGCTTTCTTGTTTGTTTTGCAGTGTTGGTGACTGAGTTTAAGTTTTCATGCATCAGTGAACTGTCACCCAAGCCATCTTTTATATGGTCAGTGATGCAAAATCCATGATAAAAGAAGGGATGATGTTTTGAACACCTTGGATACGCTTATACCACTACAAAACCTTTAGACAAACATACTAGCTAATTTTATCAGGCTAGTCACAACATGACTTACTATAATCTCTTGTTGGTGGAGAGTTTATTAATTGATTCACATGAATATTGTGTCATAATGCCACATTTCCAAGCTCAGTTCAACCATAAAGATGCATGAAGGCCAGCCTTGATGGGCAATTCATGCACATCTTCGATTGTTACAATGTTGCTATTCACAACTGAGCTAGTTTTAATTAAATGCCTTATGAGTGTTGCTACTGTTTGAAACAAACATAAAGGAAAGGAACAATTTCTAAGCTTGCTGCCAGTTCCCTGGCTTTGCTTTTGTCTACTTTGCTATGTTGCAATCTCAGCTAATTCTATTGACAAGCACACACACACTATCGGGTGCCAAACAGGTCTTAAGTTGCACAAAAGAACTGCTAGGAAAGTCCTGGCCTTGAGATGGCTGCTGTGATAAAGAGGTACCTTTCATTTAAAACCTTCAAAGCCCCCACTGGGTGGCTGTGCCCGAACGTGTCAATAAAACCAGTAGAAGGTGGTTCTGAAGTAAACAAGGTGCCAGAAGTAAAAATAGAAAATTGGTGGATTTCAGGCTGATAGGCCAGGGTGACAGAAGTTGGCCATACAATTGCAATTGTGCTGATAAATCAGTATGTATTGCCATGAAGAAACAGTCACAAGAAGAAATGTGTGATGATGGTCATGATGGTGATGATGGAGACATGAAATAAAACACCCAAATCTCCTTTTGTGCAAAAATTGTATGAAATTAAACTATTCAAGAAAGAAGGGTGTGTGGGTCCATAGAAGTCTAGGGCTAATATTTTGCACATTATTTTAGAAGCATCTTAGTAAAATCACCATATTTTTCTTCTGCTTTCCACAAGTTCAGAGTTTACTCTTTTAAATCACTTACCACCCATTCCTGCATTTAATAAAGCTCACCTCAGTGCCTACTTATTTAAAAAATTAATCATAATTTCAAACAACATTTTCCACAAAATATTTTTGTTACCAGCTCTCTTAAAATTATCTTCTCAGTTGGAAGAAAAGTATCATAGAGTAGATATTCATTGTACAGTCATACCATAAGTACCATTGTTACCACACTAAATAAATGCTGGCATTAAACATATCAGCTGATCTGGGTCCTAGATTTTTAAAACCATGTATCTTAGGCAGTAAGCAGTTGTATTTGCTGGTATTTACATGGTCAAATGAGCACGTTGTATTTCTTTTTCTAGTTAACACACTCTAGTCTACAACTTACTAGTATTGTAACTCATTAATGAACAGGCAGATTTTAATCACTGCTGTTATAGGGAGTGTCTGTTTTTATTTGTCCCACTGTTTATCATTAAGCAACATTATTACTTTACAGGAAACTAAAGAGGGATAATTGCCAAGTTCAACTCCAAGTATAGAGGAGATTTATGTTTATTTCCTGATAAGCCACAGAAGAAAAACCTGGCTTCCTTGAAAACAGAAAAAAATTCTTGGTAATTATGTCACAGGGATGTAAAATAGAGATGATAATTTGCTTGTTTATAATATTTGGAATAGTTTCTTTGAATATTTCTTTGGAAGCATCATAGAATATACCCCTGAACATCCACTAAACACTATGAGCATTGACTTTGAACGTTGCTGTAATGAATTAACAAGGAACTAAGTGGTTCTGAGTTTGAACTTCACTTTCTAAAACTCTTGGATAACAAAAGACAAGCCATATGTCCTAAACCATATGATAGAGGAAAATGTTCATCGTTAATATTCACAAATATTTCATTTCATATGGATATGTAAAGTAATTTATCCCACTTTGATGTTTAAAAATGGTGCTGGGCTACTGAGTGGTGGAGGTGCATGCCTTTAATCCCAGCACTCAGGAGGCAGAGGCAGGTGAATCTCTGAGTTCGAGGCTACACTGGTCTTTAAGACCTAGTTCCAGGACAGGCACCAAAGCCACAGAGGAATCCTGTTTTGAAAATCAAAACAAAACAACAAAAAATGGTGCTGGGTATTATTATTTCCAGGTATCTGACAAACACACATGATCATTCAGAAGCAGAGTATATATAAAATAACAAGAATAAGAACGTTTAACCCTGAAGATTTCTTAACTTCACAATAAATTACCAAATTCCTGAAAGCTATCACGAACTCCGGCATGCTGTGAGATCTCCACCCTCCTACTACAGAATGGAAATTTTCTTTTTAATTGAAAAAATTTCTTCCTCCTCCCCGCCTCCCATTTCGCTCCCCCCTCCCTCCTCTCCCCCTCCCTCTCCAGTCTGAAGAGCAGTCAGGGTTCCCTGCCCTGTGGGAAGTCCAAGGTCCTCCCCCCTCCATCCTGGTCCAGGAAGGTGAACATCCAAACTGGCTAGGCTCCCACAAAGCCAGTACGTGCAGTAGGATCAAAACCCAGTGCCATTGTCCTTGGCTTCTCATCAGCCCTCGTTGACCGCCATGTTCAGAGAGTCCGATTTTATCCCATGCTTTTTCAGTCACAGTCCAGCTGGCATTGGTGAGCTCCCATTAGATCAACTCCACTGTCTCAGTGGGTGGGTGCACCCCTCGCGGTCCTGACTTCCTTGCTCATGTTCTCCCTCCTTCTGCTCCTCATTGGGACTTTGGGAGCTTAGTCCGATGCTCCAATGTGGGTCTCTGTCTCCATCCATCGCCAGATGAAGGTTCTATGGTGATATGCAAGATATTCATCAGTAGGGCTATAGGATAGGGTCATTTCAGGTTCTCTGTCCTCAGCTGCCCCAGGAACTAACTGGGGACATCGCCCTGGGCACCTGGGAGCACCAAATCTCTTGCCAACCCTAAGATGGCTCCCTTAATTAAGATGTGTGCTTCCCTGCTCCCCTATCCGACCTTCCTTTATCCCAAACATCCCGTTTCCCAAGTTCCCCCCAACCTCCCCTTCTCACTTTTCTCTCCCCATCTCCCCTTACCTCCCTCCCCCCCCCCCCCCAAGATCCCATTTTTTGCCCGGCAATCTTGTCTACTTCCCATAATCAGGAGGATAGCTATATGTTTTTCTTTGGGATCACCTTCTTATTTAGCTTCTTTAGGAGATCAAATTATAGACTCACTGACCTTTATTTATCTCTAGAAACCAATTATGAGTGAGTACATCCCATGTTCATCTTTTTGGGTCTGGGTTACCTCACTCAGGATAGTGTGTTCTATTTCCATCCATTTGCATGCAAAATTCGAGAAGTCATTGTTTTTTACCGCTGAGTAGTATTCTAATGTGTATATATTCCACACTTTCTTCATCCATTCTTCCATTGAAGGACATCTAGGTTGTTTCCAGGTTCTGGCTATTACAAATAATGCTGCTATGAACATAGTTGAACAAATGCCCCTGTCATATGATCGGGCATCTCTTGGGTATATTCCCAAGAGTGGCATTGCTGGGTCCAGGGGTAGGTTGATCCCGAATTTCCTGAGAAACCGCCACACTGCTTTCCAAAGTGGTTGCACAAGTTTGCATTCCCACCAGCAATGGATGAGGGTACCCCTTTCTCCACAACCTCTCCAGCAAAGGATATCATTGGTGTTTTTGATTTTAGCCATTCTGACAGGTGTAAGATGATATCTCAAAGTTGTTTTGATTTGCATTTCCCTGATCGCTAAGGAGGTTGAGCATATCCTTAAGTGTCTTTTAGCCATTTGAATTTCATCTGTTGAGAATTCTCTGTTCAGGTCAGTGCCCCATTTTTTAATTGGGTTAATTAGCATTTTAACGTCTAGTTTCTTGAGTTCTTTATATATTTTGGAGATCAGACCTTTGTCTGTTGCGGGGGTGGTGAAGATCTTCTCCCAGTCAGTGGGTTGCCTTTTTGTCTTAGTGACAGTGTCCTTTGCTTTGCAGAAGCTTCTCAGTTTCAGTAGGTCCCATTTATTCAATGTTGCCCTTAATGTCTGTGCTGCTGGGGTTATACATAGGAAGCGATCGCCTGTGCCCATCTGTTGTAGGGTACTTCCCACTTTCTCTTCTATCAGGTTCAGTGTGTTCAGACTGATATTGAGGTCTTTGATCCATTTGGACTTGAGTTTTGTGCATGGTGATAGATATGGGTCTATTTTCATTCTTCTACAGGTTGACATCCAGTTGTGCCAGCACCATTTGTTGAAGATGCTTTCTTTCTTCCATTGTATACTTTTAGCTCCTTTATCGAAAATGAGGTGTTCATAGGTTTGTGGGTTAAAATCTGGATCTTCTATACGATTCCATTGGTCAACTTCTCTGTTTTTATGCCAATACCAAGCTGTTTTCAATACTGAAGCTCTGTAATAGAGTTTGAAGTCAGGGATGGTAATGCCTCCCGAAGTTCCTTTATTGTATAAGATTGTTTTGGCAATCCTGGGTTTTTTGTTTTTCCATATAAAGTTGATTATTGTCCTCTCAAGATCTGTGAAGAATTTTGATGGGACCTTGACACAATGGCAACTTTGTACATTTCGTGCTCTACCTCTCTGTCTTCTCCTCCCTTACGTTTAATAGATAGCCACTCACCATTTACTCTGTTTCTGGTTTTGATTTTATTTATTTATTTATTTAGTTGTAACATCTAAATGTGATTATTCAGCATTTTCCTCTGGTTTGTTCAATTCACTTAGAACAATATCCTCCAGGTTCAAACCGGGCTCTTTGAGGTGAGGTGAGTATGTGAGCTTGATAAGGAACCCATTTTAATAAATTTAAAAGTAAAATTTTAGAGGAAAAAAGCCTACCCAGAAAGATGACCTAAGAGACAAGAAAAAATGATAAGCAAGAGAGTGTCAAATATGTAAATAAATTAGATGCAAAAAACTTATATAAATAGAAACACTAATGCCAATATAATTTCATTAATGGAACTACCTATTTTGGAGAGTATAGTAGTCTGAGAGTACTGTATTATTTAAGAAGAACAACAATAACAACTTTAGGGATTGATAATTTCTGTACAATTGTTATGGTATCTTGAATAACTATTTAAAGAAAATAAATATTTGAAATAAATACTTGAAAAAAGGCAGAAAATGTAGTAGGAAATATTAATAGTTCAGAAGACAAAAAATGAAAGCTGGCAATTTATAGTTTCCCAGTTTTGAGAGAGCTTATCTTTCTGTTACTAATTTCTAGCTTAATTTTCACTGAATACAAATGGAAAGAATACAACCTTAAAGAAAGAATACAACTTGATTCCAATAATTTCAATTCATTTTTAATTCACTGAGCTTTAGTTATGATCCCATATGTGATATATCTGGGGATTTGCTCAATAGTAAATTGCAAAGATTGGAGACCCTGTTGTTTCTGGGTCCAGTGTCCTGTAAGGATTAACTCAATCCCATTGTTCTTTACAGTATTGATTTTCATTGTCATTCTTTCAAATTTTGTGTATATTTCTGATGATTAATTTTGATGAAAGAAAGGATGTTAAAGTGTCTCATTGAAAATTATGTTTTCTTTCATGTATTTTCTACTCTTGATTTTCGTTATGTATCTTCTTTGTGGCCTAACACTTTTGTAATTACATACTATCTCTCTGTGTCTCTAGTCATCTTCCTTGAGCTATAATATAGTTTATTTGATCCTAATATATTCATTATGCTTTCTTTTGATCAATGATTGTATAGTACAATTATTCTTATCCTTTTATTTCAATCTACTTATATCATTTGAAGTGAAATTTTTTGTTAGTGGTATACACAAGGGTCATGTTTTTAAGCAACTGCTAATTTCTGTTAATTAGCATATAGATCTTTTACATCTAATATTCTTTCATTAAGGCTAAGTGAAATTTTTTGACATTTTTGTTGATTTTTACTTTTATCTTTTATTTTCTTTTCCTGATATCCTGTCAGTTATACATTTTTCAAATTTCTATTTTTACTAATCTGTAGTGAATAGGAAATTAATCTTAGCCTTCAGATAAAGGTCATACTGTTTTCTAAATGATCTGATTGTAGAGATTTAACTAAGGTCGACTCCCATGCCACTTCCAATTTTTGCTAATTGTGCATCCCGCGTATCTGTAAAAATCACATAAAAATACCAACTTCATAAGTTTCCAAGGACTAATGAGGTATCTGTCACTCACAATGCTAGTGCACCACAAAACAGATGGTGGGGAAAGAGTAGCTCTCACTTTTTCTTCTACTTTTACCAGCAATGGAAGCATACTAGCAAAATCATTCTTTATTTCCAAAACATGAAAGTCAAAACTGTATCATAGTATCATGAATATATGTTACTATAATATAAAAACTTGTTTGGGATGAAATATTGAAGAGCAAGGAAGAACTCTCATTGTCCATAAAATTGTAAAGAGTTGTTGTCCTTATAAAGGATTTTACAAATCACTCAAATTGTGCCAACCAGCCACAGAATTTTAACCTTCAAAAATGAATACTAATTAATTTTCTGCTATGTAATATAAAGTAGCCATCATTGGGTTATACCAATGGAATGGAGACTAATGCAGAATTGCTTTAGCAAAGGCCTGGTGTAAAGAGACTTTTCAGTGGATAGATCAGGGCTAAAGCTGCCCAGATATGCATGAACATGGCTAAATAGGGTAGGAGGGAAAGATGTCAAAACCTCTTACAGAAAAATAAAATAACACTGCAAAATATCAAGTTTTAGATGGATTGACAACTTCATCAATGATGCCAGAAAATGATGTCTTCTAGTACATGCTTAAGTGTAAAAGATTTCATAAAATATTTTGACTTGAGACTATAATCAATATTTTCTAGTTAATTAGTTACCCTTGATTAAACTATTAATGCTTACTATTTTTCCAAAAATAGTACAGGAGATACAAACTCATGTTATGGAGAGTGTCTATCCTATGACCAACATAGGTACATCAGGGTTAAAGAAATTAATACTTTATCCTTCTATATAAAGTAACTCTATTGAAACTCTTTTTTTATACCCTCAACATACATAATTTAGTAAGTGTAAGGTAATCAACAGCCTTACCCAACAGTGAACTCGAGAATTACAATAACTAGCCTGGAAGGATATGCCCTTTAGTTCAATCGTGTAATGAATATTATGGCAGTAACCAATCATTTTCTGATTAGATTCGGTCCCACTTCGCCAGATGGAACTTGTATTAGTACTTTAACTGAACCACGAGCCCATGGCTGACTAGGTAATAATGCTGCGTGTGAGAAACAACTACCATTATTTTGCTAAATGCACAGTAATCCACTGTTCTCTAAATGTTTTTTCTTTATACACATAGATTAGTGCAGCTCTCGGCCCACAACAGAGAAATATTAGGGATGGCAAATAATACTGAAACATACCTGGTCAGAGTGCAGAAAATAAGATATCGTGGGGTGCTCAGCTCTAGATGGGACGCCTTTCCTCTGAAGACTTAGGAGTCCTGTCAGGAGACAGGTCAGAAAGACTGTTTGAGACAGGTTGCAAAGGAATGATGCAAAACATTGGTTTTCCTACATGGCAGACCTGTTGCATACGTGTACTACCAAAGGCCAGGGTTAAATGAACAAATCAGCACTAAATAAAGTCACTAAAAATTCTGGTGTGAATAGGGTAGAGGTTCATGAAATCCCACCTACAGCCATGGAACTCTTGGGAAGGAGAGTCAATTTTCTTCCAGGATTTTTGACTTCCCACACACACTATACAAATGAACTCATTGTTTTTTTTAAAGGGGGGGGGAACGTGAAGTGAGGGTAGTTTATTGGAATCATTGAAGGAAAGAGAATAGATTGGACTTGATTTTTAAAATGTACACATATATGAACTTATCCAACAATAGACTAAATTAATGTCAGCTACCCTTGGCCTCCTGTCATTAGAAGAGAATCTAGAAGATAGAAAATATAATAGCATTTTTTTTCTTATTTATCTTATTTCTATACCTGTAATCGAGAGACCTGAAAGCTAAGAATTTTATCAAGCTTTCCTGGTTGTTTGAAAAACAATTTACTGGCCCCAACATATCATCATGATGCGACAGATGGAGTCAGTGTTTCCTTTAAGGCTTAGAGAGCAGAGCACTCAGGTCAAAGTGATAAGGATTATAGCACCGAAGCTGGTCATTACTTAACAAGGAATGTAAAGAAAAAGGTAAAATACAAGGTCACCTAAGAAACACCCCAAATGTTTTCTGAAGTTGCTACTAGTTCTTCAACCAGGAACATAGTGTGTTTGTTGTTAATGTTGGTGGTTTAACATAACTGCTAGAAGCTTACCTTCCCTCTATTACATGAGCACAAATAAGCTATTGAAACAGGAGCCTTAACGTAGCAATAAAAAGGACAGAAAAACTAAAGAAAAGTAAACTACTGATATTATTAGCCCACTTTAACATCATCAATTCTTCATTGCTTAAATAATAAAAATATCATACATTATATTTTAAAATTAGAATAAGTTCTAATCACTTGCCCAGCCTTAATACAAGGGGAGGTCCTTAGTCTTAGTACCACTTCATATGCCTTGTTTTGTTGATATCCATGGGAAGCCTGCCCTTCTTTGAACAGAAAGGGAGGAGGTGTGGATTGGGGTGGGGCAGAGGGGAAATAGGGGCATGGAATGGGAAGAGAAGAGGGAGGGGAAACTGTGATCTGGTTGTTAAAATAAACTTAGAAGAAAAAAAAGAATTACCTCTCTATAGCAAAGTATTTTGACATAATCAAAATTTTCATTTTTCTATATTGTATTTGAAGAGGAAATGTAATTTCGTTCTAAAGCAGTGTATAGCTCTTCAGAAACTGCAGACAATAAAGGTGATTGTTAGAGAATTCTTGCAACTAGTCTTGCCTACAAACAAAAACAAGAAAAGGGCTTTTTAAGAAACTTTTGGCCCATAACCCTCTCATCCAGCTCATGCTGGGTTGCCATTTATGTAACACAGTCGTGGGAGTCTTAAATGCCGTGGTAGGCATGTCCTGCCAGCTGTTTGTAGGATTGTATAGGTCAGCCAGCCCAGGGGTTTAACGTTAGTACTCTTGAGTCCATTATGGTTCCACTGAAGGGTGGAAATTCAATCTTCAATCACTGTTCTATAACAAATTGCTGCATTGGGCTTTTGCGGAAATAGTTCCCCTATTTCTGACTTGAGCTATTCGTGTGCAATAGCTGCATTTCTTAAGGTCAACAACTTTTGTGTGGACATTAGGGTTCAAGTTGAAAGATTTAGAATGTGGGATATTTTGCAGCAGAGACACGGTTCTTGGAAGCTGAGTCAAATGCTACAAATGACCATCTTTAGAAACCAAATGACTTTCACTGGGCAAGCATTAAGAAATGAATTAATTTGGAAGGAGTCTTATCCAGGCTATTGATTAGCAGGGGACCCAGGGTGGGAGACTCCCTACCTTAGGTTTTAATGGCATGCTTTGTTTTATGCCTGTTTTATGACTTCATTGTTCTTAGAAAACAAGTATCAAAACCATTCCCTCAACCTACCTATAAAATGGAAAAACATTAATGCTAACTTAATTGTAAGAACTTCCTTTCCTATAATCAGACCTCACAGCTTGAAGCCCCGTGTTTTTAATTAAGCTAACTGGATAGGTAACAGAGAATTTGGAAGGAAAAGAATCCCTGGTTACAAATAACCCAAAAGTCAGTTTATGAGGCTTTAGGTTTCTTTTTAGAATATTTAGTGGCCCACTCTTGCCTGCTGAAGCTACTCATATTACATTTTGCTTAACTCCCATGTAAACCACTTGCCTTTGCTGTGGCCTGCTAGCAGACAGGGAGGAGAGAATTTGGAGGCAGAGTATTCAACTTAAAGGGAAAGTTCAAAGCTGCTTGCCTTAAGGCCCCCTCCAAGTGTGGAAACTACAGGTCAATCATCAACACTTGGTTTTAACTTGATTTTCATCAAAGGATAAGGACAGCTCCCTTGGAATCTGGAATATAGTGCTATATAGAATCTTTAATAAGGGAGGCAAGCACATTAGCTTCAAAGCTGCACGTTTCCTCCTGTCTTCTGTGAGTCGGCATAATCTACCTGTTAGCTTGCTTTGTGGAGAATGAAGATATAAGCTGATCTAACCTGGTTTAACACTTCACTTCTCACAGGTAATTCTCATTTAGATTTCAGGACTTTTTGTTTCAATATTTCTATATTGTCCACATTTTAAACTACCTTGGCTGCAGTTGTAGCTTATTGTAAAACAAACAAACAAAAAAAAATGTTTTCTGTTCCACCAGTCAGCTCCCAAATAAAAGCGTGAAGACTTATTATTAATTATGAAAGGTTGGCCTAAGCTTAGGCTTGTTTTTAACTAGTTCTTACAGCTTAAATTAACCCATTTCTATTAGTCTACATTCTGTCGCTTACCACCTGTCCTGCTTCTTCTGTGACTCATGGCGTCTCTGCTCTTCTTGTCAGACTCCTCCTATCTGTCCCTGGAGCTCCCACCTAGCCAATTCCTGTCTAGCTATTGGCCAGTCAGCTCTTTATTAAACTAATCACAGCAAATACACATTCACATGGTATACAAATATCCCACAACAGCTTAGGTTCCGTCTTCTCTCTTACCTGAGGACTGTAATGGTGCTCACAGTGTTGTCTTCTTCAGTCCAAGTCTTTCTTCATCTGCCTTAGTTCCTCCTGCCATCACAAGTAAGATCAGAACACCTCTATACTCCAGAGGTATTTCCTAAAGCACAGTGTTGCTATGAAACTCCAGTGCCCAAGATTTGCATCCTCTAATAGTTTCACAATACCTGCAGTGAAAAATCCCAACATCTTTAGCCAAACATAGCTAGATTCCCTCAAGTTTTCCTTGATGGGTGACTTTCCACAGTATGTGAACTTCATGAACATTTTACAGAATACAATTCTTGGCCCATTGCTAGTTAGGAAATCATTCTGGGGTGTATATAGTGCCTATATATGCAAGCAAAACACTCAGACACATAAAATAATACAATAAAATACAAATGCTTAAAAGATCAAAATTTAGAATAATTGGAAACCAAGATTTTAAAACAAACTAGCTGAAAGACCACCGCCAGACACTGTATCCACAATATGGTTTTTATGAATTGTACTATCAGGTAAATTCTAGGAATGGAATGTAACTTCGTGTTTCTAAAAGAGAACATTTTAAAGAAATAACTTGAAGGTTCCTCAGCCATTTCCTGGGTCTCAGAATGGGTGTGTTTTGCCCATACCTGTACCTTTCCTGTCTAATTTTGCCGTCCTAGAAAACTGAACAGAACCTTGAGAATCCCACACAACAGCATCCTCCTTGCAAGGAATTCTAAAATATTCTGGTCTGTCAGGCAGTAGATCCAACAATTTCCTCTGTTCTCCTTTACTGTTCTAAGCCCTCCTCTGTTGTAGTGTTTGCAATGTTGTATTATAACTACTCCATCTGTATCTTTCCTCCCCACTAGAGACAGAGAGTTAGCTACTCAAGGCCGATAGCTCTGCCATTCACATATGTAGCTCTATAGCAAGTGGTCAATAACACCATTGAATAAATGAATAAACAAGGAAAATATGTTCATGATTTTTAAGTTCATGAAAACTGGTCTGGAAATAAATATATACTTTTAGTATAATTGTTGGATTCAAAGTAAGTTTTAAATACTTTATGTTTACCTCTCAATCTTTCCACATTATACTCATCAGTACTATGATTATGTATTATGTAGTATTTAGTATACATCGATTTCCATATTCTAAAATAAAACCAGAACAAGAGGCATTATAGAAGTAACCTGATATCAACTGATTTTTTTTTCAGACAAGGTCTCACTGTGTAGTCCTGGCTGGTCTGGAACTTGCTATGTACACAGACTTATCTGAAAGATATAGAAATATGTCTGCCTCTGCCTATGGAATGCTGATATTAACTTTATATTTTTCTGAAAACCAATTTTCAGTTGAGTAAGGGGTGATCTGGAAGAAGGCCTAATCACTTCAGTAAAGTCATTGATTATAGCATTAGCTGTATTGACATGTCCTTACCACAGATGTGTTTTTAAGAACTGAAATTAAAGCAAAGCTCTAGGATTTTCATGGATATATCCTTACTAGAAGATAATATATTGTCCTCCAGAAAGCCCTCACCTGATGTGGGAGTGATTTCTTACTAATAAAGAAACTGCCTAGGCCCATTTGATAGGCCAACCCTTAGGTATGTTTAGAAAACAGAACAGGATGCTGGGAGAAAGAAGCTGAGTCAGTGAGTTGCCATGATTCTCCCACTCCAGACTCAGGTTAAGATCTTTTCTGGTAAGCCAGCTCGTGGAGCTACACAGATTATTAGAAATGAGTTAGATCGATATGTAAGAGCTAGCCAATAAGAAACTGGAACTAATGGGCCAGGCAGTCTTTAAAAGAATACAGTTTCCGTGTAATTATTTCAGGCATAAGCTAGCCATGCGGGCGGCCTGGTGCCTGGGACGCAGCCCCGCCGCTCCTATCACTACACTCACCAAAAAGCAGGAAATATAACCCAAGTGACAGAATATCAGTGCCTCAAAATAGCCTACATACAAATGGCTAGAATACATGGATTCTATCTAAAATGAGAAAAGGAAATGAACACAATAGGTAAAAATTTAGTTGATCTTGCAGTAGGGAGGAGCATTACATTTCAATGGAGAGGCCAAGTTGTTTATAAATGTCATTGTGTGGAGAAGAGAGGAAAGGCTAAGAAAGGAAGAAAGGCATCACTACACAAAGACTTTACTCACTGTGGCTGCCTCAAAGATGGAGGATAAGATCTTCCTAGGAGATGAGAGAGCTAAAGAAAGGTGATGCATTGTGAAACCACCCACAAGAATGCAGCCCCACCAGTACTCTGACCTTAGCCTGTTGAGACAAATTCTAGGCTTCTAGGATTTATTTTGATGAAGAAACTGATGGTTGGTCAATTAGCATAGATGATGTTTCTGATAGATAGTTCCCTCCTTTGAAAGAGGAAGAGGGAAATAAAAGCCCTTCTGGAACTACATGAGGAGAAGGAAGAGTATTAAAGTCTGAAATACCACCATACTTCCTGTACTGATTCTACAGTCATCTAATCTAACCTTGCTAAACAATTTACTACATGATTTCCTAGTGGTACAGATGGTGGGGGATGGAAACTACTCTCAGTTTTGATGTAACTTAGTTGAATGTTCATTTTTTAAAAACCTTATAGAAAAGATCTATCTGTACTACATTTATTAGCACTGCAAAATTTGGATAAAATGAGTGTTGAACCACGTCATATATAGAATATTGGTATTTTCAGGCTTTGGATCATTTCTCTAATCCATTGGCTTATTAACATATTGAGAAACTGGCTAAATAGTTGTCCTCCGACAGCTCAGACATTGCATCAATGTACAACACATACACAGAAGTTTTCTAAGTGAATTTCTGATGTACAAATTCCACTTACAGGCTCTCTGCCATCTGCCTTCATGAACTTGTCTATCTATAGGATAGAATCTATTTCTCTTTTATTTAATTTTTTTACTTCTTTAGAAGCTTTATTGAGAAATGCCCATGTGTTTCTTTCAAAAGAGATGAGCTTTCTTTTTTTTTCCATTTTTTTTTCTTTTCACTTAAAAATTTTCACCTCCTCACCTCCTCCCATTTCCCTTCCCCTCCCTCCACTCCCCTCTTCCTCCCTCTCCAGTCCAAAGAGCAGTCAGGGTTCCCTGCCCTGTGGGAAGTCCAAGGTCCTCCCCACTCCATCCAGGTCTAGGAAGGTGAGCATCCAAACAGACTAGGTTCCCACAAAGCCAGTACATGCAGTAGGATCAAAACCCACTGCCATTGTCCTTGGCTTCTCAGTCAGCCCTCCTTGTCCGCCATGTTCAGAAAGTCTGGTTTGATCACATGCTCCATCAGTCCCAGTCCAACTTGCTTTGGTAAGCTCCCATTAGATCAGCCACACCATTTAAGTAGGCAGGCACACCCCTCGTGGAAAAGTTTCTTGATATTATAGTTCGAGTTTTTTATATTTCTTTAAAGAAGAAAAAAAAATTACTGTGACAGGGCATGGTTGCAAACGTCTTTAATCACAGTACTAAAAAGGCAGAGGTAGGAATATTTCTGTGAGTTCAAGACCAGCTGAGTCTACATTGTGAGTTTTAAGCCAGCCAAGACAACATAATAAGACCCTGTTCTAAAAGAAAATAAAAATAACAAAATAAAACAAACAACAAAAACGACAATCAATCAAGAAATTTGCTTTTTGGAGTCTGGATGCTCACCTTACGAGACCTGGATGGAGGAGGGTGGTCCTTGGACTTCCCACAGGGCAGAGAACCCTGATTGCTCTTTGGGCTGACGAGGGGGGGGACTTGATTGGGGGAGGGGGAGGGAAGGGGGAGGCAGAGGTGGGGAAGAGACAGAAATCTTTAATAAATTAAAAAAAAGAAATTTGCTTTTTGGGAGATACTATATTGTTTCCTTGAAACATAATCCTTCATTATGGAAATATAAGAGTAGTATAGGAGCCTTCTGTCTTGGTGTTGCTTTCATTGGTTAATAAAGAAACTGCTTTGGGCCCATGATAAGGCAGAACTTAGGTAGGCAGAGAATACAAAACTGAATTCTGAGAGGAAAAAAGCAGAGTCAGAGAGATGGCATGGGCCCACTGCCAGAGATAGATGTTCTGAGACTTTGCTGGTAGACCACGAACTCATGGTGATATCCAGATTAATAGAAATGGGTTAAACTAATATGTAAGAGTTAGCCAGTAATAAGTTAGAGCTACTGGCCCAAGCAGTGATTTAATTAATACAGTTTCTATGTGGTTATTTAGGGGCTAGGCTAGCCAGGCAGCCAGGATGAACAAGCAGGCCCTGCTCCTTCATATGAGTATGAAAAACCAATTCCCTTTCCTGAGAAAAAGGGACTTGAAACCCAAGGAACCTTTGCAAGTGGACTAGAGTCAGATATTTCCCCTACTAGTGCCAGTTCAAGAACAATGCAGAAAACTACACATCTTAAGGAACGTTCTTTTCTGAGCCTCCTACTTCCTCCCCGCCTAGCTATTACAAACAAACACTGCTGGCCTACAAGATATGACCGTAAAAATTAAAAAGCACCAAGAACTGGAAATATATCTCAGTGGCAAGCTATTTATGACCATGCCTGATAACCTGGGTTTGGTTCCCAGAACACACATGCTAAAAGAAATAATAAAAGTTAAAACTCAGCACTAAGAAGTAATATCAGTGCAAATGTTATTGATAATTTTTATAAACATTAAAAAGTCTCTAAATTCTAGCATATCACATGTGACCACAAACTGAATAAGCCATTTATATAAGCACAGAAGCTATGGGTCACCTTTAAAGAGCTTGAAATTCTCTTGGATGGTTTGTGGATAGACAATTTTCAAGCAAAGAACATATTAGTGAAACTGGGGTGTCAGAGACTTGGCATGTATCAAGAAACATTCTTTAGTAATAGATAGCTTCTTTGACACAGCCTAAGAGGTAGGATTATACTAATATAGATGTTAATTGTAGGTATTGAATCTCTTTAAGAGACGATTTAATCCTATTTAATCCTTTTGTGGTTACAGAGTACTTAACCCATGAATTCTTTTTATTTATTTATTTACTTACTTACTTACTTACTTATTTATTTTTATTATTTTTATTTTTTTATTTATTAAAGATTTCTGTCTCTTTTCCACCGCTGCCTCCCATTTCCCTCCCTCTCCCCCAATCAAGTTCCCCTCTCTCCTCAGCCCAAAGAGCAATCAGGGTTCCCTGCCCTGTGGGAAGTCCAAGGACTACCCAACTCCATCCAGGTCTAGCAAGGTGAGCATTCAAACTGCCTAGGCTCCCACAAAGCCAATACGTGCAGTAGGATCAAAAAACCCAGGGAAAATTTTCCTCCCTGCTTTGTAGCATCTGTAGAATGTGCTTTAAATTCAGTCTTTTGTGAGTCTATGGTTAGTTCAGTGTTTTCTTGTGACTCTGTGGCAAGTGTGACCCTATTTTAGCCTTTCAATCGAATCTGCCTTTAGTGAACAGGTGAACTCTTCAAAGAGAGTGGACATAAAAGCCCCTCTCTCTTCTGAAACCCATTCACCAATGCTGCCAGATTTTTTAAAATGTTAACTAACATTTAGACAGGTACAATTAAATTCAACAAGATGAGATAAAAAATAAACAAGTCAAATATAACTTCAACTTGACTTTATAGTCCTCAAGGGTCTTCTTTAATTAAAAAAAAAGAAAGGGAGGGAAGAAAGAAAAAGAAAACATGAATGAATGAGTGAATGAATGAATGAATGAATGAAGCAAAGAATGAGCTTCCTCTGTGCTTTTGCTGGATGTAATCTTATTGTAAAGACACAGCCTTAGAAAAAATGCCCAGAAGCCTGCTGGTATTCTGGAGATTTCACAACCTTTTATCTGAATGTAATTAATTGTCATGATTATGAACAAAATTGTAAGAAATTATTTAAGATACCAGGTGAAGGATTAATGGCAATGTGTGAACTGTAAGACACTAGAACTTGGTGTTTTTTTATTAGAATTTGGATTGCTTTTAATTCCTAACTGATTAGGGAAAGAAGCATTCCTCACTTTTAATCATACTCTCTTCAGCTCCCTTGTTACTGCGTACTGTAACTTTAACTTAAAAATGATTCACTTGGGTTTTTTGTTCATTTGGGCAAGGGCTAGCAGTTACTCCTTTATTTCAGCTTGACTAGCACTTGTCTTTGCTTTCCTGAAGGGCCTTACTGCCTTTATGCTTCCTAGATTTCTTCCCTTTACTTTAGTCTCCCTTCTTTCGCGTGTCTCATTCCCTCTCTTCTTTGCTGCAGCTTTAGACCTTTCAGAGCATCCTAACCACCCCCTACCTCCTGCTGCTCCTACCCTTTATCCCGCTGCTCTCCTGTGGACTGGGTTGCTTTTGTTCATGGTTCTTTACAAAGTGCTGCTTAGCTGTCCTTGCTCCACTGAGATACAACCATAGTGTTTTTTTTTTTTTAAGACACCTGATTTTTAACAATCATGAATGTTTTAAAGAACTGTACAAAAGAATCGTTTACATGTAACTGAGCACATCTCCTTTACATAGATCTTTCCTTCATTCAGTTTTTAATTTTTTTTCAAGAGAAAACAAACTATCTTTTTTTCATTATATATACCCAATCCAAGTTCCCACTCCCTCCCTTCCTCCTCCCTTTCCTTCCAATTACCCCACCCCCAATCTACTCCTCAGAGAGGGTAAGGCACATTGCCTTGGGGAAGGTCCAAGGCCCTCCCTACCATATCTAGGCTGAGGAAGGTATTCATCCAAAGAGAATAGGTTCCCTAAAAGCAAGTACATGCAGTAGGGATAAATTCTGGTGCACTGCCCGTGGCCCTGCAGTCTGCCCCAGACATGCTACTGTCAGCCTCATTCAGAGGGTCTAGTTTCATCCTATGCTTATTCCTTCCTAGTCCTACTAGTGTTGGTTAGCTCCTATTAGCTAAGGTAGATTGTTTCAGTGGGTGTCCCCATCATGGTCTACTGGTAAGATTGCAAACTTGTACAACTACTTTGGAAGTCAGTATGGCGGTTTCTAGGAAAATTGAAAATCAACCTACCTGAGGATCCAGCAATACCTCTCTTGGGCATATACCCAAACATACTATAAAGACATTTGTTCAAATTTGTTCATAGCAGCATTATTTGTAATAGCCAGAACCTGGAAACTACCTAGATGCCCCTCAACCGAAGAATGCATAAAGAAAATGTGGTATATTTCCACATTAGAGTACTACTCAATGGTAAAAAAAAACGACGACATCTTGAATTTTGCATGCAAATGATGGAAGTAGAAAACACTATCCTGAGTGAAATAATCCAGACCCAAAAAGATGAATATGGTACGTACTCACTCATTAGTGGATACTAGCCATAAACAAAGGACATTGAGCCTATAGTTCATGATCCTAGAGAAGCTAAGTAACAAGGTGAACACTAAGAAAAATGTATATAGATCTGCCTGGAAAGTCAAAATAGACAAGATCATCTGACAAAATTGGGAACATAGGAGTGGGAGGAGAAGAGAGAGTAGAATGCAAAGAAGAGGGGAGAGGAGGAGAGAGGAAGAGAACTTGAGGGAACGGAATAGTTGAGATGGAAGAAGGACAGAGATGAAAGCAAGGAAAGAGATATCTTGATTGAGGGAGCCATGATGGGGTTAGCAAGAAACCTGGCTCTAGAGAAATTCCCAGGAATCCACAAAGATGACTCCAGCTAAGACCCTAAGCAATATATGAGAGGGTACCCGAACTGGCGTTGCCCTGTAGTCAGACTTAAATATATCTTAAATATCACCATATAACCTTTATCTAACAACTGACAGAAACAGAGGCAGAGACCCATACCAGTGTACTGGACTGAGCTCGCCAAGTCCAGTTGAAGAGGGGGAGGAGTGGGAATATGAGCAAAATGGTCAAGACCAAAGTGCTGTTTTAACATGATGATGATATGCATGTAAATGTTCAACATTAGTTTCTCAAAACATGAAAGGAGCCCTGATTGTAGGCCGCACTGTACAATTTCCATTTTGTAAATATTCCCTTCCTGGTGAACACCAAATTCCAAATTTGATCAGGAGTTGAGTGACTTCAGATTGGCAAGAGATTAATGTGGTTCATAGTCCCACGTCTTGGGCTCCATTATCACACAGAAAGTTCCACTTCTAGAGCATATTCATACTTTGCCAAGATAATAAAATGACTTTCTATTATTTCATTTCATTTGGTAACTGCAAATCACTACTCTCATATCCTTGTTACTTGAAGAGATTATGGCATTCAGAGAGAAAAATTTTTGCTGGCGAACTAAATAACTAGATAGTAAAGATAGTAGTTAGAAGTAGAAAAACAGGCTTATTTTGTCTTTAAAGTACTTTCTGTTGTTGATACAGTTATTGATTTTAAATACACACAAATCTCAATTTTACAGTAAATATAGCTGCCACAGAAGTCCTGTTCTTTGTTCTTGATACAACCCTGCCCCTACTTTTTGATTGTCCACTTGAGTATTTTGAGACAAGGTCTTACTATGTAGCCAAAGCTTATCTCAAGCTTGCAACCCTCCAGCCTCATTCTTCTAAATGATAGAAATACAGATGTGCAGTGCCACATCAGCCTCTGCCTGTTTTTTGATGGATATTGCTGGTACTTTTATTTCAACTCATCTCAAATCCATTAGTTAAGTGCTCAGAAAATAAATGCTAATAGAGATAGAGTGTCTTGAATGAAGACAGCATATTTTTAATAATTATCATTAATTTTTCTGCCTTCATTATGTTTTTTATATTATAAAAGGGAATGGTAATCATGTGTTATCTGTCAGCAGAGAAACGAGTTTTTCTTTGTTTGAAAAGTTCACTTTAAAGGTTTCTGTGATGCATGACAGCTTTAAAATAGGGCTTCCATTTCCGAATGCATTGCCTGTGGCTGCTCTTCAGGGTTGCTTTCTTCTGAGCTGATTTGTCCTATTTGATCATAAAAACAGTGCATATTTATATCTCTGATAGGCCAATAAATAAAATCTTGCTTCCTTTAGGGGAAGTTTCCAGGGAACTAATTAGAGTCAGTAGCAGAGAAAAGCCGAGATTGAAAATACATTTCAGCATCTTTCATTGCTCCGTTTATTCTGTTCTTGGGCACTTCCACACATTTGTGCATGCAGGAAGTGGTCACAGCACATATCACAGTTAGGATGCACCTGTGACATCCTCGTGGCTGGTAGGACTGTCTTTCAGCATCAGCTCTTCTCTCTCTTCCTCCACAGCTCAAATTTCACTTACTGAACAGAGGACTTTCCTTTATGTACAAGGAAATTAAACTTATTCAGGCATACACCTGCTGCAGAAGTAGAAAAACACCTGGGGTGCCATTTGCATTTTAAAGATTCAGTTTCTACTGCTATCAATATGGCTAATTGCTGGATCATTTTATTATAATTACTTTTTATCAAAGGATATCTAGAAAAAAACCTCAATTGTGTAAGATTAGTGTTCAAACATGGCAGGTGGGACTATAAAATTTCTAGATTTAAAATACAAGAAACTATTTGTACATGATAATGACATTGCCAGTGTTCACTGGACTCTCTGAAATTCATTGTTTAATCATAAATCGTTTAAGTATATAGTTTGACTCATTGGAGAACCAATTTAAAATGTAATTATATATAATGCAAATATAATTTTCAATGGTATTTCTAAAATTGTTATGGTGACATAATTTTTATTAGAGTATTCAAAAAGGATTTTACCTAGTCTGAGCATTAGTATGTGGTTTCACAAAGATTCAGAGGAACTACTTCATTACAGTTTTACATTAGGATCATAGTCTTAGCATAACTAAATAACTACTTATCATATTGAGAAAGTATTTAGCTGGCATTACTACTGGCAGTCCAGTGAAGGTAAAAGAAAGCATATAGATTCAACATAATATATTAGCTAGCTTCCTGCCATCATGATAAAAGGCCTGAAAAAATCAACAAGAGGAAGAAACCTTTATTTTGCTTATAATTTTGCATGTTGTAGTCCATCGCCAATTGGTTCTGCTTTCTCAGGCCTTTGATGAGGCTGAGCACTAGGGGAGGGATTATATGCTAGAATAAAGCTGATCACATCAAGACAGCCAAGAACCAAAGAGGAAGAATAAATAAGGATAAAAATGTATATTTCAAAATTATAACTCCTAACAACCTACTTGCTATAGCAGGAACTCACCCTTTTAGTTGTCAAAGAATCCATTGTCATGTAATTAGTCCACTGCTGAGGTGAGGGACCATCACCTCCTAATTGTCCTACCCCTGACACTGTTGAATGGGCACCAAGCTTTCAACACATTATCTTTGGAGCAATTCTTCATATAGAAGATTGCTTATATATAATTCATATGGGAAGGTAAGGGTTAGTTTTTCTTTGTTCCAATTCAGTAATAGTTATTTTATTGCAAACCTGAAGCTACTGTTACTGTTCTTAAGTATGTTGTGCTAAGCTAATAACTCGTTGGAAAATAGTCATTATTTAAAAGTTATTTATTTTACTAAAAATATCTTTTCACATTTTACATGCTAATCCCATTTCCCACTCCCCCCTCCTGTTTCTTCCCTTTCCCATATTTTACCCCACACCCACTCCTCAGACAGGGTAAGGCTCCCCACAGGGAGTCAACAAAGTCTAGCATATCACTCTGAGGCAGGATCAAGACCCTACCCCCTATATCTAGGCTGAGCAAGGTATCCCTCCTAAAAGAATGGGCTCCAGAAAGCCAGTTCAAGTACTAGGGATTAACGGTGGTCCCATTGTCAGTGGCGCTACAAAATGCCCAAGCCACACAACTTTTACCCACATTCAGAGAGGCTAGTTTGGTTCTATGCTGGTTCCCCCACTGTCACTCCAGAGGCAGTGAGCTTGCATTAGCTTAGGTTAGCTATTTCAGTGGGTATCCCCATAATGGTATAAACCCTTTGCTCATATTATCACTCCTTGCTCTCTTCAACTTGATTTTGGGAACTCAGTCCAGTGCTTTGCTGTGGGTATCAGCATCTGCTTCCATCAGTGGTTGGATGAAGGTTCTATGATGACAATTAAGGTAGTCATCAATCTGATTACAGGTGAAGGCCAGTTTAGGCATCCTCTTCATTATTGCTTAGGTGGGGTCATCCTTGTGGCTTCCCTTTATCCCCTCCTCCTCTCCTTCTGTACTTCCTTCTCCCCTAACCCACTAATTCCCAATTTTCTCAGGAGATCTTGTCTATTTTCCCTTCCCAGGAGGATCCATGAATGTCTGTCTTAGGATTCTCCTTGTTACCTAGCTTCCCTTGGGTAGTGGACTATATTCTGGTTGTCTTTTGCTTTACATATAATATCCACTTATGAGTAAGTACATACCATGTTTGTCTTTCTGGGTCTGGGTTATCTCACTCAGGATAGTTTTTTTTTTTTCAAGTTCCATCCATTTGCATGCTAATTTCAAGATGTCAATGATTTTTACTGATCCATTGTATAAATGTACCTCATTTTCCTTATCCATTCTTCAGTTGAGGGGTATTTAGGTTGTTTCCAGGTTCTGGTATTACAAATAATGCTGCTATGAACATAGTTGAGCAATTGTACTTGTATGATTGAGCATCCTTTGTGTATATGCCCAGGAATAGTATTTCTGGGTCTTGAGGTAGGTAGATCCCCAATTTTCTGAGAAACCGCCATACTGATTTTCAAAGTGGCTATACAAGTTTGCACTCCCACCAGCAATGGAGGACTGTTTCCCTTCTTCCACATCCTCTCCAACTTAAGCTATTATTGATGTTTTTGATCTGAGACATTCTGACTGGTATAAGTTGGTATCTCAGAGTCATTTTGATTTGCATTTCCTTGATGACTAAAAATGTTGAGCAGTTCCTTAAGTGTCTTTGAGTCATTGGAGATTCTTCTGTTGAGAATTCTCTATTTAGATCTGTATCCCATTTTTAATTGGATTCTTTGGTATTTTGATGTTTAAATTCTTTATTTATTTGTCTAAGTTCTTTATTTATTTTGGATATCAGTCCTCTGTCTGGTATATATGTTAAGGGATTTTTTTTCAGTCCAGTTTCTTTGGTGTTCTGTAAGCTTCTTGTACCTTCATAGTCATATCCTATGTTAGGTTGATAAATTTTCTTCTGTAATTTTGTTAAATATATTTTCTGTGACTTTGAGGTGGAGCTCTCCTTTTACCATTATACTTCTTAGATTTGGTCTTTTCAAGCTATCCTAGATTTACTTGAAACTGTTTTTTTAATAATTTGTGGGATTTAACAGTTTCCTTGACCTATGAATCTATTTTCTCCATAGTATCTTCAACCCCTGAGATTCTTTCTTCCATGTATTGTAATCTGTTGGTTATGCTTGTAATTATAATTCTGTTCATTTACCCAAATTTCCCATATCCAGAGTTCCCTCCGTTTGTGTTTTCTTTTTGCTTCTCTTTCAGTTTTTAAATCATGAACTGTTTGAACTATTCTTTTCACCTGTTTGATTTTTTTTTCTCGGTTTTCTTGATTTTCTTTAAAATATTTATTGATATTTTTCCAATTTTTGTTTCCTTTAAGCGAATTTTTTTTATTTCCTCTTTAAGGGTCTCTATAATCTTCGTAAAATTATATTTAAGGTCGTTTTCTTCCGCTTCTTCTGGGTTATGATATTCAGGTCTTCCTGTTGTATGAGCACTGGGTTTTGGTGTTGCCATGTTGCTTTTCAGATAGTTGAATGTATTCTTGCAATGGTGCCTACCCATTTCTTTCTCCAATTTGTGCAGGTAGTTTCTTTGCATCTTTGTCTAATCCTTGCAGTTAGTGTCTGTGCCTCAGGGATCCTCTCTTGGACCAATTATTGCAGTAGCTGTCTGTTTCTTAGGGAGCTGGTCTTGGACCATTCTGTTCAGTTGCTGTCTGTATCTCAGGGAGGTGCTGAGGTCTCTTGGGATGGATGTGTTTGAGGCTGAAGTGAGACTTGTTGATTACAGGATCTGATCATTGAGAGGGAGTTAGAGCAGCCTGCTTGTAGGAGGCTTGCTGCTGGCCAGCTAGTGAACCTGAGGTAGATGGGAGAGGGGCCCAGGATTTTGACCTGGGGCCTAGGGTCTGGAGACTGGACTGTCCAGGTGGGGAGCTGGTTATTCACCTTTTGGCCCACTCTGTACAGTTGTAGTCTGTGCCTCAGAAAGCTACTGAGGTTGCATGGAATGTGTGGCTTTGAAGGCAGAGTAGGACTTGTAGATTGCAGGGTCTGAACTATATGGGGGTGTTAGTGCTATCTGCCTGGAGGTGGCTTGCCTTCCAGCAGGCTAGTAAAGCTGCCTAAGACATAGAGACTGGGCTGTCCAATTGAAGAGCTGGTCACTCACCTCTTGGTCTGCTCTGTGCAATCGTCATATATAGTAAATTATTTAAGGCATAATCTATGCCTGGGATTTTTTTATGAAGACAATGACTTTATAAATATGTGCATCTAGATCATGAGGTGAGATAGGTTCAAAATCTATACTTGAAGTCAGAATGTTCAATGTTATTTTACAACATTTTCTGAGGAAAACTACATTACGCAGTTCATTAAATAGTTCCTAGTGAAGAAGTCTGATGATGATGTAGACCAGTCATAGAGTTCTTTCTAGCATATGCAATTATAGCAGGCTTTCTTGGATCACCAGCTCCAAAATCATGTCACAGAGACTGATTATTAATTATGAATGCCCAGTCTTAACTTAGGCTTATATCTAGCTAGTTCTTTTGTGTGTGTGTAACTGAAGTTAACCCATTTCTGTTAACATATGTGCTACCCTGAGGCTCATTTACCTCATCTATGTACTCTCTCTCCTGCTTTGCTGCTTCCTCCATGTTAAACAAATACAGCATAAATGAAAACAACTCACCTTTACATAATTAAACAAATGTAGCATTAAACAAACACAATGTGTCTTTACATAGGTAAACAATTGTTCTGCAACACAAACTGGACACATCTTCACATAGATAAGAAATATTTTATTCCATAACCCACGACCATTTCAGCTTGATCACCAGGACTGCATAAAAGAAAGACGGGAAGGAGGAGAGAGAAAAGAAGGAGGGGGAGGAAGAAAAAGAAAGGGGGAGAGAAATTAAGAAAGGAAGAAATAAAGGTTGAAATGTTAAATTCTACAAGAACGATTAGAATTGAATATGCAGATACATTTCTGTAACTGGGAGTACATGATGAAGATGCAATGGAGTACAGGTAGCACCAATAAACTACGTTTGTTTGGTTACAGATTTCAGCCCTGGAGAGGCAGATCTTCGACTTCCTCGGCTTCCAGTGGGCACCCATTCTTGGAAATTTCCTGCATATAATAGTTGTCATATTGGGTTTATTTGGAACCATTCAGTATAGACCACGTTACATCATGGTGGTAAGTGTTATTGTCACATCTCTTCATATAAACATTATGATTTTTCTATAAGAAAACAAATACAATACTTTGTAAGCTCTTCTGATGTGAGGTGGTATTGCTATTCTACCTCTGACATGCTCAAATGTGCAATAAAATGTTCCCCCCACAGCAAAGTCATGTCCCTAAGTCTGAAATGACAGGGTCATTCATGGCTTATTTGACTTTGAAGTTTACAAGAAGATTTAAGACAGGTTTGGTTAGAGTAGAAGACAGGATGATACACATGATGCTATGATGAGATGCGGTGCACATGCATAGTCTGTCCTTGTATTCAGGTACCCTTAACCTTCAGAGAAACCCCACTAACCTTAGAAAGCAAAACTATCCGGCACAATGATTTGATTACTGAATACAATAACAAAATTTTAATTAACATTGGGCATCATAACTGAATTAACACAATGTATAGTGTTTAGTATATTCTCATATTTTTGTTTCCTGATTGTTAAAATTGAATGTATCTCACTTGTCAAGACTCGACACTTTAAACACATGTCCATCTTGCAAGGTATGCCATGCATGGTCAACTGATTCAATTGCAGGGCACTTGAAGTGCACATAGTAGTTTACACTGATGGCACTCACAGTATTTGCTTGTCTTTTCCTATAAAAATAAAACAGAAATACAGGCTACTTGTATAGGAGACTTATGGGAAGTAATGTGTTATAATAATGTATGTTGTTATAAATAGGAGTAAATCCTATAAGATGGCCATCAGGTCTATAAATATGAAATATTTTGTAAGATTTTAGTAGTGAGGAGTATTAGATGTCTAATCCTAAGCAATTCCTACTCTTTTTTTGGCTATAATTTGAGCCACTATATGATGATCAGAATGAGATGCCCTAGATATGGAATATGGCATAAGTTCCCTTAATTTCTTCATAATATTAGGTTATTATTGAACTTTAAATAGAAGTAGTCTCAAGTGACTTTATCTTTTTGCTACTGTTATTCTTCTAACGCTTCAATTACCAGATTGTTACAAAGTCAAAAGTATGTATAGAATGAGGCTGTGTTGTAGACATTGTCTAATTCTGGTGATATTTATCCTCTAAATGTTAGTAAGATGCTTTTTCCCACAACCTGTGCTTGGTTGAAGTTTCTACTGTCTTTCCTCTATACATGGAGTTTCTTGTGTCCTCCAGCTTTTGTCTTTCCCTGGGAGTTGTTTGTGCTTTCCTAAACTGTTAACTAAATCTGTCATAAACTCCTTAGAAAGATAAGATCAAGAATCTCCTTGATATCTCACAACTACTCCACTCTTCTCTTCTTTCCCCTTTTCTTTCCTCTTCCTTCCTTCTTTCTACCCTTCTCTCCCAACTTCTTTCATTCTTTTATTTAGCCATTCATTCAAAATGTCTGCCATTTACTTTCAGCTAAAAGTCTGATTTCATCTTATATGTGAAGCATAATAACACAGTCTTGGCTTCCCTTCCTCTCATGGTCCAGAAGCTGTCTTTAGTTTCTGATATTCTGTTATGTCTGGAGCATGAGCATCATGGTCTTGATTTTTTTTTTCTTCTTGAAATTCAGAATGGAGGTTTCGTTAGTTTCCAGATTCAGGTCTCCTCCTGCTGCCACTAAAAAGTTGTTGAGTCACTTCTGTGGTTTATAACAGCCATTTTTTTATCTTTTTAAAAAAAGCACTATAATTAATTTCAGATTACTAGCTGTAGGGTCAAAGAAAATTATCCATCAAAATAAATAAATAAATAAATAAATAAATAAATAAATAAATAAGCAAACAAACTTAGAAGCAGTTGACTTGTGCGTCATTAAACAAAGGAAAATTAGCACAGTTTCAGTAGTGCAGTGATCTTCCTCAGCAGTAACCTGCACTCTGCAAGAAGGAACCTTTCTAAACAGACATCTTCTGCTTGTGATTCTTTACCTGTGGCAAAGTACACTGGCAAAAGCAACTTAGGGGATGGTGAGTTTATTTAAATTTGAGCTCATGATTCTATGTTACAATCCATTATTGCTGGAAAATCAAGGTGACAAGAACCAAGACAGACATAGGCTCATCCCACTTTCTTCTTTTTATACAGTCTAGTATTAAATACAGGCATGGTGCCAGCCACTTTTAGACTGAGTCTTTTTACATCAATTTCTATAATTGAGACAACCACCATCAGCATGGCTATAGGCTAGGCTACTGTAAACAATCCTCCACTGAAACTCTATTCCCAGTTGATTCTACATTATGCCAAGTTGATAGTTAAAACTTGCTATCACCGGCAATTTGTAGTCATATTGGGATTTGGGTTCCATCACAGCCAGTGTGATTGTTAGGGAAAGAGAGCAGAACTAGGTCCAAGGTCAGCATATACACCGAGGACATTTAAGGTTTGGGATCTGGTAGGGAAACTTCATGAAGCCAATAAGAGGAGGAGAACCAGTACACATCTGGCTCTCCTGTTCCAGGTTGTTTTTTCTGAGCAAGTCCCTTAACCACCTAATAAGCCCCTCCTCAACTATAAATTAGTGATACTAAAACAGATCTCCCAGGGTTCTGGGAAAAACTAAGTAAAAAAAAAAAAGGCATTTGTCATGGGGGTCTTGCTTTCCCATCAATTTCTTGTTTCTTTCTTCCTCTTCCTGAGATTCTTGGAAAACTGTAAATAAAATGGAAAAAAACATGGCACAACACATTAAAAAAGACAATGGTAAGAACAAAATTATGAAGTTCTTGTCTTGTAGGGGTTTGTCTTTAAAGATTTTCCTTACATGAAAGTTAGAAGGGAGGAAGAAAGCAAAAGCAATCAGGGTTCCCTGCCCTGTGGGAATTCCAAGGACCACCCTCCTCCATCCAGGTCTAGTAAGGTGAGCATCCAAACTGCCTAGGCTCCCACGAAGCCAATAGGTACAGTAGGATCAAAAACCCATTGCCATTGTTCTTGAGGTCTCAGTAGTCCTCATTGTCCGCAATGTTCAGCGAGACCGGTTTTAACCCAGGCTTTTTCATACTCAGGCTAGCTGGCCTTGGTGAGTTTCCGATAGAACATCCCCATTGTCTCAGTGTGTTGGTGCACCCCTCGCTGTCCTGAGTTCCTTGCTTTTGCTCTCTCTCCTTCTGCTCCTGATTTGGACCTTGAGATTTCAGTCCGGTGCTCCAATGTGGGTCTCTCTGTCTCTGTCTCCTTTCATCGCCTGATGAAGGTTAATATTCAGGAGCATGCCTATATGATTTTCTTTGGGTTCTCCTTAAAGGGGAGGCGGCGGTGGGGAAGAGACAGAAATCTTTAATAAAAACTAAAAAAAAAAATTAAGCTAGACATAAATTAACTGGGCAGGGGTGGTGCACTCCTTTAACCCCAGCACTCGGGGCAGAGGCAGTCAGATCTCTGAGTTTAAGGTCCACAGAGCAAGTTCCAGAACAGCAGGAACTACACATATAAATTATATATGACTGCTGACATAAAAAAAAGAAAGAAAGAAAGCAAAAGCAAAGAAGTAGAAAGAGAAGTAATGCCCGTAATTTCCAAGGGAACCTTGTGAGCTGACGTGGTGTGGGAGTGAGAAGATGGAATAGGTGTGCACAGACACTCCATTGCCCTCAGTGTTCTCAAAGGGCCTGCCTAACAAATAAGATTTGCACGTGAACAAAGTATTAATCCTCAGGACACAGAAACAAAGGAGCAGAGCCATTATTCTTTAAACTGTATAGAAAGATATGTGCCCAAGGAAATGCTGAGCTGGGCCACGAATACTAGGCAGAGGGGAAGAGGCTGGAGAGGCAGGCAGGAGCCGAGGGTACTTGAGCTAAGATGCCCAATCACTGGCTATTCCAAGTCTCTACCCCTCGCTTAAATATCTGCCCGGCCACTGCCCAGCTGCTCTCATTCCATGTTCACCGCATTTCACCTTTGGAACCCCGGGAACCTACTCCCCCAGCCTCCTTCCTTTGGTGGGGAGCTCCTGGAAAGATGGAGTGCTTTTATATGTCTAGTATATTTCTTTTCTAGTCACCTAGCCTCACTGGAGCACAATATTTTCTGTGTGTTTAAAGAATGAATGGGAGCTGCTGCTTTGAACTTTAGGTGTTCTACAATGATTCCAGCCCAGCAATCCTCCCAATTCCTTCTTGCCTCAGGATTCGCACAGCAGGTCTAAGGATGCTCAGAGCAGGTCTCAGTGCCCAGGGGCTTCTGCAGAGAGCCTGACTCTTCCAGTCCCTCATCAGACATGGCAGGACACACTGCGGTCCTTCATTTTTTTTATCATATTCCATAGTTGTACCACAGTGACAGTTTAACATTTAGACTGCAAGTGGTTTTATCTCGAAGTCGCATCTGCAATTCTTTGTGCCTCCTTCCTTTCATGCGCCAATTACACTTAATCCACTTCAAACTAACAAATGCTTTGGAGCACCAGGTACGTGCCAAGTGCTTACTCAGAAACTAATAAAATATGGTGTCTGCTGCTGCAAGAGTTTAATGGAGCTCAATGGATAGCAACACGGGTTAAGTTACTGCCATTTCTCACAACAGATGGGGGTTGCTGTACTTGACCTCAAAGAATTAATCACCCTTATAAAAACGGTTTAGCTAAATGACTACGCAGAAGAAGCTCTCCGGCATCTATCATCATATACAGCGTGAATTTAAACTGGAGAAAATTGTTTCTTTGCTTTTCTGTGAATTTTGCCCTCCCCTCAATTACCTCTGGTGAGTTCTATGGGCCACATGCTCTTTTGCCCCCTCAGGGGCACATTTTGAACCTTCCTTTCGCTCAACTGTCCCTTAGTAAAAGCTTGTTCTATACTATTTACCTAGTCAGGACTAAGTGCCTAGTCCTGGCTATTAGCACAGATTCTGGTCACTTCCTGATTTGCCCCACCTAATTAGCACAGCCTCTGTTTTTCACACTGTATCAGCATGTGCAGAATTGTTGCACCCCACCCCCACTGCCATATTCTACCTCAGTCTTGATGTTTGATGAAGAAATAATAAACGAATTTAAGGTTTTTAAATGAAGTGACTTTATTCCATATGTTCCTGTCTGTGAAGCATTGGAACATTGATTTGATTTTATAATTGTCATATTTACCTCCTTTATACAACCCAATTCGTAGATTGGTTTCAGTAGTCAGAATATACGTGGCAGGATTGATCAGGCCTAGCCTAGACTGAATCTTGATACATGATTAACTGTAACTATTAATTATTTTATTTTTCCTTCACTCTGCCTTCCTTACTAATAAGGTACCAGGATGGTAGGTTTCCCTTTTTTTTTTCTCAGAAAAAAAATGCTAAATGCCAGGAGAGAGCAGAAGAATGGAAAAGCAAAGAGTTTATCCCATTTGTTTCATAGCATATTGTGAGCCAAATGTTGCCTTAGTAAAAATCATTCATTTTAAAGACTAATGCTCAATGGTGGAGATGCAGACTGGAAAACTTATAAAGTGTTTATTTCAATTACCAAATGCTAACATATCCTCATCAGATGAGGAAATGTTTAGGAAATCACACAAACCCATGCACTCATTGTCTGTGGGAATAGGACTTAAAATATGTGTACTCAGCTCAAGGAAACAAAAGGAGGGGGGCGGTTATGCAGTTCATTTTAACATGGAGAAGCCAAGTCATGTATACTTCTATCTAACCCACATACATATACAAGTCTGTTGCCATGCTCTATACTAACCAAAAGGTATTTGTCAAAAGTAGGTCATATTGCTCTATAAATATCATAACAACTGAATTGTTAATTAAAATAGCCAACTTCAATGACAAGGCCAAATGGATAGTCAGTCTCGAAGGTAATGACTTACTTTTTCTGACAGGGAAAATGCCCATCTATGGATTGGTCTTGCTAAGGTTAACATTTGCATGTCGGTGATCCACGCAGTCTCTTATATTGAAGTGTGTCATTTATAATTCCACACAAACCAAAATTCACTAATGCAGTCATCACTTTCAACCAGCAGCATAGACGGAACTTTCCATCCCCCCAACAAAAACCTGTCATGTTCCTACCACATGTGACGTATCAACTACAAAATATAAAACATCATTACAGAATTTATATAAATTAACCAAATTTTATTAAAATGGCCATTTGATTCATTTGTCATCCGATGAGGTGAAAACTTTAGAGAAGGGTCAATTTATAGATCCTTTTGCTAAGATGGTTTGCAATAAAGACTAGCAAATTAAGCATGCTGATTCTGGAGCAGACTGCCAGGTTTCATAGGACAACCCTGACACTCTCTAGGGTATCAAAGGATGACCCATTCTTCAGGGGTTTAATACAAGAACTTGAAAGATATGCCCCTTGGAACTAGGAACACAGGAAGTGTCATAATGGCGTTTGTTGCAGCCAAATGTGTAGAACTAGACAGTTACCACCGGTGTCTGTAAAAGGTCAGAATCAGAATCTATAATACAATTTACAGGAGATCCTCAGTTCCCTTCAGGCGCTGTTTGTGCTAGGATTTTTTAAAAGGGTTTGTTTTATTTTACCTTAGTTACACAGTAGACATTCTCAATATTTAGAGTTGGGGTGTAATGATGAAGAATGATGGTTTTTCGTGGGATGTGGTTTTCCCTGATAGAGAGCTTGCCTAGAGTCTTCCAGGGCCTGCTTTAGTTCCCAGTATAGGAAAAACAACAACAACAACAAAACCCTTCTATTGTGGATCAGTCATGGCTTCAGCTGAAGCTTTTCCTAATCCGTTTTCACTGATGTGTCCTCCCGACTTGATATTCAGCATTGTGGCCTACTCTGAGACACTTTTAATTAATTTGGAGTGTGCATCATCATGCTAGCTGCCCTCTGATTAGCACAGCGTCTTTGTTTTTGTAGTTGTGATGTATAAATTTATCCCATTAAGGAGTAGATAAACTCTTTTCTGTATCCATGGGGATAGTCAAATACCTTAATCATCACAACTTATCACTATGTATGTGACCTCTATAACATGATCTAATATAAATTCACAGTGACTATGGAGCCCTAAATTATTTTATTATCTTTTTTTTCAAAAGACAAAACACTCCCAGAAAAGAATAATGTTATGTCAAATATATTCACACAGTCTAGACATCTGCATTAGATCATTTGTAATCCCTTTAAAATCATCACTACAAAGGCACTGTAACTTGAATCTTATAAACACTTTTAGTAAACATTTGATAGAATCGTGGTGTTTAATGTAGTACCTAAAGTTCATATTTCTGTTATTTGACCCAGATAAGATAATATAAGGGAAATAAATTCAAAATGTTGTTTTAAGAAGAGGCTGTAATGATTGAAATCGCTCATAGAGAATGATTTGACTTACATGCCTATTTCAAGAATTCATAGATTTTTCCAGTACACTAAGATGAGCTTGCAAAATATTGAATTTAAGCAGTCAGCTGTGCTTACAACACACACAAGCTCCAGTTATCTAGGATCCTGCATCTCCATGGAGGAGACTAATCTCTACTATATGAAATCAGTTTGACTAATGCTCTTACTGATGTTGTTTCTGACCTTTCCCAGCAGGATGTGAATGAAAGGTATTTTTCATAATAGAAATCTGCTATTTATTTGCTCGTTCTCTTAGTTATTAATTTCTGAGATTTTTAGAGACATTTTTATTCATTATTTTTTTTATTCTACTCACATATATTACATCCTGCCCACATTCCCTCCTTGCCCTCCTCCCAGAGTCTCTCACTGTCTCCCCTCAGAAAATAGAAAGCCTCCCAGGGAAATCAACCATACATGCCATAATATGTTACAATAATGCCAGGCAGATAATACCATATTAAGGCAAGATGAGGTTAACCAGTAGGGGGAAAGGGTTCCAAATGCAGACAAGAGTCATAGAAACCCCCACTCCCACTGTTAGGCATCCCACAAGAACATTAAGCTACTCAGTCAAAATATATATGCTGAGGACCTAGGCCACACCCCTACAGCTCCCTTATCTCTGTGAGCCCCCATGAGTCCCAGTCAGTTGATCCTATGGAACATATTCTCTTGATGTTCCTGACCCTTCTTGTTCCTCCAATCCTTCCTCCCCTCCTCCACGGGACTTCCCTAACTCTGCCTAATGTTTGGCTGTGGGACTCTCCACCTGCTCCCATCAGTGACTGGATGAAGTCGCTCTGGTCTCTTTGATGATGATAATACTAGACTACTGTTTCAGAACAGACAGACCAAACTGTAGGTTGAAGGTTTTGTGGCTGGGATGGTATCCCAAACCCTCCACTTGAGGCCGTGCCTAGTTACAGAAGATGCCATATTCAGGTTTTGTGTCCCCTGTTACTAGGAGTCTTTGCTAAGGTTACTCTCATAGATTCAGTGGGGTTTCCATTGCACAAAATGCCCCCCAATTCCAGTCATATCTCCCAGTATTTTCTCCTTCTGTCCCCTCCTTGATCCCTGCTGTTCTTAACCCCAACTGCCCCCCAGAACACCCCTCGAAATCTATTCTATTAATTCTTCCTGGGGAGATTCTTGCACCCCCTCTTAATCCCTCCTCTATTAATTCATTTATAAGTGGATATTACCTGTAAAGTAGAAGAGAATCACACTCAGGTCCACAGACCCATACGAGCTAAACAGCAAGGAGAGGGTAAAGATATTTCTCGTGGTTAAACATTCATCATTTGATTACAGGAGCATGTGCTTTATTTTTAGTAAAATAACAAAACAGAGGAGAGTTAGATAACTTTACAACACATATCCATTCTCACAGTCTTCATGCAGAGATGTGGAGGTTCTATTGTCTCTAAATCTCTAAAATTAGGCAATTTATAATGAGGAACTGGAAATTTGTCTGTCTAATCTATCTGAATAATTAGATATACTGATATAGATAGATAGCAGATAGAGATTATGGTAGTACATAGATACATGGGCAGGTATAGGTATACTGATGGCTCACAGAAAACTGCACATTGTCTTCTTTTGAAAAGGTAATGCCCAGAAAAGAGAAATCACACGAGCACTCAGATTTAAGTTGGACCTTTAAGATAGAAAAGAGTTTTAGAAGTCTAGGCTTCTAGACATACACTGAAAACAGTAGGAGTAACTGGACTTTCAAATTTTAAATCTTAAGGTACCTCATAAAAAGAGAGTTTTTTTTTTACTGTATCCTCTTTTCTCACAAAGGACATATTTACTGATATTTCTATTACTGATTTATTTCAAATATGTGGTTTTCATCTCAACTTCTTTTCTCTCTTTCTCTCAACTCTTTGCTATCCAGTATACAGTGTGGACCGCCCTCTGGGTCACCTGGAATGTGTTCATCATCTGCTTTTATTTGGAAGTAGGTGGCCTCTCTAAGGTGAGTTTATCATGCCTTTAAAATACACTATAAAAGGGGACAGTTATGAATTAACTATGATATACATTTGTATTATTATAGTTAAGTGAAGAAATATAGACTAGTTTGCCATAGTACTAATCAAAAATAGTCCAAGTTGGCATGTGTCTTGTGTCTGTAATCACAACACTCGGGAGGTTGAGATATGAGGATAATTTCATGGTTATACTTAGCTGCATAGTAAATGCAGAGTCAGCTATATGAGACCTTACCTTAAAAAAATACTGTCTATATTCTATTTGTGAGAAAATAAACTTGGAGGAATGCATGCTAATATATAGGAATTTCAAATTTCTCTTTGTTATACCAAAGTTGAAATTAATCTTCTAGTTAATTCTCACCCATTGATTAATTCATGATATCACAATGGACATCAGTACTTATATTGATGTAAAAGGGGCTTTGGGCATTCGTGCTTACTGTAGAAGAGTGGTCGGAAAGAATGGAAGCTCTGTAGATCACAGCAGAGCCGCATTTACCAACATGTAAGCACATGCGTGTAACGATTTCTGTCCTGAGGTTCCCATCACAGAGAAGGTTCTTTCCTCTTAAGATGGTACAGATGTTATTTCTCACTCTTTACAGCTGTTATTTTTTACTGGATTCCTGAAAACATGTCTTTTGGGTGTTACTAAAATATAAAAGTTCGTTAAATTTCTTATTATTATTCTTGAAAATACTGTTACTTGGCAGAGTTTTCACTGAAAAATAGAAACGTTGCAGTATAATTCCGAGAGTTGTGTATGGAAGCTTATTAAATTTTAGATATTTTATTATTAAATAAATTTGAACCAATCTTTCTGTTATTTTCTGACGATCTGAAGTTGTACACAGCATATAGTCCTCTACCTGCATGTAGGGTCCCGATCTTAAAATTCTACCATGATAGCCGCAGGTCCTAAAACTCTCGAACTCTACTGAAGTACATAGCGAAAGAAGCATGTCTGATTCGGATATTATTGATGTAGATATTATTGTAGATATTATGAGGGGTTTCTAGTAGAGCATGCAAAAGTGGTTTGTTTACTTTTCCTATACTATGATGATTTTAAAATTGGATCTTGTCATCATTTGTCCCATCGGAGTGCTCAGAGGCCAGAAATGACATTTCTGCTACTGAGGTTCCCAAACAAGTTCTAGCAGAGTGGTTCTCAACCTGTGGGTTGTGACCCCCATGGGGATCTCATATCAGATGTGCTGCATATCAGATATTTACATTATGATTCATAACAGTAGCAGAATTACAGTTGTGAAGTAGCAATGCACTAATTTTATGGCTGGGGTTAGCACCACCCCAGGATCTATCTAAAGGGTCACAATGTTAGGAAGGTTGAGAACCATTGCACTCGCTGCTTCCTTGATGATTTTCATTGCTGATTGTTCATCATCACTAATTTATAGGATATAAAATTTGACTCAGCTCTACATCTAGGTAGTGAAGCCTGTAAATGCAGATAATTGGGCATTTTAAAATGCAAGTCGGATGAATAAAAGCATCATGAGTTAAAGTTAAACACAGTATTCAGCCCCTAATTTTCTACCTGGTGGCTTGAATTGTAACTTGAATTCATGGGTTTTATTCATTCCTCTGAGTGAAAATCGTCTTTTATTGTCTTCCTCATGAATTGATTTGGAATAAGCTAGAATAGAGCAAGTTTGCCCTGAGGAATACTGCGTTCTAATAATTATCATTTCGTTCAGGCTTCAACTTTCGCATTTAGTGTGGGCTGTGAACCAATCACTTCCCCCGCCAGAGCCTGTGGAAAACATCGTAATAGGGCCAGCTTTGTCAGTAATGGTGATAGTCAATGTTGGTTTACTGTATGGCACCATTTATGCTTATCATATGTGGTAACTGAGTAAGCTTCAAAACATCCCGTGAGACAATAAAGATAAATATCAGCAGTCATTTGCTCTGCACAAGTCTAGTTACCTATTGCTCCAGATTAGTTTTATGGGCTGTTCTTTGTTACTGTTTTTCCAGCCTCAATGTGTATGTCAAAGGATTTTTTTTGTCCCCTTTTATTGGACAGTAGATGTCAGGGTATGAGACAAGACTTGACCAGGATGGAATCTGTTTAGGAAGAATGGGAGCTGGGCAGATTCACATGTTTAGGACACATGGGACCAGGGCAGATACACGTGTTTAGGAGTGCCAAGAGACCTCCACATACGCCTCTCTGTGGCTGCATTTGCATCAGTGCTCATGCTGAGTTTTTTGTAAGAATAGCATCATTAGAAAAACATGTATGAAGCCAGAACCATGTTGAGTCTAACAGTTTGATGAACTTGTCATCTTGGTTATTCATTTTTAACCCATTCAAAATCCATTAAACTGTCAACATGTATTTTTGGTTAAAAAGATGCATGACTCCAAAAAGAACATTCTTCCTATTTTCTGTTGATCTTTTATTATAGCCTTTCTGCCTCACCACAGTTTAATCTCAAATGGAGCCTCCAAGAAACTACTCTGAAAGAGTAAAGTTAAGGACCCTTGACAAACAAATACCCCTGCCAAGCTTCCAGCTGGATTCTGTTTTCTAAGAACTCACACATCCATGTGTGATAGCTTATGTACTGAACTTATTGGAGAGAGTTCTCCGTCTCCTTCTACTTCATAAAGCATTTCCTGTAATTACCCACTTTAGTGGATTAACAGAAGCTACCCTATACTGTGAGTTTCAGCCAGACATACATTATGGAACAAAGAACCTGTACAGCTCTTTTTTCTGGGCAAATGTACAGTAAGGTTTATTCATACCAGATAGAGAATGCAACAATTAACTAAAGAAACAGTTCTGTCCAAGTCCAGCTTAATCAACCTCTGTCAGCAAGGGTTTCCTAATAAACAGAATGGCTAGGGTGGGCATATACTACAGAAGGGATTTATTATATTGGCTGGCACTGTTCAGGTTGGGCAACCCAACAATGGCTGTCTGCCAGCCAAAGGGGCTGAGAACCTGGTAATTGCTCAGTCTGTAAGAAAGAGTGCCTCAGCAGTCCCACTCTTGAGCGTCACTGGTCTGCAGTAGTTCTCAACAAGCCAAAGCAGTCAGACGCCAATCTCAGCAAAGGCCAACAGCTGTAGTGGCAGTCACACAGGAGACGTACTTGTCAGCAAGGCAAGAACACAGGAGGGAAGGTAAAAATCAACAGCTTGTCTTTCAGGCTGAGCTGCTGGTAGAAAACATTGCTCATTCTAAGGGAGGGTCTCTCCAAAAATTAATCCTTCAAAAAAATACCCTAATAAATTACAGATATGTGTCTTGTAGTGACTCCAGATCCAACAATAAAATAAAATAAAAGTGTTAATTCATCATTCAGATGCAATAATCTTAAAACATACCAGAGCTCAAATTGTTCAATTACATAAAACAAAGAGAGAAATTAGGAACATGGAAATAAACATTAAAACTTAATGATATTTTTATACTTATTATTATAAAACATAGAAACAATTCAATAGAAGTAAAAAGTTTAGACAACACAAGCAACCTATATTACCAATGATTATACTAAATTACAGTCAGAAAAACAAAATGTATGTTTTCTTAAAATGTCTGTGAAATGGTGACCAAAACTGTATTCTGGGTCACAAAAAAGTCTCGCTAAATACCAATAGCAGAAATTGTACAGAGCACTCTGCCACAAATAAAACAGTGACTTGGAATCCACAATAATTAAAATATTTAGAAAATCTTCTAATATTTGAAAATCAAGGCAGACAATTTGAAATATTTTACAAGTCATGGTATAAATTTAAGTTAAGTTTAAAATGATTTTGCAGAGCATAGTGAAGAAGCAGTTTATTTATAGGTGACCCCAAGCAGGGCTCAGACTCTATACAATCAACCAAATATTGCTAAAATGGAAAGTTTGTAAATTTTACAAACTGACATCTGGAGATCAAAAGAAAGCAATTGAACTATTTTATATGACTCCACACTTTGTTGCTTTAGGTTAGTACATGGACAACTAATTCTGAGATAGAGGAAAGAGCAACTCAAATCCCCCATTGTTATTAATGATGGGGATATAGACTTAGAAAAACACCAATAACTTTCGACTTTAGCAGGAAAATACTGGGTTCCTTAACATAATGAAAGCAAAATTAACATAGCCAAAAATAGAATAAAATAGCCAAACAAAAATAAACATTAAAAAAAGACCCTCAAACCCACATAGGACCAAGCACAACAAGAAGAAGCCATGCTAATCTTAACCTGCTTTTTAGACAATGAAAGATAAATCAACATTTTCAAGATAGATTTCTAATCTGACATCATCCTGGTATTAAATATTATGTGAGAGCTATGTTGTCACTGAAATCCTAGCAACACTTGGGTGTCTCCACAGAAAAAGTGATACTGTAAAGTTAGTCTGCATTATGGGTGCTTATTAAAGCTATTTAACTTAATAACATCCATCTCTGTTGTCACTAAATTCTTATTAACTTCAAAATTTTAGATGGTATTATGTAGTATATAAGTATATAGTTTTCATGCCTATTGTTTTCTCTTATGAATGATGTAATTAGGGTTACTGTTGTCACTGTGATGAAATATTATGGTCACAGTAAATTGAGGAGGAGACCATTTATTTGGCATATGCTTCCACATCACTACTTATTGTTGAAGTCAAGACAGAGCAGAAACATAAAGACAAGGCTGTTGATGAGCCCATGGAGCAGTGCTGTTTACTGTCTTGTTTCTCTGCTTTCTTATAAAACACAAAACCATCAGTCCAGAAGTGCCCCCACCCACAATGCACTGGATGATCCCACACAAATCCTTAATTTAGAAAATATCCTACAGTCTGATCTTACAGAAAAATTTTCTTGATTGCAACTCCCTCCTCTATGATGACTCTAACTTATGTCAAGTTGACATAAAACTAGCCAGCAAATGAAACATAAACTAGGTTCCTTTCCTCTTTTGTGTGTGTGTGTGTGTGTGTGTGTGTGTGTGTGTGTGTGTGTGTGTGTATTTGGGGAACTGTTACTAATTGCAAATGAAAAGAACTTAGTTTATTTTGTTTAATTTTTTAATATTTCTTAAATATTAAATGTTGTTCAATGTGATAAAGTATGTGGTGTTTTGAAAGAAAAGGTCCCCCAAAGGGAGTGATACTAGTAAGAGATATGGTCTTGATGGAGGAAGTGTGTCACTGTGTGGGCAGTCTTGAAGGTCCTTTTTTCAAGTTTCACTCACTGTGACAGTCAACTTCCTGTTGCCTCTGAGTCAAGATGTAGGACTCTCAGCTTCAGCACCATGTCTGTTTGCACCCTGTCATGTTCTCCACCATGATAATAATGGACTGAACCTCTAAAACTTCAAGTGAGCACCTCAGTTAAATGTTTTCATTTATAAGAGTTGCCATGGTCATGGTGTCTCTTCACAGCAATAAAAACCCTAACTAAAATAATGTACCAACTTCTTTTACTCTTTGTTATAATTTGTGTCTTTTACATTTGCGCTACTACATGATGTTTTGGTCTTTAGTCCTCTGCAGCTTAATTTTCCTGAACTCTGCAAGGTGATGATCTAACCAATACCTTCCCTAGTTTTACCATGGTACAAATAGTGTTTACTGAATAGATTTGACACTGATTTACGGTGTCTTTTATGAAGTAATAAATGTTATAGGACCTGTTTCTATAATACTATCATGTTTGCCACACTGCTGTTTAATTTATATTGTTTGTTTATTACTTTTTATAGTAGGTATTCCCTATCTACAAACCAATATCTGCTTGCTCTGTAATTTGACCTCATATATTCACAGAGCTACCTTTGTAGGGTTATATTTGAACAAATGTGTTTCAAACATACAAATACACATACACACATATCTCATTTTACTTATTATATTCAATTTTTAATTATTTTAGAATGCATGAGGGAAAACTTGTATTAGTAAAGAAAGCAATCTTTAGTAACAGAATCAGTCAACTGGTAGGAAGTCAAAGTGGATGAAAATAAAAAAAATGGACTGAAAAAATGTATGCTTTGCTTCAAAACTAAGCTCCCCTGTGAATTAGCCTTTACTATTCACAGTATATCTAGATTCCTGGGTGTCATTGGACAGAAGGCCTCTTAATATGCCCCACCCAAGCAGAGAGAAGGAAGCAAAGACAGAGGCTCAGATAACCAAGAGGCTACAGAATGGGGTTTAGAAACCTTCAGAGGCCCAGAAGCAGTGACAGTCTTTTCAGAAAGCTACTGCTAAACTGGAAAGAGGGCCCAGCTGTTGTTCATCTGCTTTACGTGACTAAGGTGCGATGGGAGAGGATGTGATTGTCCCATCTGGAGCCACCATCTGCTGCTTTGCCAAGCAGACCAGGGTCTGGACTGGAGGTCTAACTGATTGCACAAAGCCAGGTCTTTTCAGAAAGGACTAGATGCAGCCTCAAGAGTCAGGGACAACTGAGGTCATCTCAGAGCTCAGCCTGATCATTTTTATTAATGGATAGTGCACACTCTCACGAATGATTCGAAACCCAGTTAAATTCTTACGAGGCCTTTGATGGCAGCTTTAAGATGTTCCCTTTGCATTTATCTTACCTGCTACCTAGCCATGCAACAAGTGTCTGCCCCTATGATCTTGCATACATTGATTATTCCCACTTCTTCTAGCACTTGAAGGCGATGAGTGAATTGTTTTTGTAGATGACTGTATGTGGGTAACCAAAAGTGCCAAAATAATGTCATCTTCTGGAGTTGCAGATCCCTTTTCTGCAAAACCAAGAAAACCAAAGCAACCATGTTACAGAGTTGTTGGCAGAACTGATTGAGATAATACAAGTGCAGGGTTTAGAAAGTTCTTTGGCATAGCATGAGGGCATATATTTTTTAGCATGCAAGAGCTGCATAATGGAGATTTGTAGGACTCAGTGGTTTAGAGAAGCGTGAAGCAGTCCCTTCTGACAGGATCTCAGCTCTGCACATTAATTTCCTAGCTGCAATGTTGTTCCTTAAATTCTTCCCTTCAGCATGTAAACAACTTCCTGATCTAGATGAGCAGATAGGTTCTTTGTGTATCCTTGCTGCTCCTGTAAGAAAACTTCAAGCATCTTGGACCTCCTCTGTCTTTTTTTAATGCCATTTAAAAAAGCTCAATAGGGACACAATTAATAACCTCATGCCACTTCTTTGGAATTTAAGTTCTCCCAAGGAATATATTCAGAACATAAATGCAAAAATCTCTCATTTTCTATAACATGCTTGTTTCACTTGGGTCCCAGAACCAAGACTAGTAATAGCAAAGAATAAAGAAAGTACAGACACATCAGAAAATCTATCTGTCCTCTCTGATCAAAACAATATCTCTTAATCTCCACAGATGAACCAGAGGAAGGCTTTGCTATGCCTCTGAGCCTTTCCCTGGGAAGGCTTTGCCGTTCCCATGAGACTGGGGATTTGAGGTCTTTGACATTTCTGTTCCTGTGATAACAACACGTATTTGCTCAGGATCTCACTCATCCCTTGAAGTTTTCTTCCTCTAGAAATACTGAAAGTTGTAAATTACAGTGAGAACTTGAGTTATATTTTTTCATTCTAATAAAATTAGATAGCTACCTTAATAACATCTTTTTAAGTTTTTTGTTAATGGTAGAAACACTAGGCTAATATTTATTCTTATTGTGTTTTCTTGAAGTATCTGTAAAACCTGTATATTAATGACCTTAGAGAATGTCAAATGCATCACATTTTCATAGAATTCTGAATGGGTATTACTTTCTATGAACATCAATTTGTCATAAGAAGAACCAGTTCTATGAAAATTTATGCAATCTTAATTATGAACTTTGACCAAAAGCCTTCTTAAACACTGTCAGGGGAGGACTGAACTAACTCATAGCGGCCTTCATACAGGTACTATGTTTTGCCTTTGCTATTGTGTAACTCCAGGGTAGATATTATCATTTTCATTTTAAAGATAAGTAGCCTCAAAGAGAAGAAGCTGCCTTGCTCAAGGCATGTGGGCAATAATGGAATGTCAGGCCTGATGACTCCCATCACACCACATTGCATCCCCCCCAAATCGCCCAAAATAACCCAAACATTTGTTTCCTCTGTCCTGTTCCATCCACATTTTCTGCTTGTAGGTATTTAAGTTCTTAAAGAAATACAAGCCATTTATTTCTCCAAGGCAATAATAGCACTTCATGTGTCTCATTTTACATAAACTGACAAGGCTGCTCGTGAGAGTCCTCTGTGGGATCTTCAGGTACACCGTCCCCGCTAGCAGCCTGGCAGCCCCAGTGAAGTCGTTCTTTTCAAGGCGTATTGTCATCAGTAGATTTTTCTGTGTGATTACTTAGTAAATTATTTTTTTCTTGGTCAACATTTGTTTCCCTTCAAGGTCAAATTCTTCCAGCAATCTTGTCTTTGGGCAGGGACAAGGAATCAAGACAATCAGACAATGAAGTCTGCTCTCTACACTAAGCATTGCATGGCAAACGACTCGCGGTCTATTTAGTGCTTTACAGTTTCTGAGATTTATTTATTTCCTTTGGCCTAATAGACTTCTTTTTCTGATGACAATTTCAAGGTAAATGAAGACTGTACAGTGTGTTTTCTTTTCTACTTACAAATACACAACTTACAGATTTTATTATAACTCAGTTTTACCTTTTCTTTTAGTGAGCTATTCCTATCTCAAAATTTGCTGAAAAGGATCTTAAAATGTCCTGTTCATAAAGGGTTAGAGGTTGGATGCTAAATATCTTGTTCAAAAACAATGTATGTGGCAAATAACTCAGCATAAAATCCTAGACTCTTAGCAAAACAGTTTATTTCTGTAGATACAGGAAGCAAATCCTCTTTACTGTCTCTTGACAAAAGTGGAGTATGCAGGACAACAGACACTGTAAAAATGCTCATTCTCTATGATAACAAAGCGCTTTGGTTCTGAATTAATATATTAGTGCACACAAACCATGCCCCTCTAAAAGCACATTTTTCATCATTAATCTTCACCAGGGGTTGTTAGTGTGTCTGTCCAGCTATTAAAGAAAAATATGACAGCATGTTCTCAGACAATAAATCTGAGTTATAAAGATGTTCATTTCTATCTCTAGCAAAGCAAAAATTGTTCTTTTAAAGTAGAAGGCCAACATAAAAGAAGCTATGTGTACCTTAATCCAAAGATTTTTTTAAACCACACCCTTTCCTGTGGTGTGGGAGTAAGTGCCTGGAATGCCTAAAGACAAAGTCCCAGCACCTGTGTTCATTGAGGGGCTGATTCTTCCTGGAGCTTTTCTTCAGGAAAGCAAGATTGAACATAGTCTTGTAATTTTTTTAAGACAGAGTTTCTCTGTGAAGCAAAAAGCAATCCTGACTGTCCTGGAACTCACTCTGTAGGCCAAGATGGCCTCAAATTCACAGAAATCCACCTGTTTCTGCCTCCCAAGTGCTGAGATTAAAGGTGTGTGCCTCCACCACCCAGTTGTCATCTTGTACTTTTATAAACTTCATCAAATACCAACATTATTGTAATCTTTACACAAAAAGATCAACTTAATGCTGTGTGGTATCACAAGAACATACAGAAACCACAAACTTCTACATGATTAGAGCAATCCCAAGTAATATCAGATGTAAATTATAATTTTATGTGATAATCTCATGTGTTTCTGTTGAAGTTCAAATATATATTTATTAATAGCTGGTGGTCATGTTTTATGATTAGAGACACTATATTGAAAAGGCCTATGTACTTATCCTCCTGATCAACTCCCATATAGGATTATAGATAGGTGCCATCACACCTCTGAAAATTTACCTAGAATTGCTGAAGCTCTGCTCTTTGTATTTTATTGTTTCTTGTTTTTTTTTTACTAAAAATATAACTGAGATAAAATTTTAAAGAATGATATGCATGTATCATGATTTTTGTTTAAAAATCATGTTATAGGTTGTTTCCAGGTTCTGGCTATTACAAATAATACTGCTATGAACATAGTTCCAAGGTCCCAATGAGGAGCAGAAGGAGGGAGAACATGAGCAAGGAAGTCAGGACGACAAGGGGTGCACCCACCCACTGAGACACTGGGGCTGATCTGTTGGGAGCTCACCAAGGCCAGCTGGACTGTGACTGAAAAAGCATGGGATAAAATCGGACTCTCTGAACATGGCGAACAATGAGGGCTGCTGAGAAGCCAAGGACAATGGCACTGGGTTTTGATCCTACTTCATGTTCTGGCTTTGGGGGAGCCTAGCCAGTTTAGATGTTCACCTTCTTAGACATGGACGGAGTGGGGAGGACCTTGGACTTCCCACAGGGCAGGGAACCCTGACTGATCTTTGGACTGGAGAGGGAGGGGGAGAGGAGTGAGGGGGGGAGGGTGGAAGGGTGGAAGGAGGGGGAGGGAAATGGGAGGCTGGGAGGAGGCGGAAACATTTTTTTTTCTTTTTCTCAATAAAAAATTAAAAAAAAAAAAACATAGCCTGGAATGAAGGCTAGAAAATCGGGAGGCTAGTCCAGCAGTGGTGGACACGCCTTTAATCCCAGCACTGGGGAGGAAGGGCAGAAATAGGCAGACCTCTGTGAGTTCGAGGTTAGCCTGATCTACAAAGTGAGTTCTAAAACAGCCAGGGCTATATAGAGAAGAGAGAGAAAGAGCCAGAGAGACAGAAGAATAGCTGGAGGCAGAGTGCAGATAATGTCATCACTGCAGTCCACTGCAGTCCAGGCAGGGAGGGGTTAACAAGTCCCTGCATGTGGGCAGCAGCTGTGCACAGCTGTAAAGTCATGACAATTAGATTTCCTATGCTGATTAGAGTTCAGAACTACGCCTTAAATTCACGTGACGTTAGCACTTGTTTTCTTAAGCCTAAAGGCAAGGACTCGTGCAACAGTTATTCACCAAGCAGTATACGAAATATTGTTAGGATTGGAGCTAAGACTTAAAAGGATCATTGAGAAAATGGGCTCCTGCTGGCCTTTTATACTCGTTTCTTGGTTTTGGTCGCACAGAAAAGATAAGAAGTTTTTGTTTTTATTTGGGGATAGAAGCTAAGTTTAGTCTGCGCATTTGAATTAAAGAATACCAAGTTAAAAAAAATCATGTTATAATCATGAAATGATTTTTGTTTTACTGATTAAATAAGTGATCAAATCCTGTTTCAAATACCCATCCCATTCTTTAATAAATTGGATAATAAAATGAGTAACAGTGATGTACATGAAAAATTAGCATCCTTGCAACAGGAGATTTAAATCTGTCTTTTAACGTCACCTTCAAGTATTCACCTAACCAACCTCTTGAAACTTTCAAAGGTTAAATCTGAACCTGGGTGGATAAAGGTCCACCTAGGAAATGAGTGAAACACAACTCTGACTGTGTCTGCAGTGACATGCCAAGATTCCATTAGGTCATCATGGCTTTCATAGAATGATGATTTAATCCATGCATTGATTCAAATGTTTATAGCATCTGAGAGACTGGTGGATCTATGGTAAGTGAAATCTGCTTGGAAGAATAGACCACCGAGGCGTGGTCTTGGCTGCTTTATGTAGCTATACACCTTTCCTGCCATCGTTCTGCTCATTTTTGCTTTCCTGTTTTGTTTTGTTTGCTTTGTTATTGTTTGATTTTGAGACAACATCTCATGTAGACGAGGCCTTGAACTCCTGATCCTCCTGTGTGTTGGGATTATAGGTAGGGGTCACAATACCGTGCTCCTGTTATGATTCTATTCTTCTATAGACTTGTTGGCCACCATGTGGCCCTTTTCTCTTTGCCTTTCCATCAGAATGGGTCAACACCTCTGAAACTGTGAGACAAAATAAAATATCTTCCATTTAGTTGTTAATATCAAGAGTTTTGTTCTCAGTGATGCACAAAGAACTAATGCATATAGACATATTTCCCTCCCCCTTCCCGCTTCTCACCTTAAAAAAAAAATTGGGAAGTAGTCGGTATTTTACAAAGCCAGTTTTAAACTGATACTAGGAGTTTCAAGAGATCCTTACTTGAGGCAGTTATGGCTCTTTCCCACCCATGAAGTGACCTGCCTTGATGTACATCTAAATTTGATAAAATATCTGACCATATTCAATAAGCAGCTATTTGAAAATCTGCAATTATTTCAGTAAAAACCCTAGGCCACATTGATGTAGACCTCAGTTGATGAATTCTGTATAAGCACTATGATCTGGATATTTGGGTACTGCAGAGAGCTCACTTTTGCAGCTTGTATTCAAAGGCTTTGCTGCCTTTGAAAGGCAATTTAAGGATGCTAGTGTAGAGTTTGTGATGCAGTCAATTGAACATGAGATTGCTTTGGAAGAACAACGTGTAAAACAAACACAACACTTGTAATTGCCGTTAAGATTAGGGATTTTCTTATGCTGGTAATTTGTTTAGAGAGCACAATCTCTTTGCTTGTTAAGCATCAATTAAGAGTACAATCATGGTAATGATTTTCAGGTGACATTTTCTGTGGTTACATTGCAAAGAAAAAAATCTTATAAACATATTTAGATGCATTTACTAACTTCCCTATGCACAAATGACAGTGCGGACTTATAAGATAAAATTATACATATAGTCTTCTGCTGAATGAAGCGTGTAGAATGACCCTGTACTTGAGAGGTGAACCCATGTTGACAATCACTCAACAACACCCCTCCCAGGAATGTTGCAGAAACAGATCTCAAATCATTTAAATGCTTTTATCATTTTTTTCTCTATGGCCTGATGAGATAAAATCATAGATAATAATAATCTCTACTAAATTGTTTTTTTACAGCGAATCTATGAGCAGTGTTGTGACACCATGAAAAATGATTGTTCTGAGACTTGAGACTAAATTGGACCAGTGTCATGAACACAGATGCCTCTGAAAGTACCTGGGCACCTGATTGGCTAATTGTCTGATTACAGCCGCCACTGAGGGCCCAATATTTCCCAACATGCTGTTCTAGCACAAGAACTGTGGATCCCTGGTTGAGGAAGGATAAGTGTATGAATGTAAGAAGAGCAGAATGATGAGGGAACCAAACATATATATTGGGAAGAGTGTGATAAATGACTTAGCAGAGAAGTGTAGTGTCAAATATGAGAATGGAACAGGAAGATGGGTTTCTTGATGTTGACTTGTTGACTCAAAGTGGTGTTAGCATAAGGACAACCCATAGTTGTTAAAATGATCCTAACACGCCAGTGTCTGCCTACAAGTGGGACAATATGGTGTGCCAGCTATATCATGGACATACCCAGCGAAGGGGCGAGGAAACATAAGATATTCTAGTCCTCTTGTACCCATCCTGAACAGCGCAACCTACTGGAACTAAGGATTGAAATGCCTCTGATGGTGGGGACATCTTGTTCAAACCACCACACAATATAATAAAAGCATAAGTTGAGAACTCTGTACACTGAACACATTAGGAAGGTAACACTTGTATATAGCCAGAGGAGGAAGGAGAAGAATCACCTAATGTGAAGATTATTCTGATTTTGGCAGAATTAGCTGACCTGACTCAGTCAGAGTGTGGCATGGAGGCCAGGAGTTGAGAGAAAAAGACAACAAAGGATCTACTGAGGTGTGCAATGTCAGGATTGAGTTGATGTCTCTCTGCCCTTTGGAGGACCTCATCGACTCACCTTTCCCTGTTTCCTGACTCAGCAATAGAAACAATATAGGAGTCATTCACCATGCATTTGTCTTAAGAATAATTGCAGTGTGTGTGCAGGTCAAAATCAGCACAAAAACCCACCACTGGGCATATATCCAAACAAATGAACTCAGACTACTAAAAAGACACCTGAGCGCATGTGCTCATTGCAGTGCTATTCAAAATAACCATGATATGAAATCAACTGATGTGCTCTGCAAAGGGTGAATGGATAAAGAGAGTATAGCATATACACAATGGACTAATACTCTTATTTAAAACAATAATTAATTCATGTCATCTGTGTCTGTATGGATGTCACTGCGAAACCTAATATGAAATGAAGCAAAGCAAATGCCAGAAGACAAATTACAAATGCTATCTCTCAAATGTATAAACTAAAATAAGCTGACCACACAGAAGTAGAGTGGGACAATGGTCATCAAAGGTAGAGGAGTACAGAGAGGTGAGAAGAGGATAGACTGATAAAGCTATATAAGGATTACTTTTATTGTATGAATAGAGACCTTAAAAGCAATCTACTTTACTCTCCTAGTTGATGACAGCTTTTTAAAGGAACCTGAATATTTAAACTACATCAGAAGGGGCAAATGACTAAAATTTAATAAAATTCAAATGAAAATGTCACTTTATATTAAATTACAAATATAAAAAGTAGATTTCCATTTTTCCTGTTCTTAGATGCCCACATCCATTTAATTGTCCTTTCATTAACCATGGTGGAAAAGGCTTCTGCTAGCCTTTTAGTACCCAGTCCCCTTGCTGGTTAGGAATCTAAGAAAATCCTGCTTTTATCTAAAGTTGCAGTTCTCTCTCTCTCTCTCCCTCTCCCTCTCCGTCTCTGTCTGTCTGTCTGTCTGTCTCTGTCTCTCTCTCTCTCTCTCACACACACACACACACACACACACAGAGAGAGAGAGAGAGAGAGAGAGAGAGAGAGAGAGAGAGAGAGAGAGAGAATTCTGGCAGCTGAGATATCGTGGAATACAATGGAATTGCTGTTTAAGAGCTACTAAAAGCAGGTCTACACTTAGTCAACCAATTCGGATTTACCACTTTTATTTTTGTAGGTCAGAAATACATAGGTCTCCGAGGGCCAAAATCAAGGTGTCTGTAGGGCTGTACTGTATTTCTTTCTAGTGACTGGAGAGAAAATGATGTATATACCTTCAAGATGGCCACATGATTAGTGATGAACCCCTTCATCTCCAAAGCCAAAAGTGGTGGTCATGAGCTTCTCAAAAGGAAATCTCCGATTTTCTGCAGCTAGATATTATCCTCTCCTTTTAAGGACTCCTGGAATTAAAACTGGGTTCAGCTGGTTGTACAGGGTAATCCCTCTATCTGGAAAACCTTGTTTCACTCACATTTGCAAAATCGCTTCATGTAAAAGAGCACTGACCTGTTCTAAAAATGAGGAAATGAAGATCTTTGGTGACCACTAGTTTGCTACTACAGAATGGCAATCATGTTGGTTCTGTAATGACCTTGAAAATGTCAACAGTGCTTTAGACACTGGATCACAATCAACTGAACCCTCTGTGTTCTTTTTTCTATTAAAATATATACATAAGCCATTGTTTTGAATTTGCAATATGATGCCAAAAACATCACCTCAACAGTCAAACAGAAGTGAACAGTTCCTCTTATCTTGATTACTGGCTCCTAAGCACCATGCCCAAAAATCTGGCTATATACAAGTGTTAGCCTCCTAATGTGTTCAGTGTACAGTGTTCTCAACTTATGCTTTTATTAAATTGTGTCGTGGTTTGAAAATGATGTCCCCACCATCAGAGGCATTTTAATCCTTAGTTCCAGTCGGTTGTACTGTTCTGGACGGGTATGATGTACTAGAGGAAGTATATCACAGGGAACCAGCTTTGAGCTTTCTAAGACTCACTCTATTCCCAGTTGGCTCTCTGCTTTTTGCTTGTGGTTTGAAGATGTGAATTCTCTATTTCCTGTTCCTGCCACTTCCCCGTCATGAAAGACTATTATCCTTCTGGAACCATAAACTAAATAAACCCCTCTTTTTATAAGTGACCTTAGCTATGATGTTTTGCCACAGCATTAGAAAAGTAACTAATGCATATCTTAGACACAAAATATACTTCAGTGTACCTACCACTCCCCCTCTTGTTCATTCAGATGCTTCAGGGATACTTATCTGACAAAGTTAATTTTGTATCACTAGAACAATGACAAAAACTCAAAGTGTATCATGTCTTCTGAGTCTGTATAGTCTTGACACTCTTGTAAAGTTAGGGGGAAAATAAGTAAGCAGTGCCATTTAGAAGCTGTGGATAACAGAACAGGCAAATAGTCAATGGGTACTAACAAGAGGATGTATCGAGTGGGTAGGTGATAATGTAAAGAGGACAAACTGTGACCCTGGGCAGGGAGCACAATCTTTCCCAGGATCAGCAGCTGCTTTCCCAGAGAACATGAGCTTAGGTGTATATTGTTCTCTGTAAAGAAAAGCATTTCAAGTGACTGTCTGACCTTCGCAGAGAGGTTAGCATGGACCTACTATCCTTCAGAAAAGCGCATTGAGGTTCCACTTTTAATTTTTTTCTTCAAACACTCCACCTCAGCATACACTCCTTTTTCACACTCTCCTTTGGTCAGCATGCCCTGCAGAGAGAACTCCATGGAGTTACAGGGGTCAGAACTGGGGTCACTGCTCTGCAGAGGTGATTGTGCTGAGGTACATTCAAAATACAGGTCTCAAGTTACGTGCTGTGCCTGTCAGTGACCTAAAAATGCCTTCTGAGACACAACAGGGGGCAACTGTGTCTACAGGATCCTCTTGATGTTGCTGGGGTTCATTTTCCTGAGCGTAGAGAGACAAGTGTACTCCTCAAACATAAGCCTCTTCACCGTACTGTCCACTGTTTAGCTCAGAGCCAGTACTGACTCAAACACTATTTCAAGGACAGGTAAATATACTTCCCACAGAATCCCCTTAAGGAAGCGCGACGATGCAAGCAAAAAATGCCCTGGAGAAATCCTTTAAGAACAAGCGCTCTCCTTCTACATTCATTTTAGCAACGAAGATTCAATTTGCTTGAGCAAATTCTTAAGACAGGTATTGACTCTCTTTCTAGAACAAAGTGCAGCCATTTGAAAACATAGTGCTAAAGGGGCCGTCCGAAGCTTTGCTTAGTAGATACAATTCATCATTTTTTTTTGTCCTCTAATTATAAAATTAATAAAAAAAAAGACATTTCTCGTGAGTATTTGAAATATTAGGGCACTGAGGCTGTCCCGATATTTGAGAAATGATTCTGCCCTGCTTTGGAACAGCATCAGAAGCACCAGATGTCCAGTGAGCTGTGCTCACCATTAACTGAGATACTGAGGCATAATAATAACTGGGGTTATTATCCTTGCATCCAATTTTGCATGCGGAGGGCACAATATGGATTTCAGTTCAGTATGAAAGGCGGCTTCCTGATGTCTGAAATCAATGGATGTCAGAAAGAGCCTAGACATTGGGTGATGTGCATGAATAATTGAGACTGACTTGTTAACTGCAGGAGTGAAGTTGGCTGCACAGAGCGAAGCATTGTCAATTGCCAGCAATTTACTATGTTTTTTTGAAAACCACAGGCAGCAATTTACAGAAAAGATTAGGCCAGTTACTGTATGCGTGTGGCATTTTCTTGATTTAAGACGTCAATCTGGAAAGCTGTAAACTGACAGCTGGAGTTGGGAATGAGGTTATAAAGTTTATCGAGGAACTGCTTTTCCCTGAGAATGCCTATATTTCTACGTGGGAGGCCCCTGAGCCCACATCCCCTGGTGAGCCTAGCTGGTGTATGCAGATGAGTGTTGTCACAGAAGGGTGATGTATTCTCTCTCGCAACCATTAAGCACCTTTGCAGCCTAGGTGTTCTAATGCACTCCATTTATGAGGGGGAGGTGTTAAGCTTTTATTTCTTGGAAATAAAATCACTGTCCATATTTCTTCAATCCTGCGCCATTGTGAGGGATATCATAGCTTGCACCTCCCATCACGGGCCTACTTGGCAGTTCTTCATAAGAAAATGATTAAAGGAAAATCCCCTTTTTATTAGTGTAATTTCTTTCCACTTATTCTCCCCATTGGTGGTAAGTCAGTAAAAATAATTTCTTCATATTGAATTTCTTCATGCTTGAAAATAGGTTCAACCCTCCAGAGAATTTGTAATCCTGGGGATGGGGAAGGACGATTGCTGGTGGATGAATATTCATGAGCTGCAGCACGTCATAATTTACACACAACAAAGTGTGACCCATATGAATCATTTTTGGAGCTTACCAAAAAGGAACTTTTTTTATACTTTGAAATTATTCTCAGTGTTTACATTGATTTCAATTATTTTTTTCTGGTGAATTTTAGCAAGCTTATATCTTGCAAATCTGAGCTGTGACTGCTCTTCATGATCTAAAATTGCCTGTGCCAATATCCTTTAAAAAAAACTGAATTTAGTTTTTTATGAGAAACTCTAGCATGTGTCATCTTTACCAATTAAATGAATCTGAAACCTGAGACATACTAGTTAAGATCCTCTAGCTGTAGAATCTCTCTCTGAAATCAGGCGGCTCCACTGTATAGTTGGGAGGGAAAGCATGTCCATGTGTGGCTTTGCAGACCTACCTTCTCTTCCCCTGAGAGCCCTGAGCAAGCCAGATACTCTGATACCCAGACCCAAGGATGGCTTCACTTCCTGCATCTGTGAGTTTGGCATACCCGAAGTCATATGTCTTGAAACACCTCCCACGCCCTCAGAAACTTAAAACAGCAAGGGATGTTCTTTTTGTTTCGGGACTGAAGTACCTTTTTTTTTGGTATCCATCCTGGTTTCCTGCACCCTTCATTCTTTAATCTACCAATAAGGCTCCTCTGAATGGTAATCCAAATCAGCTCCTTTCTGCCGATTCCATAATTGTCTCTTGTTATCATTTAGAACAAAGTGCCCACTCTTACTTTTTCTTTGACTTATCAGTTGGGTCTAGGAGATCCTTTCCAAAATGGTGGTCACTCTCTTGTTTGTTGGCACTGATCGCCTTGCAAAATTTTGTTCTCAAAACTGAGGGCTGGGAAGAGGGCAAAAAGACCATTTGTTTAATTATTTCTGTCTCACGTCCAATATTAAATGCAAAATGTAAATGTTTATTAATTCATCATAACAGATAAGCATCACAGTTAGTATTAGATTATGATTCTTGCTTAATTCACAAGTTTGTCATCATATTATAAATATTAATGCAATAAAAGTTTACATGAATGGAGTTCATTTCGTTGAAGAGTGACAGATCCAGAGTCCCTTGGCTGTCTTTAGGATTTGCTTATTGGGTACACAATATTCTTCCCACATCAGTCAGGTACAAATTATTTTACCTGATAATTTCAGAAGGGTTGCTTTGGAATGTCATTAAGCAACTTCTTTTAAATCTAAATGTTGTTCTTTGTGTAGTATTGGGCATTTATAACTAACATTTGGAAGAATGACATCCATTACATTAAGCCTTATTATAAAAATAACAAATATTTTCCTAATTATTTCAGAAAGGAAGCTTGAAAGCACTAGGAAATAATTTCTATGGCTAAAATCAAGAGAGATTTGCATTCTAAGCTGTCTGGCTGCTTGGGTCAGCCTGTAATGATTTCAACTTGATCTAGCTTTTACCCTTACAAGCTCCCTATTTCATTTTTCACTGGGTTGTGGAAAACTCCACATACTTTATTAGGGGCATCAAACAGAGGCCGTGTATTATTAGTTTGCATTTATATTGTATTTTCCTTCCAGTAGCTCTAGGTGTTTTTCAGAACATGACAGCAGCAATCAAAACACTTTGTCAGGTATGTGAGGTAAGAAATAACGGCATTGTAGATGTGCCAAAGGTGTGCTGCTTGCTGGAAAATGTCCACTTTCTATATGCTTTTTACAGAAAATTGTTTTAGAATTTTTATTTTAAATGAGTTCCAACTCTCCTAAACGTTTCTTTTCTTAGTTTCCAAACCAAACAGTTGTCCAACCCATTTATTGAGCATCTAGTTCTAATAACACTGGTGTTACCAAGGAAAAGAAGGCTTCCTTGAGAATAAGAAAGACTATTTCACCTCAGATGGCCCATTGCTCAGGGGTGGGGTAAGGATCATGGGTTCTGAAAAGAAAACAAAGAGCCACAAAAGTCTCCTGAGCCAGTGGTTTCTGGCTATTGAACCCAAATAATAAATTTCACAGACAAAAGAGAGCATGCTTTTAGAAAAGAATTCAGTTACAGTTTCACAGATGAGAACTTTCAAGAAATCAGGAGCAGGTCCTGCGAGATGGTTGGAAGCTTCCCATCTACAGTTTCTAAGGCCTTACTTGGTTGCTGCCTGGGAGGATGAGCTGCAGTTGAGCCATTCCTAACGTGTTCATGCCCCTCAATTTTAGTCTTGTCCTCACATTCAACTTCCAGGAAGTGCTGCTCAGCCTGTATAAGAGGAAACGAAAGAGCAAGAAGCTAGAGTAGAAACCCAAGACCTCAAGCATTTCTGGCACTATAAGTCACAGACCAGGACAGAATCAAGTACTGTACAACTTATAGCCAAGGACAAGATCCTGAACTGTAGCTTCTGATTTGAGATCCATGTGTGTCCAGTTTCTATCTGTTATTCTTAAAGTGATATTGTACATACTAACAATATAACTTGGGGATAAAAAGAATTTGCTCTTATTTTGGTGGAAGAGATGCAAATAATTAATCACAATATAATGTATTATAAAGTGCTGGCAAGAAAAAAATGTAGGACAGGAGATTAGTTAGTGACTTTAAGACAGTGGTTTTCAACCTATGGGTCCCAATCTTTTTGGGAGTCAAATGAACCTTTCCCAGGTGTCTCCTAAGACCTTAGGAAAACAGATGTTTATATTACAATTCATAACAGTAGCAAAATTACAATTATAAAGTAGCAATAAAAATAATTTTATAGTTAGGGGTCATCACAACATGAGGAATCATATTAAAGGGTTCTAGTATTAGGAAGAATGAGAACCACTGTCATGATTCATGTCTGTTATAAGGGATACAATGCAGAAACAACCATGTGAAAGATAAATGGGGAGAGAGGAGGTTTCCATGTCCTCGCCAGTCTAACATTTTTACATATAACATGTTCCCAGAATTAAAGTATTCAAGAGTTTTTAAATATTTTAGAAGTTTCTCCAGTACATGTATAATTTTAGGTTATCTATTTAAACATTAGCTGCATACATTTTCTCGTAGATGCCATTATTTCATTCTTCTTTACAGCTGAAAAAAAATCCTCACATTTTCTTTACCCATTCTTCTATGGGTGGACAGCTGGCTTTGTTCTATAACTTAGCTATCGTGAATAGTGCTGTCATCAACAAAATGCATGTTGACTTGGAGTTCTTTGGTTACATACATAGGAATAGTACAGGTAAGTCACATAGCAAATGTACTTTCATTTTCTTGAAATACCTCTGTACCAACTTCCATTACAGCTGGAATGGTTTAAACCAGTTGTACAAGAATGCTCATTTATCTATATTCTCACCAACGTTTGGTAGTGTTTTATTAGTGACTGCCTTTCTGATTGGGGTAAGGTGTAAATTTGATACAATTTTGATTGGCATTCCCCTGAAGAATAAACATTTTTTTTTGTTTATTGATCATTTGTGTTTCTTCTTTTTAGAAGTTCTTGTTAAATTTACTAGCCTGGGTATTCATTTCATTGATTTCTTAACTGAGATTTTAAAATTCTTTGAATATTCTAGGCATTAATCCTCGGTTTTGCTATGTAGTCAAGATTGGTTAAATCAATGACCTTCAGTGGCTGAATTTATTCTCTACAAGTGTGGACTGACAGGTCCAGCTTTCTAGTTATGTAGTTTGTTATTCTGATAACCAGTTCTTTTTATGAAGCTTTGTAACCCCACACTACTTCTAAAAGTCATTTTAGTAACAAAATCAATTATAATTTAAAGGAGCTTCATATTAACAGCACAGAAAAACAAAACAGAACAAAACAAAACAAACAAAAATTATTGCCACTCAGAAGATCCATGGGGTCTTAGAAGCTCTGTCCTAGGATGGGATAATATACCAAATAAATACACACTCTTTAATTATACCACACTAATCATATCATCTTTAATTACTAGTGTGCCTTGACAGCATATGTTGAGGTTAAATCAGAATGAGACCATCTTTAGACGCAAAGAACTTAGACTCAAGTAGGAAGACAGAAATTGGGCCATTGAAGACCTAATGATTGCCAAGCAGGTTTGCCTCAGGAACGCATTTTCCAGTACCCTCACTCTTATATAAAAAGTGTTTGCCTATTACATAAGTAAGTAAATAGGGTATTGCAGAACATAAACAATTTTCAATGGTCACACAAATGATACTTGAAAAATTCACTGTTCAATCTGGAGTGATCTCTCCAAGGCTAAGATAATTTCCATTATTAACAACTACTACATAAGAGAGACACAATATGCAAAGAAAAAAGCAGAATCAGACAGATATTTTACTGTTTTATACATTTCTCTCCTTCCCAAAAGTGGCTTTCTGTCTTCTATAAGCAGTAGAAAAGCTTCATGTATCAGAGATTTATGAATAAACAGAAGTTTGTTTCACTGCGTAGCACCCAGGCTACATAACAAAAGATGGTAAGAAGACTTAGCATAGTCACCCCGTGAATTCAAGCACCGGGGGCCTTCCTAAATCATCACTCCAGTTCCAGATTTCATAAAATCTTTGACCTAGCTTGGGGACTAGATTTTGAAACGCTGGCCACTCCACTTGCTGTGCCCACTAATCATCCATAGCATAAAATCTGCCATGGAATCTTCAATTTACTGTAGCTCCCCCCACATTTTCTTGTTTTGTCCTAGCCAACTCATTTCATTTCACTCTGCATCTGAATAAATTGCACTTGAGAAATTGAACTTCTCAGTAAAGATATAAAAGATGATGACTAAGAAGGGAGTCTAACCCTAAATGTACACACCCGAGTATGTGGATGTTTCAGAGATGTGATGCCAATTCAGGGTTAGAAGAATCTAACTGATTTATCAGAATCCAAATGCATCCCATAGAAGTCAGAGGACCAGTTAAAAGGAGACAAGTCCTAAATTCAATGCAGTTCAATGCTGCTGTATTATGAAGTTCTGATTATAAATTACTGTTATCCTACATGATTATTCCCCATATATAAAACACTAAATTGTGGTCACTTTTTCTTTTCCTCATTTTTGTTATTTTGCTTTGTTTTCTGAGGGAGGTTGGGAAATAATTAGAATGAAAAAGAGAGGAAGGATAGGTAGAAGGAAGGAAGGAAGGAAGGAAAAAGGGGGAAAGGGAGGAAGGGAAGGAAGAAGGAAAGGGAGGAAGGGAAGGAAGAAGGAAAGGAAGGGAGGGAGGGAGGGAGGGAGGAAGGAAGGAAGGAAGGAAGGAAGGAAGGAAGGAAGGAAAGAAGGAAGGAAGGAAAAAGGGAAGGAACAAAGGAAGGAAGGAAGGAAGGAAGGAAGGAAGGAAGGAAGGAAGGAAGGAAGGAAGGAAGGAAAGAAGGAAGGAAGGAAGGCGTCTCTATTTTGTGGTGGTGTTGAGCTCAGCATTCTAATTCTACTTTGGCTGTGATGTTTGATGGATGCCAGGCTCCAACTTGTAGAAATATCTATCTAATATAACTAGTGTTCTGAAGGTGATGATGTCCTGGCAGAGGAAGATACTGGTCCTTGCCTACTTCTCATTGTGCAGCTGCATGACACATCTATTTGTTCACATTTACTGGATTTAACTTGACAATTTCCCAGTGGAATTGCTTTCTTTAACGATGAAATAGAAGTGTTCAAGCGTGAGACAGGCTATGCAGCTGAAAGAAGTTGTGAAGAGATGTTTTACTTTAAGCAGTCTTGTTAGCTCTTAGTGCAATGCTTGTTAATATGGCCAAAAAAAGTAGTAAGGTGCATCCTTGAAACGTAAAATTAATAAACTGGGGACCGTATTTGAAGGTGTGAGGATATGATAAATATTGTGGGAAAGACAAAACAACTTTTCCTTCTGTCCAGTTTTGATTCATTACCTGGAACTCCTGCAATGAAAGCTTATTAAGAGACAAGCATACAAATGCATTTAGTTTAACTTTTTCAGAAAACAAAGACCTGAAGAAATAGTTAGGTCTGTGTTTGATGAAGAGTTTTTAGTCATAGAACTGAGAAAGGACCTAGGAGTGGGATGTAATGCTAATGATGGAGGGAGGGGTTACATAGCAAAGCCATTGTTCCAGTTTTATTTCTGTTGTTGTGATAAATATTCAGACCAAAAGCAGCTTACAGAAAAAAGGATTTATTTGGCCTAAAATTCCCAGTCCATCATAGCATGTATGTCAAGGTGAGAGAAACTTAAAGTAGCAAGTTTCATCACATCCACAGGAAGAAGCAAAGAGAGCTGAGTACATACATGCACAGTTGATGCTCACTCAACTAACTTTCTCTACTCTTTGTGTTTGTTTGTTTGTTTGGTTGATGTTTTTAGTATTCATTTTTTTCAACATAAGATTTTTTTTGATCTGAGCTGGAGAGATGGCTCAGAGGTTAAGAGCACTTGCTGCTCTTCCAAAGAACCTGAGTTCAATTCCCAGCAATCACATGGTGGCTCACAACCATCATAAGATCTGGTTTCATTTTCTGGCCTGAACGCATACAGGCAGGCCGAACATTGTATACATAATAAATAAATTAATTAATTAAAAAATATATATTTATTGATCATTATGAGTTTCACGTAGTGACCTCTATCATATTCACTTTCCAATCCTCCCAAGTTTGCCACCCACTGACCCTTGTGACCTCCCCCAAGAAAAAGAACAGGGAAAAAAAAAGTCCAATCCAGTTTGTGCCGCTGGAGCATGTGACTGGAGCATGGTCAAACTCCCAGTGTCCAGTCATTTAAAGAAAACTGAGTCTTTCCCCACCCCTACACCCACCAGGCACCATCAACTCTGAAGAGCTATCATGTGTAGGGGATGATGGCATCCACAGTGGGCATAGAATGCACACATTAGTTAACTTCATTCAAACAGTTCCCCACAGATATGCCCAACCTAACAAGGTTCATTCCTCATTGTGTTATCAGACTTAGGAGTTAAAGTCCCTGCCCCCAAAACTTTAGCCACCTGACCCCAATAAGTCATTTGGAAGAACTAAACTAATAGTGAAAAGCACATAAAGGACATTTCATCAACTTAGCCATGTTGGCAGAAAGGACAAAAATATGCTCCCTTAATTTTTATTTGGGGTCCTGACATAATGCAGGGTTTATGTAGAAAGCAAAAGGTATACATAACTAAGTAGTCTGGTCAAGGAAAGGCCCCTATACACCATTTTCTCAGCCCCTAGTCAATCTCTCCTACAAGGTCATTTAACAAATTGTTAGATCTTTCTACAGATGACAAGTCCTCAGGCTGCTTTCGGAATTTCAGCCATTTTTTTCTTCCAGTAGAGAATTCCTGGAGAATTTCTAATTTCTTGGGATCCATTCTTTCTGTAGTCTCATAGCCAAATGTGAGTAAAAGCATCTGTTTGAAGTGTATTCATCTCTGCTAGATGGGCCAGCTACAAATGAGATTCTTCCTGAATGATTCTAGCATGAGTAAATTTGACAATTAAATTAGTCAATTCATTCAGATCTTCTGGCCCTGTGTCTTCCAAAATAATGGTGTTTCTTTTCTTAGTAGATAGGTTCTACACGTCTCATATAAAAGTTTCATAATCAGGTGCAGGGGGAGTTCACTCCTGTGCATTCTGTTTCTCAGTTCCCTTTACCTTAAAATATCCATCATGCCATATTGCTGTCTCTTGGGCTAATATGTTAACCTCCGTCTGGACACACTTCCAATATAGATGTTTTCTGGTAGTATCTTCATTGGACAATTTAAAGATGCCAGAGATAATTCTGAATACTTCACAACTGATGTCTTTCCAATAGACTAATGCTATATTCTGATATTCCCATCTGAGACAATTGTACTTCATCTATGTTTGTTCTTAGAGACATGATGGGTAGTCGTGTTATGTCTAGGAGAGAAGAGAGCAAAAAAAAAAAAAAAAAAGGCCCAAATTTTCCCCTAAAAAAAGGTATGATTATCTTCAACACCTCTACTCTAGTCTCATACCACTTTCTATATGCAGAGTCCTTTTCTCTACTAAGCAAGATGTTAATGATATAATTAACATATTCAACAATGGCCTAAGAAAGGCTGACATTTTCCAAAGCTTTTTGGTCAAGGACTAAAGTAATGAAAATTGTCAGATAGTTAGGTCAAAACCATAAATGCCTTAAATTCACTTCTGCCTGAAAGGCCAGGTAAATTAAAGGATGATAGTGGGTTAGTCTGATTGTGGGAAACCAGAGAGCTCTTTGGAGTGGTTGAAATTAAGAACCCCAGCATTAATTCTTGCCAGCTTCCTGATATCGATTAAGAAGACATTGCAAGTGCTCATTTGTGGGCAAATTAAGAGATAAGTCCTTTTCAGAAGGTCATTTACATGCCTTCTTTTTAATTAATATTACTGCCTTGAAGATGTGCAGTTAAATTAGCCCATTAATTATAGCAGCCTTCTTTCTGAAGAGAAGGAAATGATCATTTATTTAATATCAGAACCAGGTATCCATTAAGGCCCTTCTTCTGCCATTCTACTGGAAAGTTTTTAAGTTTGAGATTCCGGCCAAATGGATGATTATGACCTAAGCAGATCTGTTTTGTTGCCACTGATTTTAAATGCAGTATATAAATATCTTCTAGAACTTGAGAAATAGATTGTTTCAGGGAGGCAGAATCTGTTTTTTTTTTCCCATCTACCACTCAAAGATAAACCAGCTTTTTAATAGTTATTCTTTTGGGGGGCAGCTCAGTTTTTTAAAATATAATCTTAATTAAAGTATGAGTATATCAATTCCTTTTCCCTCTCCTTCCTCCAAGCTCTCCCATGCCCCCACTCCTCACTTCTTTTCAAATTCATGACCTCTTTTTCCTTAGTTATTATTGTCACCTATATTTCTAAATTCATTAATATATAGAGAATACTTCTGTTAAACCAACTAGGTACAGTCTTCTTAAACTAGTCATCGTTAAAAGCATCATAATAAGAATGTTTTTATGTGACAAACACTTTTAAGATAATGTTTTTGTAAAGCATTTTCTTTTAAGATTCTTATTTGTAAACTGTTATAAGAAATTAAACAAGGAGGTCCAATATAGTCTTTACCCAGTTTCCTCAATGATGACATCTTACAAAATCTATTGCATTTCCCAGCCATAACACAACAATAATTAGGTGTGTGTGTGTGTGTGTGTGTGTGTGTGTGTGTGTATTGAAAGAGGAAGGAGGGATGTATTTCAGGAGGAGATCCTCTGGCTAGCCCTTTATAACTTCCCATATTTCTCATCCAGCTATTTATGTTCCCCTGGAACCATGTCTGCTTTCCATGTTTTTATCATTACCAAAATGTTTTGTAACTGGAATACCATAGTGTATGGCTTACATATTTTAACTCATTTCATTAAGTCCAATTCTCTGATGACCTGTCTAAGTTGTTACATGTATGAATACTTCATTTCTTATTATTGCCACACGGTATCCTATGTTCTACTTGTGTCATAATTTGTCCGGTTACTCACCCATTTGTTCTATGAGAGCAGTGATGTCATAGGAAATAATGTAAATATATAAATGGATGATCAATATATCATAAATAATTAGATGACTATTTTAAGAACAATGTTAAGAAAGCAAATGTCCTAGGGAATAAGTATTGTTGTTAGATTCTTCAGTATAGTAACACTAGGAGTTTCTATAGAGTGCAGTGTAAGATCAAATCAATACTATAATTAGTGAAAGCATTACACAGTTCAAGATATTTTAAGTACTAAGCTATTGCTCTACACTGCCATTATAAAATTTATAGTTTTATTTTTCGTTGTGAGTTGAGCCATCTCCTGGGACTCTTTTCTATCTGTTGGGTTCCCATGTCCAACTTTTTTTGTTTTGTTTTGTTTTGGATTTTTCGAGACAGGGTTTCTCTGTAGCTTTTGGTTCCTGTCCTGGAACTAGCTCTTCTAGACCATGCTGGCCTCGAACTCACAGAGATCCGCCTCCCGAGTGCTGGGATTACAGGCGTGTGCCACCACCGCCCGGCTTCCGTGTCCAACTATATATGACGAGCTTTAATTAGTCTTAATTTATTTATTTATATTTATAACATTTATATGTTTGCAACATTTCTGCTGTTGTAATTTCTCCTATAAGCATTGCTTCATGCACAAAATGTTCAGGAGAGAATATATTCCACTGCAACGATACCACAGATCGTGATTTTTAAAAACTGCTCTCAGCATTGCTTTGGTATATTTCAAAGCATGCTACTTTCAGCACAGGCTCATCCATCATGTCTTGTTCATGCATCCATTATTTTGTTTAGCGGTTGTCATGGGATTCTGGGTATTGGGCATTGTGAGTGGTAGTTATTTCTAATAAAAGTTGGGCTCACAAATTAGCTTCCTACTGATTGTGGGCAAGCACTTTTCTCATAATTTTGTGAGTAAACTTTAGAGAATATTTCAATAACTGGCAAAACTATGTAGAAATTGCAGAATTTGCATGTACTCTGCCAATAAGAGTGTGCTGCTGCCCCATTATTAAAGCCTTCACTATATGGGTGTGTTTGTCACAAGGGATAAACCTATGCTGGCACGTTATTATACCCAAAAATTATGGGAATAATAATTCATATTAGATTACTTTCTAGTTAGAGTTCATTCTAATTGTTTTACTTTATGTTAGAATTCATTCTAATCAGTTGACACTAGAGTTCACTCTTGGTGCTCAACATTCCATGGGTTTTACAAGGATATAATGTCTTTACAGTAGCAAGAAAAATAGATTTCTTGCTCAAAAATCGTCCATGGTTCTCCTTTTAATCCTCCATGCCCACGCCTCCTTCCCCTCCTGAGAACCACTAATCCTCTCATCACTATAGTTTTGCCCTTTCCACAGTGTCCTATCAAGGCTGTAACTTTTTTAGATCATAGACCTTTCAGTTGATTTGTTCTTTCTTACTTATGAGTCACAGTTGAGGCTCTTGTCTGTTTTTCATGGGTTGATAGCTCATTTTGTTTTAATCTTGAATAACATTACACTTAATGGATGTATTGGTCTATTTACTCATTCACTCTGAATGACCTCTTGTTTCTAAATTTTGATGGCTTTAAAAATGCTGCAATAGACATTTATGAGCAGCTCCTCATGTAGACATCAATTTTCAAGTTGCTTGAGCAAGTATGAAGGAAACTCACAGGGGGTTATGATCTTGTGATCAATGGTGCAATGATGATTAGTTTTGTAAGAAATTGTTAAGTCGTCTTCCAACATATTCTGTCATTTGAATTCCCTTCAGTAACAAATAAGTATTCCTCCTGCTCTTCATCCTTGCTAGCGTGTATTATTTATGCTATCATCCTTCAGGGTTTAGCCCATTCCAGTAGATTCTGGTATCTACGAAGCTTTAACTTACAATTTCTAGTGATTTCTCTTTCTCATATATTTACTTTCCATCTGCACATCTTTTCTACAGGAAAGGTTATTCATCTATTTTGACAATTTTAAATTTGGGAGTTGTTCTCTCTTACTCTTAAGTTTAAGTAGTTCTTTTTGTGTTCTAGATAACAATTATTTTTTCTAAATAAAATAAAATCATGAAAACAAAATAAATGCTTATTTATTTTTATTTTATGTGTGTGTTTGCCAGCATGCATGTATGTACACCATGTGTCTCAGATGCCTGCAGAATTTTGGGCTTAGGGAGAAATCTGTTGCCAGAGAAACCCCCAGGAATATATAAGGATGACCCCAGCTAAAACTTGTAGCAATAATCCTGAACTGGCCATCTACTGTAATCAGATTGGTGACAATCCCTATTGTCATCAAAGAGCCTTTATCAAGTAACTGATGAAAGCAGATGCAGAGATTCACAGCCAAGCACTGGGCCAAGGTCCAGGAGTTCTACTGAAGAAAGAAAGGAGGGATTGTAGGAGCTAGGGTGGTCAAACTCATGATGGGGAACCCACAGAAACTCATGACCTGAGTTAATGGGAGCTTATGGACATTGAGATAACAGTTAAGGATCCTGCATGGGACTGACTTACACTCTCTACTTGAGTGTGACAGTTGTATAGCTTGTTCTGTTTGTAAGGCTCCTAGCACTGAGATTGGATTAGTTTGCTGATATCCACTTACTTAAGTTCTTTAAATGTTTTAGATATTAGCCCTCTGTCTAATGTGAAGTTGATGAACATCTTCTTCCATTCTGTAGGCTGCCATTTTAGACTATTGAAGTTGTCCTTTGCCTTACAGAAACTTTTCTGTTTCACAAGGGTGTGGGCACTGCATGCTTATACTATACAGACATACATTTCAAACAAACTTTAATACCCATAAAAGAAAAAGGGAAATATTCCTAACTTTTCCTTTGATTCTTTACTGTCAATCATCTCCTTTATAGGATACATATACAGGAATGAATAAATATATGTATAAAGAGCACATTTGTATGAGGGGGGATGGAGGAAAGATGGGAGGATTCATTTTTAAATAAATTAATCTGATTTTGGCTTTAATTCTCATTGTGTAGCCCTAGCTAAACTGAAACTCACTAAGTGGACCATCCCTGCCTCTCCAATTCATAGAGATCTGCCTTTCCCCATCTCCCAAGTGCTGGAATTAAAAGCTATGTCACCATGCCTGGTTTGATTCTAATAGCAGTTCATGCAGTTTCTTCACAGTACATTCTGTTTTTCAGGTTTCTGGTCCTTGTGGTGGCCTTCTATCCATTAGTTCTAGTATGGAAGGAGAGAACCATAGAGATTGTGGACCATCCTGTACCACAATATACACGAAGGACTCCCAATAGTTCCACCAGGGCTTCTCCCACTAACACATAGTAGATGTTTCCTCATAAGGTGCTCAATGATCAATGATTTCTATAAAGAAAAATTGGGAGTCAAAGAATGATTTGCCTTTTTCTTTAATAGTCTTTCATTTCAGTTTGAACTGGATGAGTCCCATGAGTGGATGAGTGGGGAGATTAAATTTAAATCAATAAATACATAGCAGATTCTTCCTGAACAAACACATTATATGGTTCATTGAGCACAGGTTAGAAAGTTTTGCAGGTGTGAGGGCATGATCGTCTTTAGACTATTAGACATTCATTTTCATTACCCTCCTCATGAGTACCAAGTTCCCCAGTGCTCCACAGAGTGAATTAGGAAACCCTTGGAAGGTAAGTGGTGGCATTTCAGAAGTCAGGTACATTGGCAAAATACTGTTAGGATGTTCATCCCAGCCTCACCTGCCAGCCCTTGGGCAAGTCACTAAACTGTTCCTCTGTGTTATCATCCATACACTTCTTATAAAAATAGCACGTCTACTTTAGAGTAATTACCAGTACCATTTGCTATGTAAAGCATAGAAAATAGAACTCAGCACAAAAAAAAAAACCACATCTCAATTTTTTTGTTGTTGTTTTGTTTTTAAACCAGGACATTTTATCAGTGAAAATTGAAATCTTCAAGTTAACTAAATGCTGTAACAGCCATACTCTTGGGCATTGGAGTTGTTCCTTCATTAATCCAGTATCTGAGTCTTCAATAGACATTTTTAACTGCCTCTTTTGTCTAGTCCTGAGAGTGTTCCATTTTTTTACTTTAGCATTCCAATTATACATTCTCTTATATAGGAGTATTGTCTATTGGATTGTTCCTCATGACTTGCCTGCCCTGCTTTCTTACAGCATCCGAGACTACTTTCTCAGTAATGGCTGTGTCCTCCCCCATCAACCAGTAATTGAGAAAATGCCAAACAGTCTTACCCACCTACCAGTCTGGTAGAGGCATTTTTTTTTTCAAGTGAGTTTTCCTTTTCTCAACTTGTAGGCAGAGGCTGCACATTCATTTCCCAGACAACCAGACCTGAGATAATCACACAGAAACTATATTAATTGCAACACTCCATGGCCAATTAGCTCATGCATATTTCTAACTAACTCTTACACCTTAAATTAACCCATTATTTTGTATTTTACCATGAGGCTTGTTCTTTACTGGTAAGTTTCCAGGGTCTGTCTTCTTTGGCAGCAACATGGCATCTCTCTGACCCTGCCTACTTTCTCCCAACATTCAGTTTAGTTTTCTATGCCTAGCTCTATTCTTCCCTGTCACAGGCCTAAGGAGCTTCTTTATTCATTAACCAATAAAAGCAACACATATACAGAAGGTCTTCTTACACCAACAAATGACTCTAGCTTGTGTCAAGTTAACATGGTTAGCATAAAATTAGCCAATACAACCTATGACCTCCCAGTGCACATGCACATGAACAAATGTACACTAACACAATACACATGTGCACACACACGTGTGGAAGCTTGATGGGACATGTTAAATATTAGTAGTGCTTCCATTATTGTTGACTTACATCATTATGTGCAAGATCCCCTGCAATCAAAAGGCTGGTAGCAAAATGGACTGCAAAGGGTGAGAATGAGAACTTGTTTCAGCTTGATTTAATCGGGTTAGATCAAGCTTTGGGAGTCTGATGCCAGACAGTTCTCATTCCAATTCCATGTACACAGTAAAGCATAAGGCATGGCTACATGTGACCATGAAGATGGGTTCTATAGCTTAAAGTTCTAGGATCTTGTGTGGTTTCTGACTGAGACAGTATAGAGGTCAGCAGGCCATGGAGTACATGTGACCTCTCCCCTCAGGATGGCTTCTATAAAGGTATAATGAGAGAGGGTCTGAGATAAACATTCTGAAGGATTTGGAATCCTTCAGGTTAACAGGTCACTAACAAATTCCATTCCCAGATTTCTGGGTGAAAAGCAGGGATTGTATTTCCTCTACTGAGGAGATACCCCTGAGTGTTTAACATTCCGGATTCCCCTAGAACTTACCTATTACTTTCAAATCCTCCACCATACCTCCTACAGTTATAGACCACAACAGTTGGAGAAACTGAAGTTCTCAAAAGTCAAAGGTCAGCAAGGAGAATGATGCTCAAATGGAAGTTTATGTTCGTCAGATGCTATGATGTTATTATCTCAAAGCAGAACGAAGTGCTTATACATGTTGCTGCAAAAGAAAATACATTATTGTTTTGCTAATGGTTTCCTGCTGGGCTAATCCTCTGTTTGCATAGCAAGATTTTCACATTTTGCCATCACCTGTATTTGAAATTAGAATGTTTCTTGATGAATTGTATCATTAGCTAACCAACTTTTTTCCCCTATTTCCAATCTAAATGTCTAAATCCTAACCAGATTTTTTTTCCTATTTCCTATTTCCAATCTAAATAAATGTCTCATTTTGTTGAGGTATATAATGTTACTTCTTATTAAGCACTGATAAATCATTGTAAGTAATTCTCTGTTCCACCTTTCCACATGTTAATGAGTAGTTTTCTTTCCTCTCCATTTCATTTGTCTAAAATCTATACATATGCAGTGTTCTTAATGTCTTCATGTAATGCATACTTTTAATCATGGTTACACTTTGTGTTCTTCTTTGTCAAGAAAGTTTTGTGGATTTCTCATATATAAGTCATGATTTCTGACAACTTCTTTCTCCTGCAAAAAAAAAAAAAAAAGCAGAGATACTTCTTTTGGATATAGAATGGACTTCTATGTCCATTTCTTGATGCTATCTTCGATTAAAGACAGTAATGTTCATTTTAATCTTTTAACACATTATATGTTTAACTCCTGTGGACTGTGTGGGATATAATTCTCTTTGTCACATATTTTTAATGGATAATACATGGGTTCAATTCATTTTAGTCATACTCAAACAATGAATTTATTAGGCTCACAAAATTTTATATTTGAAAGCATTTTCTCTATTTGATAGCACATTCTCCTTCTCAACCTAGTTGTATACTAATAATTACATAAGACACTGTCCTAGGGTTTGACAGTAGAAAAAGAATAGGTCTTGCCTACACATAAAGGGAGACACAAAAGTGAAATGTTGTTCTGGTAATTTTGTCAGTCACGTACATAGGGCGATTTTATATCAGATCTTGACACAACAGCTCATATACTCAGATTCATCCTGACCACTGCCTTACCTCTTTATCTACTTGATGATTCTATCCCAAGAAATAGGAAAATTATTTATCTCCTCTATGCTTTGTTTTCTCATCTGAGGGTTTTAGTTATTGAATGAAAGTCTGCTTTATGCCAGACAGTGGTAATATGCGGTAAACACAAAAGGGAACACACATTGTCCTGTGGTTTTATATCTACTGTGGCTCCTCCTTGTGCTGATGGTGGGAGTATTAAATAAATAGTAGAGCTGTTTTTTTTAATCATTTAAGGCATTAATTCTTGTACATCCCAAAGACACAAAAGTCTATGGATGTCTAAGCCCCTTGTATGAAATGAGTAGCATTTGCATATAATTTGCATACACTGTCCTATAGTCTTTTAATCATCACTAGATTCTTTATGGTGTCTAGTGCATTGTAAACACTATGTAAATAGCTTTTAAACTACATTCTTTAAGAAATGATACTGCAAGTTAAAGTCCATTGTCAACATGGACAAAATTTTTATTTCAAATTTTATCAGTCTGTTGTTGCTTAAATACATGGATACAAACTCATGGTGACAGCAAGTCAAGTTTATTAGCAAAATAATCAAGAGAAATGTTGACACACCCAACTAGTCTACAGAGATACACACAGAAATAACAAATCAATGTTTTATATTTACTGTGGAAAAAGTAAAAAACAAATAGTTCAATGTAAAATTTATGGGCAGAAAAAGTATTCTACATGTTGGAATGTGAAGGGTCCAAAACCTTTGCCACAACACAAGCTGTTTTAGGCTGGAGAAATATTAAATAGCATACTTTAAATTAATTCATTTTATTTGCAATTTTGGAGCTTATATATAAACTGTGAGTCAATAGTGTAACTGATCTTGGATATTTTTAAAGGTGTATATTAAAAATTGTATGCAGTTTCATTAAACAGTTGTTTGAGAAGAGGTAGTCTGGATATAGGGATATTGTAGGATGGAGTGTTGAATACCAATGATGCAAGAAATGGAGATGTAAACCACAGAGAAAACCATTACAATAGAATTTAACCTAATTAGTACTGGGAAACCAAGACTATCCTGAAAAGTTGCCCTTCATAACCATGTGATCATTGAAGGACATTTGCTTCTTACAGGCTAACAGGAGATCTGATCCCCTGAATATTAGAAAAAGATGGTCTTTATTTTAGCTCCTGCCCTGGTTCCCTCTCTTAGTTATCACATTTCTAGAAGGACAACCTTATTCCAGTTGCCTGCATTTCCAAGCTTCCAATTTGCTCCCCAAAGAGAAGAGCCCCCTCACTCTCCAAAGGGACAGATTTATATAGTCACCAGTGACATCTCCTTGCCAGCTCAACCCACCAATTATACACTTAGCAGTGTCTTTTTAATTGGAATTTCTGGAGCACTGGAAGTTTTTACTACATTCTCAGAATGCTCGTTCTCAGAAGAAATGATGGTTCTTAGCCTCCACTCCAGCCTCCTGGGCATTTCCTCATCAGTATCTCCACGATGGCCTCATACCATGTCAGAGGTTTGCTCTTCCATCCCTTCTCCCTATCTTTGTCATTTGTCAGTCATCTTCATTCACAGTCTAAAAATAAATAAAGAATCCATCTATGCATTTTCCACCCTCCACTTCCTCTATTGCCACATTTTTCCTAAAAATGAAAAAATATATGGTCAATCCTCTATTTTTAATACTTCAGTGGTTCCTGTCAGCTTTCAAAAGAAGAGCCAAGATACTTAACAAGTTCTCCCAGCGGCCCTTATGGAAGGATCTTTGCTAAATTTTCTGTTTCCTCTCTTCTCAAACTTCCCACACAGGTGGTTTTCATTCTGTCTGTTCCAAGCAGACTGTAGCTTGGAGTCTTCCACAGGCTTCCATCTGCATATGGGATGTTTTCCAATTTTTTTTGAGAAATCACCACACTGACATCCAAAGGGGCTATACCAGCTTGCATTCCCACCAGCAATACAGAAGTGTTCCCTTTTCCCCACAACCTCTCCAGCATAAGTTGTCATCAGTGTTTTTGATCTTGGCCATTTTTACAGATGTAAGATCTAATCTCAAAGAATCAATGAGACAAAGAGTTCATTCTTTGAGAAAATCAACAAAATAGACAAACCTTTATCTAAAAGGCAAAGAGAGGATATCCAAATTAACAAAATCAGAAATGAAAGGGGGGACATAATCACAGACACAGAGGGAATACAGAGATTCATCAGGTCATATTTTGATAACCTGTTCTCCACAAAATTGGAAAAGTTAAAGGAAAGGACAACTTTCTAGATAAATATCACTTACCAAAATCAATCTTTTTTCTAGATCCATTCATTTGCTCACAAATTTCAAGATGTCATTATTTTGTTACCACTGAGTAGTACTCCATTGTGAAAATGTATGACATTTTCTATATCCATTCTTCAGTTGAGGGATATCTGGTTTTTTCTAGGTTTGGGCTATTATAAATAATATTGCAATGAACATAGTTGAGCACATGTTCTTGTGATGTCAATGCTCTGCCTTTGGGTATATACCCAAAAGTGGTATTTCTGGGTCTTGAAGTAGATTCCTAAATTTTCTGAGAAATCACCATACTGATTTCCCAAGTGGATATACAAGTTTGCACTCCCACCAACAATAGAAGAGGGTTCCCCTTACTCCACATCCTCTCCAGCATAAGCTGTCATCAGTATTTTTGATCTTGACCATTCTCACAGATGTAAGAAGGAATCTCAGAGTTGTTTTGATTTGCATTTCTCTGAAGGCTAAGGATGCTGATCATTTCCTTGGATGTCTTTGAGCTATTTTAGATTCATTCGCTAAGAGTTCTCTGTTTAGAACTGTACCCCATTTTTATTGGATTATTTGCTCTTTTTATGTCAAGTACTTGAGTTCTTTGTATATTTTGAAGATCTGACCTCTGTCTGATGTGAGGTTACTGAAGATCTTTTCCCATTCTGTAGGCTGCCATTTTGTCGTGTTGACCTTTTCCTTTGCTTTACAGAAACTTCTCAGTTTCAGGAGGTCCCAGTTATTAATTGTTGTTCTCAGTGTCTGCGCTACTGGGGTTATATTTAGGAAGTGGTCTCTTGTGCCAATGTGTCCAAGTGTACTTCAGTGACCATGCTGACTAGAGTATAAAATATCAGATACAATCTGCAACTCTTGAGGCAAACATTAGACTGTTTGCTTCTTTCCATTCCAGGCAAAACATTTTAAATTTGAATTCAGAAAAGCAATTGAATAGTAAAGTTCTAAGAGCTTATTAACAAAGGTCTTTAATTAAGATCTGCAACCAGGCAGTGGTGGCACATGCCTTTAATCCTAATACTTGGGAGGTAGAGGTAGGAAGATCTTTCTGTGTTCAAAGCCAGCCTGGGCTACAAAAGCTAGTTTCAAGACACCTAGGACTGTTACACAGAGAAACCCTGTCAAAAAAAATTATAAAAGAGCTACATTAAACGACCTCTGAAGGCATGTGCAGTGTATGGTAGGAGAGAATATATAATAAAGATGTACCCCAACGTTGTCACTGCTGAAAGTGCTCTGGCAGAGGCCCGGCCCTGACTTCCTCTGGCGTGATTAAGTGGTTAATAGATGCCTAGTGATGGAGACAAAGAGGCAGGTAGCTACAGAGAAAAGCAGAGTTGAATCAAGATACCTTTTAAAAAATTAAAAATATTCTCTGTCTTTTTAAAAAAGATTTATTTTTCCTTGCCATTTATTTGTATATATGTATGTCTCTGTCTTTCTTCCATAACTATGAGTATTCATGTGGCCAGAAGATAGTGTGGGATCTCCTGTAGCTGAAATTACAGGCAGTTAGGACCCATCTGATATGGGAGTGGGTGCTGGGAATGGAACTCTGCTCATCTGGAAAATCAGTAAGTGTGACTAACCCTGAAGCCATCATCTTAAGGAAGGTCTGGTTCTGGAGATAGGGAGGCTGTGAGGCACAGGATGAGATTCGTGGAGGGAGTCTTGATTTCATCTCCCCTTAGGCCTCTCAGCTGTGGGCTAAACAACTAACCCACGCTCTCAGAGAATCATGTTCTCCTTCTGTAAATTAAGGTAAAATTAATTTGAAACTCACAATGCTGATGTCGACATAACTACATATTAAAAGTGAAATTTTAAAGTATATATAATAAATGTATCTCTGATTATAGAGTTCCATATCCATTTTATTTTCTATGCAACATTTCTTGCAAACCTTATATCCTACCAAACATAATCAGAACTACCTGATCATTACAAAAATTACTCTTAATAACTTTAGGTTCTTGACGAGAGCTTCCTGTAGTCCTAGCTTCTCAAATATGGCTCACATTTCCTGCAATGGAAAACAGAAAATTAATGTAACTGGTCATTTTGCTCTTACAGTCACCAGTTGTTTCTAGAGTTGTCTTTTTGGGGAAGTGAGAGAAGAGGAAAGGAAGGCATGTCCCAAAACACTTTAGGTAGAGCTGGATCCTTGTGGCCCAGAACCAGAGCTTATCACTTAACACTGGTGGGATCTACACCTAGAGAGGTTATACACCTCCCCTAAGAGGCACTTTATAAGAAGTATTCAAGACTACATCTCCATTGCCCTATTCCTATCTCTATTCTCTATCTGGCCAAGTGTAAAGAATGCAAACCGCAGCAGAATGTTTAGCATTTGTGGGGTAGGATCCTTACTCTCTGAATACAAAGGACCCGCACAGAGTTAAAATGCAGACTGTGAATCTAGTACATTTGAAACCAAGGAATTACAAATATAATTACATGCAGAAGTAGTTTTTGTTTGGTTTTGATTTTCCCTGTGTAGGTGTGATCAAGAAAATAGTTGTTGTGCCTATCAGAGACTGAATCATTTCTCAACCTTTTGGGCAAGAATAAACATAGAGCTAGGTGGAGGCAGCTGCTAGTGCAGATTTGCCAGGAGGATCTTAGAGGGAAAAGACAGCAGAGCTATGAGCGTGCAAAGACGCACCAGTGTAGATTTATGAGAAATAAGAAAGGAGGAACATAATGCAGAGAAGGAAGAAGGAATGGAGAGGAGGGGGAAAGAAAGAGGAAAGGAAGAATATCTATACACTTTCATTTATAGATAGAGGGGGATGTGTTCATAAATAAATTTACTTATTTAAAATAAACCAAACAAGAATAGAAGGTATGCTACAAGTGGCATTAGATCACTCTTTCAGATGGGAGAGGAAGGAAAAGAAAAAAAAAGTGAAGGAAGATGGGAAAGGGGAGAATGAATGAAAGGGATAAATGAAAAACTCAGGATGCTGTTTTAAATAGGATTCTCAGGTCGGAGAAAAGGAAGAAAAAATGCAGAAGTCAAGCCCTAGCAGAGAAAACTGTGGCTCTCAACAAGGAGAGTGTGGGCATAAGAGCTAGGACAGACAAGTGAATAAGAACTTGTGCAGGGGCTTGAGGGAATGAGCATTGCCAGAGGGAATAATGAAGAATAAATAAAATAAAAATCAAATAGAACAGTAAAGCAGAAAAGGGAAGAATTTGCCTCCCCCAAAAAACTAACCAAACAAAACAAACAACTGCTAACAGCTTTGTTTACACAACACCTTGCCTGAGATTGTTCTTTTAAAAGAAATCAGAAATTTCTTTTATGGCTTCTCTCGTTGTATGCTCTTCTATCCTGAGGTTCTCAAAATTGTGAGATGGAGTACATTAAAAGATTCTGAGAAGGTAAATTTGTAGAAGGGTCTTCCTCCCAACTGCACAGCAACGCACGGGATTACTGTGTGGGAACTCCTTAGGGAAGCGATGTGATCAGGATACTCACACTCCTCAAGGTCAGTGTGTTTTCATCCTAACCTCAGAATGGGGGCACTGAGAAATGAGGACCTTGAGAGACTGTGAGTCCTGGAGGAGAGTTCCCACTTGCCCTTTCCACCACGGAATGTCACAGTGTGGGGAGCCACCTGTGAATCAGGAACTGGACCCTTACATAAGATTAAATGAGTCATATGGTTTTGGAATAACGAGGAATGGGTTTCTGCTGGTTATAAGCCACACTGCCCCGGGCTACAGCAAGTTTTCCCAGTACCCTGAGAAGACAGAGAATGAAAATCCCTATGTATTTTCCCATCACCATCTTATAATGGTGGCAATCAGCGATAGACTGCCAGCAGAAGCCACACCATGATGTGGGGGAAAGGGAAGAGAAAATACCTACATGCTGACTCTACGTGCTCTGCACAGAATACACAAACAATCACCAGTTCAGACCACATAAGAAGGGTTTTACGAGGCTCAGAATGAAGTCACAGGATAAGGATCTCTAATCATACGGGTGCAGGCTCAGGACAATTGTAGCAGGTAAGTAAGAAAATACACGTGGCTGACTTCCATAATGTGGGTTCAGAAATAAGTGGAGAACAATTGTCTGAGAAGGCAAAATCTCTAACCTAGCGGTGCTTAATTTATTTATAAGACCCATTTCCCAACCGAAAAGGCATTAAGATATTCTATGTCAGAGCTTTATGATAAATTTCAAGGAGGAGACATTTTCCCTTTTTTTTTGCACCTTCCAAAAATTGGAGCTATGCTGTGCTCTCTCTCTCTCTCTCTCTCTCTCTCTCTCTCTCTCTCTCTCTCTCTCTTCTCTCTCTCTTTCTCTCTCACACACACACACATACACACACACAAACACACACACAAAATTTATTGCATATGTTAGACATACCAGCAGCTCTATTATATCAATGGAGAAAAAGTGCTATATTTTAAAAAACATTTCTGAACAGTGTTAATTCTGAAATTCCATGCCTATGGTAGGTTTAAGCCCCTCAAATATGAAAAAGGTACCAATCATTGAAAGTGCTCTACAGCTGACCTTGCACTGGTGCATCCTATGAACTCTAGGATAGTGTTTCCTCTGGGGACACCAGGATGGTTTTCAGGGTGAAACCTCTATTTGAAATCAAGACATTACTCATGCAAATATTTTTTTTATTTTAACTCATACTCTAAACACATGGAAATTATGTTCATGATATAAATATTGCCTCAAAACTCTCACTAGAGGACTCTGAAATCTCTGTTGATCTTATGTTCATATTACTCTATGACGGTAATCAGCGATGGTAAATTGGTACATGAAAATATACAAAAACTAGCTAATCTGATTTCATTATGACTTTAATATGCTCTCACGCTTATTATTTAAAATTGAAGTCTTTCTTTATTGGAGAGAGTTTACTTCCTCATCTTAGCTCATTTTTTAAAAGATTATGCAAGAATCAGATTCATCTTAGGTGTGAATCCAAATGTTTTGGTAAAATATGGTTTCAGGCTTTTGAGTGGGACACTTTAAAGAAACAATCTATTTGCGTCAGAAAGACATCTGTTTTCCTCTCACTCACAAAGTTCAGTGTTCATCCAAAAGATCTCACCACTTAGCCTGCCTTGCATCTTCAAAGAGCACCTCAGCAAGTTGTGAAAGAAATGGGGGAAAAGTGCAAAGGGATGTGTGTGCACAGGAGCCTGTGGGGACAAGGAGTTTCTATTCTTCCCTCATGGAATGCTCTTCTACCTGGAATTTTCTACACTGGAAACAAAATTAGTGAATCCAAGCAGTGAGTGGACGATGTTCTTTCCATCTGTATAAAATATTCTGATTTTTAAATTTTTCTCTCATACAATATATCCCAACCACAGCCTCCCAATCATAGCATGTAGGCAGAGGACCTAGTGTGTGCCCATACAGGCTCTGTGACTGCTACTTCATTCTCTGTGAGCTTCTATGAGCCCTATTTAATTGATTCAGTGGTCTGTGTTCTCTTTAAGTCCTCAATCCCCCAGACTCCTACAATTCTTACTCCCCCTCCACCTTTTCCTCAGGATTCCCCAAGTTCTGCCTAGTTTGGCTGTAGATCCCATTTGCTCCCATCTGCTTCTTGCGAAAGCCTCTCTGATGATGGTTGGGTTAGATACTAATCTAAGAGTATAGCAGAACATCATTTGGAATCATTTCATTAATTTTTTTCTTTTTTTTAATCCTGTCATACTTGGTTCTACCCTAGGTCTCTGAGTCATCAAGTGTCATGTTATTGGCCATCTGGAATGTATTGGCATGGGCTCTAGTGACTTGAAGCTCAGGTTAGACCAGTCATTAGTTGGCCCCTACCACAAGCTCTGAGCCACCAATGCCCAAACACATCTTGCAGGCAGGACAAGTTGTAGGCTGAAGGTTTTGTGTCTAGGTTGGTGTTCCAGTTCCAGTCCCACAAGGGGAAGTCTTGCCTGGTTAGAGAATATGGCCAGTTCAGGCTCATATATAGCTGGGTTATTAAATGGTAGGGTCACAAACAAAAATGTAAGCGTATTCAATCTTCTACCAACTGTAATCCTCAGCCTTTAAAAGCACTAGTCAAAGAGCCTAAATTGACTCCCAGGGCTATGTTGTCTAACTTTGAGGGAGTACTATGAATCCTAGGCAATGTCATTAATTCATTGTGAAGAGTGAACAAAATAATACAAATAAGACAGCACCGGAGACTCTGGAGCTAGACCCACCTGTCCTACACTAAACAATGGAATCCAAATGGGAGAGAGGGAGCAAGAACATACAAGAAAATGTAAGGATTGGGTTTCTGTGAGGTTCAGCCAGTTTATGCTTTTCTGGTGACCCTTTTCTTCCTGGTCCATTACAAAAAAAATGTCTTGGACAAGTTAGGCAGTCATTTCTGTGACAGTTTGGGAGAGTGCTCTGGTTTGGACATAAAATGTCTCAGATAGAAAGGTTCACCCTCATCTATGCTGCTCTAGATGATTCTAGGAGCTAAGGAGGCAGGACAAGCTATAGGAAGTAGAGCATTAGGGCCACATTTTTGGTAGGGTTTAGTCCTGTCCTTGGTGACCCTTCCATCACTTTCTGTTCCCACCCACCTCCACCTGTGCCACATGTTCTCATTGGCATGATGTTCTGCTTCACCACAAGCTCAGAACAACGGAGCCTTTTAAACTGAGCTGAAATTAATTTTATTTTAACATTATTCTCTCAAGTATTCTGGCCATAGGAACAGAAAATTCAATACCACGGAGTTTCCCCAGTGTGTTACTAGTATTTCAGTTATCCTGCTCCTTGATTCCACTTATCACAGCTTTTCATTCTTTCCAAAAAGAATCATCGGGAGAGTTGAGGGCTTTAAGACACAGTACGATAGCTTTCAGAGGTTTCCTAAAGCATTCTGCCTTGTGGAAATGTGTAAGTCTTGAATATGAATTCTCCACAATTAGCTATGCAGAGAATTTGACACCTGACCCAAAATCCTGCCAAAAGAAGTAAAGGAAGAAGGGAATGAAGGAAAAGTGTTTGACTCGTCTTACAATAAGATCCGTTATCAAGCTACTTGGAAAGTTTTAATAAAGAACAAGTGAGATAGCCTAGTAAGCAAAGTACCTTTCATGCAATCATGAGAACTGAATACTGATTCCCAGTACTGACATAAAAAGCCAAGCATAACTGCTGACGTATAACCTCAGTGCTTTCAAGAATCAGATATAGGCAGATCCCAAGAGCTTGCTGTCCAGCTCAGTATAGCCAGTAAGTGAGTGTGTATATATATATATATGTGTGTGTGTGTGTGTGTGTGTGTGTGTGTGTATAAAACATGTATGTATATATATATAACACATGGATATAAAGAGAAAGATATCTAATGTCTCTGGCCTCCACTTATGTGCACAAACATGTACATGTGCATCTACACACACACACACACACACGTGTGTGTATGTGCATTCACATGTACACCAGTGTTTTTCAAAGCGGTAATAATAAGATCAAAGTTGGTTTAATGGAACAATTTAGTGAATTCTTATTAGTTCTTGGTCGTATACTAATTCTTCCACAATGAAGTTTTGTTGTAGAAATTAGGGTAGAAGCAAAGAGGCAAATGAAGCTTGAGTCAGATTATGTTAGACCTTTGATGCTGCAGGCATCTTCCCTTCAAATCTCCCACAGCTAGGTTGGACATCCTCTAAGTGGCTGAGCTAAGCTTCAGATCTACAATTTACATGCCATGTCAAACTGATTTAATAAGCAGAATTTGACAAGTGCAGAACTAGAATACACCTGGGTCTTTCTTATTCTAAATCCCGCAAATGGCAATACCTAGCCAAATCACTACTACTGTTTCTTTGATCGAGACACCCCAATTAATTTTTCTTAATAAAGGCAATCATTTCTAATGCTACTGATTCAACCCTCATCCCATAACTAGATGTCATCTCTTTGTTCCCTCATCTCCAACCCACCCAGCTTTCATATGCAAAATATGCCCAGATGGTGTTGGGCGACCCTTGTGCTCTGTGTTCTTCCCACAGATATATTCAGCCCTATTCTTTGTTATGATAAAACTGCCATAGTTCTGACTATTTAGCTCTAAGATTTGATAAAAGTAAATCGCCTTGGAGACTTTTGCCACTATGTTCTATGCATTGTCCTAAATCAGGAATCTTCTCATACCACATAATCACAGAAATTCTCAAAAGCTCACAGAATGCGTATTAAGTTTATTTATTCGTTCATCCATTCAGTCATTCTTTCATGTAATAATATAAAGAACCGAATTGAGAACTTTGTGTCGTTTGGGCAAATAGCCCACAAATATCTATCCCTTTCCCCTTTTGACATGTTATTTGTGGCAAAATTTCACTATGTGGCCTGGTGCTGTTTCTCTATTCCGGGCCAGCCTTAAACTTCCAGTCTTCCTGCCCCACACTCCCAAGTAACTTGGGCCGCCAAGTCTGACTTTGAGTTGATTGAAAATATGTGAATCAAGTGAAACTTCTGGAAGCTGAATTGGAAAGAAACAGAGAAGAGAAAGGGGATGAGGTTTGAGCCCTGGGAGCTACAAAATTCAGAGGTTTCACTAGTAAGAAGTTTCAGTGATTCTTCAGGGAACACACATACATATTGGTAACGAGGCCAAGAAAATAAGGCTTCTTAGAGAGTCCAGGTGATCACCAGGTCACATGCTGCAGGAAGTTACTGTGAGATGAGGTTAGAAAATGGACCTTCTGATTTGTCAAAATCAACTCCATGCTGATGGGTGGGTAAGAAATGAAATGTTTCACCGACTGTGACCGGAATAGACAGACCTTGGTACAGTATGGGTGAGATGCAAGTGACCTGAATTGAAGATTTATGCTGCTAAGGCATCAGACAGTGGTTTGTGGGTATGCACATCAAAAGGTATTTCTCTTTTGTAAAAGAAGTCTAGACAGTACCAAAGTGTGTTTGTAAGTACCTGCTGAGAGACCTAAGAGGAGTAAGTTGGTCTTATAAAGGATAGAGAAGAAATTACAAAAACCCCAGAAGCATCTGACAGTAAACAAGATATAATTAGAAAGAGAGGAAGAAGAAAAGAAAGAAAGAGAGAGAGAGAGAGAGAGAGAGAGAAAGAAAGAAAGAAAGAAAGAAAGAAAGAAAGAAAGAAAGAAAGAAAGAAAGAAAGAAAGACAGACAGACAGACAGACGTGGGCTTTGAACAGAATGAAGAGAGGAAAGGGAGGGTGGGGTGTTGTGAGTCACAGTGTGAGCTGATTTGGTGATGGGTGGTATTGAAGAGGTTTTTCGAATGAGTTGACCTTTAATAAACAGGATAAAGAGAAAGACAGCTGAAAATGATGAAAAAGACACTGGGAAAAAGAAAAAAATCAATAAACATCTTGAAGAATGGGGAATAGGGGGAATGTGGGGTGGCAGTACAAGTCCTAACGTACTACCCAACCAAATCTGATCTTCTACCTAGAGTATACTATGGCATATTTGTGAGCATTGTGTTTATTTATACACATCTTGATTGACATACAGTAATTACTACATTATGCAGTGCAGTGTGCCATTTCAGCCCACATGACAGTTTGTAAATCAGGGCAGTAAGTATGCACATCACCTGAGACACACAATTTCAACTTCTTTGTACTGAAAACATTCAAAAGTCTCTGTACTGGCTATATGGAAATACTTGATTAATAAACTAGCTGCATTATTAACTGTCTATAGCATATTAGAACTCTCCTCTGAATCAATTATACCCATTTGTTATTAATAACATTTTGAAATGAAAATAATTACTTTCTAACTTGTTTATAAGTTTTTCAAAGGGAGAATCTGATGCAATATACTACATTGCATCTTCTTCCAGATCATAATTTACTACTCTGTGAGTCAGACACGTCATAACTATTCAAATAACTGAACACCATTGGTTGAATTGCACATTATGTGCAAGACAAGCATTTCTCTGTAACTCTTTAACAGATGCTCATAGTTGTTGTTGCTGTCTCTCCTTTACATGTACCTAACCAAGTAGATCTGGGCTTTGTGATTAAGGAAGAAGCCTCTTCATACTCTGGATGTGGAGTCAACTTCCCAGCCATGTAGATCTCACTTCTGTTCCTTGAATCTGGTCTCTTGCTAGTGTGATCTTTTGCTAACCTGGTCACCCACTGTATGCATGTTTTGTTGCTAAAATATCCTTTCCTTCTGCTGAAAAAGCAACAGGCAGGCCAGTTCCATTTCAGATAATTTTGTTACTCATATTTGTCTTCATCAATAATTTCTACTCCTGAGTGTTATGGTAGCAACAGACAGACACAGAAAAAAAAAATTGTCGCTCACTCTTTCAGACTCTTGTTTCAATGTCGACATTACCTAGGAGCTTATTAAATAAAGAATAGTATTTTCAAACATATACTTATAATCAGCCATTAATAATGAAAATATCCTTTAAAGAGAACAGCTCCAGGCACATGGATCCACTCCATAGTCCTCGCACGTAAATCTTCCCTTTAACAAGATGCAGAGGCAATGATTTGCAGGCCACCAAGACTCAATCAGTATGCTAGGCAGTAGGAATGCTTTATAAATAAGGTCATCTAATCATGCTAAAAAAAAAATCCTTAAGAAATATATGATACTGCTTTGATTTTTGTTCATGAACAACAGACAGCACACAGTTTTTATAGCTAAGCCAACAAAAAAAGAACAAAAACAAAAAACAGAAACAGAAAATGCATTCACTATGAGGAGAGCTGAGCTCTGGTTAATGGCGGTTGACACTTCCATATGGTGGTGAAACTTCTGATTACAGAATCACCACGGGCTCCGTAATCCAGTAACGCTCTGCATCCTGTTTGCTCTCTGTAGACTTCTGAGTCATGAAAGACAACTGGGGTTCTAAGCAGTAAAAAGAGCATATTCCAAACAGTAATCCATAGCTGCCTCAAACCTCCTAAACAGGGATTTATTTCTTGGGTAAAATACTGCTTAACAACTTACACGCTACACTGCTGAGGTAAGAAGCAAGCTCCGAAAGGAGCTATTGTAGAAGATAATAATAAAGTGGAAGAGAAATTTAGATACAACTTGCTTTGTGTACTTTGAAGTATTATGTCCTTTGAACATCTACCAAAGCATTACTATCTGTTCAATACTCTCATATATTTAGTTAAAATCAATTTTAAAAATTCAAAATGTGTTTTTGCTTTCACATAGAAGTGAATAGCAGCCATATATGAGGCTCTTACTGGCCAAATTGACCTTATTGGTGAGAGGAGTATGAGTCACCAGATAAGGCGTTCTGAGCACCTTAGAATGAATACTGTGAAGTAACCTGGGACTTTTCTGAGGAGATGAGAACAAACATCTGTTCCCCCACCCAAGGCTAGCTCAGCAGCCAGTGAGATTCTGAGGTTCCGTACAGGAATATGGATGACTCAGGCGCAACTCCTTCCCAGCGTGGATGACTGCTCTGGAAAGCTGTGTTCCTAGAGCGCCTCGCCCAGTGTCCCAGCAGGCGGCTGATCGTGCAGGCTCCTCTACCCAGCAACTATCTACTGATTTTATAACCTTCGGAAGAGGTTGAAGCACATGTAATTTTCTGAGCGCCCCAGCCTTGTACGTTGTACCAGCTCCCTAAGTCTCATGAGCTCCAATGCTTCCTTCTGGCTAAGGAACTCCAGGAGAGACACATGGAGCAAATCAGACCATGCAGTCACAGCTATTTCAGAAAAGCCGATTATACTTTGTAAAAGTGAGGGACTCCAGAAAAGCAACAAAAATACATTTTAAAAATAAGAGCAATGTATGTTTTTTGTTGAGAGTTCAGAAAGAAATAAAATAATTGGAGAAAATTGCTCCTACATTTATCCACTCAGAGATAACCAGTGTGTCCCTAAAGAACTCAGTACCCCAATACATGGCATGTTGCACAGCAACAAAGAACCCAAACTGAGACCTGTCAGACAGCTGCATCTCTCAAGGCAGTACGTTTCTGTAGACTACAAAGGTCGAACTGGAAAATGTCCCCATAAGTTCATGTGTTTGAGCAGCTGGCTGATTCCTAGCTGGTGGCACTGCTTTGTTAGGCTGAGGATTCTTTTTAGCGATGAGGACATCGGGCCCCCTACTTCCTGTCTAGCCATGTCCTGGTCCACAGGGACGTGAGCAGACTGCAGTTCAGCTGCACACACCTGCCACCATGAAATTGTCTGCTCTCGCAGCTTTGCTTCCCGCCTTGTAGTCCGTATCCCCAGGATGGCGAACTGAAGTAACCCACTCTCCCCTCACATTGCTTCCCTCTGGCACTTGATCACAGAAAACAATGCAATACAGTTCTTCACCAAGAGCCCTGTGACACGCTGTTACCAGCACACAGTCTCACAGGTGCTGAGCACCTACTTGAAGTTAGTGATGTGGGTGCTGAATTCTAACTGCTGTAGTATTAAAGGACAGACTTGTTAGGATGATCCGTTTCCTGGCCTGTTGTCATTTTCCCAGACAGCATAATGACATTGTTTTCAAAAAATAAATGAGATAGTTAATACATATTTTTGGGGTGTGTATGTATATGTGTGCATGTGCCAAAGTAAATATATCCCAGTGACTGTTCATTGTAATGGTTTTCTACAAAAAAAAAAAGGTCATGTTCATTTCTTTCCTTGAATAGCAATCCTCTTAATCCTTTCCCATCTGAAAAACAGTTATTTTTTTTTCTATTCTGTGCAAAAGTTGTTAAGTAGAGATCATATACTAAAATGCAGTCAGCAGGCATGGCTTTCCCTACCTGTTTTATATCTCCCCACCCTGAAACAAATGTAGAAACCTGTGTTACCATTTTCTCATTTAGTTCATATGGTAGCAGTGGATAAACAGAAAGGTTTATTAGTGAATATTAAAATGACATTCATTTTCTGTAAAAGTGAGTCTGGATCAAATAACTTTCTTGGTACTTTCTGAAGGTGATACATGGATTTTTTTTATTTTATTTATGGATTTTTGTAAGCTAAGGGTCTACTTATGTAGCCTTGGTTGGCCTAGACCTCACTATGTTTTAGGCTACCCTTGAACTGGTGGTCAAGACTATCTGCCTTTTCAGAACTGTGAGCTACCATGGCCCATTAGAATTGACACATTATTAAGCACAGAAAAATCACCTTCAATGTTTTCTTTTTTGTATAGTTTTGAGGACATTTTCTTGATGTCCTAAGAGTCAGTAGAAATGACCAAGGAAGTCTCTTGGTGAGAGAATCTATTGAAGTTCTCTTACCCAGCCCTTCATTGCTTCAGACATTTTGTAGCAAAGCAAGGAAATATCTTTACCAAGTTCATTGAGTTAGAGAGGTTAATTTACAGGTAGATTTATTAACCCCTTGTACAGTTAATATTACTCTCTGAGTTAAATATTAAAAGAGGGAATAGAATGTGACAAAATGGTACCCTCTATGAGTGACAGTTATCTTAGGCAACACTAAATTTCCTCAGGCCGCCCCCCTCACCCCCTGCGCGCCAGGATGAGGAACTGGTTACATGCTGTCAGCCAGCCCTCACAGGAACATTAACTGGGCAAAAAGTGTATCAAGTGATTTCCAGCTTTGGCCCTGCCTCCAATCCTGATAGAGAGGAGTGGGTGATACTCCAGTTACATACCTTACTAACACCAAATCCCTAGCCAGGGGCTCTCCCTAAATATAAGAGCTTTATAGATTCTCACGTGCTGTCCAGAAAGCAGTGGACTGAAGAGATCACACAATTGTTCCTCAAGTTAGCACTGCTTCAGGAGGCCCTGGTGTGTTGTGATTTGTTCTTCTCTTTTGTGACTCAGTACCTACCTACAGGTTTCCAATCAGCACAGCAAGCATATCTAAGTGGGATTAGTATTATCTGAGAAATGCTTCTGCTTCTATGCCTGTTAGACCTCTTATTCTAATGTAGTTGTCATAGTGATGCACAAAAATTGGCAAGATAGCTCTCATTTTATTTTGTACTTTTCTTTCCCCATAAGTGTTCAGACTATATTCCGATGGACTCCAGTGATGTAATCCGATGTCCTCTGGTTTCCAGTTGGTTTTAGCAAATAAGAAGGGCCAGTAAGTTATGAAAGAAAGGGACTGTACAGTAACACTAGGCTGATGGGCTACTGACATCATATCATTGGTCTGCATGACTCATCCTCCCTTAACCTTCCCTCTTCTTGGCTGCCTTTCTTGATGACAGATGCTTCCTGTACCATCCTATAAAACCCTTTATATTACTTGCTTTTCTGTTATTGGAAAAAAAAAAACAGCATTACCAAGGCATCTTATAGAATAATTTATTTCGAATCATGGTTCCAGAGGATTAGAGTTAACGACGGTGGAGACAAAATGACAGTAAGTAACAAGCATGGAGGTTGAAGACAGATGCTGAGAAGGGAGTAGAGAAAGCAACCTCCATGTAAGTGATGCATTTTAACCTCAAACTCACTGCCAGTCCTCTAGCAAGGTTGGACCACCTAAAACTCCCCAAGCAGCACCACCAACTGGAAAGAAGTATTCAAATGACTGAGACAATGGAAGATATTTCTCATTAAAACATTCATAGTCTTCTAGATTTTTTCACTGTTTTTGTTAACATTGCCTTTGTAAATTAAGAATATCTGAACTGCATGCCTCGTTCTTCCCATTGGCAGCACAGATAGAAACACACCAGGATGAGCATTCTGACTAAAGAACATAGCAAGACTGACAGTATATTAGGAGGCAGAAATGCTTCAAAATGACACGTTTAATATGCAAAGAATAAGCATCTTTTTTTATATGAGCAATCCATACATCTCCTACAAATTTCCAAAAAATTCAGATTTAAGATTTTGAAGCTTTTTTTATCACATAAAGATATAATGAAATTTGTGGGAGGAGTTATGGATAGTTGCTTTTGTTGTCACTTTAAACAGCAATGTCTACATAATGATTATAAGTATTAATTTTAGCAATACTTTATTACTTTTGCTTATTAGTTTTTGAATGATACCTATCTCAGAAATTAATGCATGGATGAGGTTTAGCTTCTTCATAGAGGATTCACCTAGCAAGAATAAGTCACCAGGGGGATCCTAACACTCCAACAGGAACTTAATTAATATAATGTAAAGGCCTTTGTTCTCTGTCATCAGCATAAGCTAGAACAATGTCAACAAACACCAAATGAGTAATAGTTGTTGGCTGATGAAGATGCTTGCATAATTAATTGCTAATGTAGTTACCTACATTTGCTCTGTAGCTCTGAATGCACACAGGCCTTCTATAGTCACGTTATCTCCAGAAAATGTGAACCATGTTGCATTTTCTTATTACATAGATTAAACTGAAACCCAGAGGGAAATTATACAGTAAATATTCCTTGTAAGAAGAGTCTTTAACTTTGCTTGATTAGGTTATCACTCACCTGACTGAAATCATAGAAATCTCTTGATGCTCTGATTACAGCACTAATTAAGAACCAGCTGGGCAGGAGAAGCAAAGGGCTGTGAGAAGAGATTTGGATAACTCTTTAATAATGAACTCAACGAACTCTATCCTTAGTGGGTTCAGATCACAGAACAGAGTGGAGGAAGGTATTCTAAAGAAAAGCTGCTTTTCCATTCTTTAAGATATTGCATATTCATACTTTATACAAAACTTTCCATTAATCCCTGTTTGAAGTTTTTAAGGAAAGAAAAATGTTACCAGTGTGTATGCATGTGTGTGTGTGTGTGTTTTATAAGAAAGGGAATTGGGAACTGATCCAACATCTTATTGATAACATGTAATATAACAGGGGCTTTAAGAAAAAGATAACAAGCCGGGCGGCGGTGGTGCACACCTTTAATCCCAGCACTCGGGAGGCAGAGACAGGTGGATCTCTGTGAGTTCCAGGCCAGCCTGATCAACAAGAGCTAGTTCCAGGACAGGCTCCAAAGCCACAGAGAAACCCTGTCTCGAAAAACCAAAAGAAAGAAAGAAAGAAAGATAACAGTAAGCAGAGAGGATAAGATTGGCAGGGTGAACTCAATTTTGCTGAGGCTCTACATAGAAATAAATAAGGACAAAAGTAATTAGGAAGAAATGATATTACCTATACAATCCTAAATATGTACAACTTCCAGCAATCCTCTTTTAAAGTCACGGAGACAAAGGAGATGGGTCAGTGGATAAACTCTTTACCATACAAATATAAGAATCAGAGTTTAGAACCCTAGCATCTACATTAAATTAAATGAGGTTGCATATATTTGTAACCCAGTGCTGGGGAGTAGAAACAGGTAGATTCTCAGGACTGGCCATCCAGTCTACCCAAGACAATAAGATCTATGTTCAGTGAGATTGTCTCAAAAAATACATGAGCAACAGTAGAAGATACTCATAGCTGATCTCTGACCTCCACATACACAGCAGAGTGTACCCACCCTCTCAAGTTCATGCATGTGCATATCCACACACATAAATTAATATCATACTAGATTTAAGTTTTTCTTAATTATCTAGTTTATAAGAAAAGACAAGTTCTCTAAAATCTAGAAGACATATTTTTTCTAAAGTAAATTTTGGAAGGGACTTCCACTCTCTGTTACTATTCCCATCATTATTCTAGATCTATACCTCAGATCATCTAAGGGTCTCATTTTTCATTCGTTAGTCAAGAGGGAGTAATATTTACAAATATTGTCTAGTCAATCTAATGACTCATATGCATGAAAGTATCACTTTATACATCTCAAAATATTGCTGTTTTCAAATGCCATCTGCTAGCTTGTAATCAATAGTTGTATTAATTATGTTGGAATATATGATAAAAATGTTGGCTATGAAGTACACGTTATAAGATTTGTAATTGTAGAGTGACGTAAAAGTGTCACTTTCTTGTCGTGGTTTGAGTAAGAATGGCTCCCCTAGGCTCATATATTTGAATGCTTAGTCACCATGGAGTCACCTTATTTGAAAGGATTAAAAGGATTAGGAGGTATGGCCTTGTTGGAGGAAGTATGTCACTGTAAGTGTGCTTTAATGTTTCAAAAGCTCATGCCAAGCCCAAGTCTCTCCCCTGACCACACACCTACAAATCAGAATTTAGTTCTCAGCTACTAGTCCAGTGCTATGCCTGTATGATGGCATGATTCCTTCCGTGATCATAATGGACTAAACCTCTGAATCTGCAAGCAAGCCTGCAATTAAATGCTTTCTCTTATCAGTGTTCCCTTGATCATAATGTCTCTTCACAGCACTAGAACACTAAGACAGACATCATCTGGAAAATTATGTGCTTATATGTTCACCGCTACATTTTTACTTGCAGGTCTATGGAATATTTTCATTCTTCCAACCACCAACCACCAAACACAATGTACAGCTTTAAATAAGGCTGAGAATGTGAATTAGCAAGAGACCTCATTCAACCCTATTGATGATATGCCAGGACTTCACACTAAGACATTAACACTACAAAGAGTTCTATTGAATCAAAACCTGTGGAGCTTTTCCATGAACCCTTCCAACTTTAGAAAACCCATTGAGATAAATAAAAATAATTGTCTTTCTGGGTCTGGGTTCCTTCACTCAAAATGATGCTTTCTAGCTCCATCCTTTTGCCTGCAAATTTCAAGATGTCATTAATTTTTTTATACTGTGTAGTACTCCATTGTGTAAATGTACCACATTTTCCTTATCCATTCTTCAGTCGACGGGCATTTAGGTTGTTTCCAGATTCTGGCTATGACAAACAATGCTGCTATAAACATAGTTGAGCACATGTCCTTGTGGTACGATTTAGCATCCTTTGGGTATATACTCAAAAGTGGTATTACTGGGTCTTGAGGAAGGTTGTTTTCTAATTTTCTGAGAAATTGCCATACTGATATCTAAAGGGACTATATCAGCTTGCACTCTTGCCAGCAATGCAGGAGTGTTCCCTTTACCCCACAACCTCTCCAGCATAAGTTGTCGTCATTGTTTTTGATCTTGGCCATTCTTACAGGTGTAAGATGGAATCTCAGTCCAAATTGATCAAAGACATCAACATAAAGCCAGCCACACTGAACCTCATAGAAGAGAAGGTGGGAAATACACTTAAATGCATTGGAATGGGAGACTGCTTCCTAAATATAACCTCAATAGCACAGACACTGAGAGAAACAATTAATAAATGGGACCTCCTGAAACTGAAAAGTTTCTGTAAAGCAAAGGACACCGGTCAAAAAGACAAAACAGCAACCTCAAGAATGGGAAAAGATCTTCACAAACCCCACATCAAACAGAGGTCCGATCTCCAAAATATACAAAGAACTCAAGAAATTGGTCAAAAGAACAAATAATCCAATTAAAAAAAATGGAGTAAAGACCTAAATGGAAAAATCTCAACAGAGGAATCTAAAATGACTGAAAGACACTTAAGGAAATGTTCAACATCCTTAGTCATCAGAGAAAAGCAAATCAAATTGTGAGAATTTTAGACCAGTGACTGTGCCAACTTCTGAGGAACCAGATTATAAGCAGGCCAGGGTAGGGTTGATCCCCAGGAGTTTTAGCAACAAGCCTGATTGAGTGGTGTTGGTGGAAGGGATCAAATGACACAGGTGGAGAGGCTGCTGTGGCAGGAACCATTGACCTGAGAGGAGAAATGAGGAGGGGATCTGGTCGGCCTTCCTGGGGAGATGCTTATAAAGGTGAAGCAGAATTTGGCAAACTAAAGCTATGTGAGACAGAGGAAATAGAGTGTTGAAAGACTCAGGTGTGGAACAGAAAAAGTATTTATAGGGAAATTAAAATCTACTAAGTCTGAAGTCTTACTCCCTAGAATCACCTGAGGACAAAAAAACAGACTTGGGGATAAAGATATGGGGCAGGTGTCAAATGGACACTGAGTTGGGAGGCATTGATCTAAAAGTGCGAATTAGTAGATAATGATCCAGCCTAATTCTACTAAAAATCTACCTAAGACAAAATCAACAACAAAACACACTGAGATCGTTCTTCCAAAGGGACACTCTGCACAGAAGGAACTGAGGATTATGGCGGTTCAGAGGGTGACTAGGAAGAAACGTCAAAACAGAGGGAATGGAGTTTATGAGCTTAGAGGCAGAATTTTCAAAGTTTGCTGAGAGAATGGATGAGCAGAGTGGGCGTAAGAGATAGGAATGCCTTAAGAAGATTTTCAGGTTCCCGGTTTAGGAGACTTCTTCATGGTGGTACTAGTTACTAGGAAAAATGAGAGCAGGACTACAGCAGCTTGCTTTAGCATGTGAACATAGTTGAGGCTAGGTGGAGAATGTTGGGTTGAAGATAGCTGTCCATTCTCTGCATGGTGATTACTCAGTAAAAGCAGGATGCTATAACCTTGATCTCAGGGCCGAAGGCAGGTATGGAGACAGAGTTCGAGGAGTCATCAGATTATAATTGCAACCAGTTACTAAAATGGTGAATGGCTAACAAGACAGATAACCTAGGAGAAACCCTAAGGGCATCATAGGTGTGACAAATAGTAAAAAATAATAATAATAATAATGGCCCGGGTCTCAGTGAACACTCATTATAAAGCAAAGCTCCATCCTCACACTTCATGAAGTGGAGGATGCTATGGCAGATCACTGAAGACAAATAACAGTAAATGCTGGAGTGACTTGGAGAGGCAGGAGAGGTGGTCTCCAGTGCTACACTATCTAGACAGCTTCACAGGAAGCATAGCCAGCTCTCAGTGTTGTGAGGTTCCTCTTGACTCCCCATGATGACCCTACAGAACTGTTCCCCAATGGGTCTGACTGTGGAAATGTGTGTACTCTGTTATCTTCTGCTCCCTTCAAAATTGTGCCTCCTAATGAGCACAGTTTGGCTTTCATCACTTCTAGGAATTAGCTCTTCAGTTAGCCATTTGGAGGTCACAGAATTTCCCAGGTTGCAGTCTAATGGGGCCTGGAGGCTAGGGATTGCAGAATTCTCCTGTCAGTGGACATGATAAAGGCTATGCTTGGTCAGTAGCCACTGGTAGAAAAAATTGGGACTGTAATGCAAACAGAACATTTATGAGAGCCTCTTCTCACAGCACCTAATAGAGCTCCTGAGAGCTAGAACTCCTTCCAGACAGGCATTCTTCCCGACTTCCCACCATTGCCACCACATTAACAATCAAGATTCAATGTCATTGTCAAAGGGCACAAGCTGTAGTCACATCATGAAAGCTGTTTTTCAGTTGGTCTTCTCTTGGGGTTAAGGAAAATGAAATAGAGATGCCTTGCATAATTGATTACATACAGCATGCTGGACATAGATACAGAGTTCTACATTTACGAATAGCACCACATGAGAGCCCATGTCTGGTGTATATCAGATGGGAGCCTATGGTCAGATATCTGTTTTTGCTTTGCTTATTTGTCTCATTATTTTCTAGAAGAGGTGAAAATGGAGGTCATTATCAATGTTGGTGACACATTCTTGACATGTTTTTGAGCACAGTGTAAACATTGCTGAAGTTCTTATAAAAATAACAAAAGATTTTACATTGACCAAAACTGTATATATAAATCTACACTTCAAGAAATTTTGCCACTGGTATATTCTAATCTTTTACATGAATTGTAAATAAATATTTGAAATTTAAACATACCTTCATCTGAATGTAATTTTAGTTTCCCACCAGTTCCCAAGAGAAATAAGAAAAGATAACATTTTCCAAATGAAAAACAATGAATTCACAATATATTTTCCCTTCAGGAGTAAGAGATTTTCTAAAATATTTTTGAGATTATGGTTACATCATGTCCCCTTCCTTTCTTCCTTCTCAACCCTCCCCATTTACACTACCCCCTCAGACCTGTTCTTCACTGCCTGTAGCTCTTTGTGTAGAGTTCAGGCCTCATGAGCTTTTTCTCCTCCATATTAGCATGTCTATTGGCATCCTTCTTCTTAAGTTCCTGTTTATGGAACCATGTTGGTGAGATTTTTTATGGATGTAGCTTCACTAACATTTGTGGGAGGCACAACCTCACAGCAAACTCCCTGCCACTCTGATTCAGATTTTTTTCTTTTCTTTTTTTTCCACAATGACATTACCTGCTTTTTTTCCTTCAAATTCATGATTAAATTGTTATTCACATTTTATATTCATATATGCATGATGAAGGGGTTCTGCATCCTTTTAAAAAGCACCTCTTTATGATCTGAACTGCTCAAGAGAAACGCCCAAGGAATCAGGGGAGGAACAATTGTCAACTCTCATAGTGCAATTTGCATAATTCTTTAGTAATCATTCTCTTTAATCTTATTGGTAAATAAGCGCCCACAAGGGTGTGGGAGGATATATCTTAGTCTATTCGGGCTGCTATAGTGAAATATCATGAACTGGGAGGTTTACATGGAGAACGTATTAATTTCTCATAGCCATGGTGGTTGGGAAGTCCAGGACCAAGCTATAACCAAGTCTAAGGGTGAAGACTTCCCAAAGGGCTTGCCCCCTAAGCCATCATCAGCATGGGATTTGAGATTTTAGCATGTAAGTTTGGACTACAAGGGGAAAGAGGGCCAAATATTCATATTGGCAGGTTGGGAGGCATATGCTTGACACCTTTGATGATAGGTCAATAAGGTCATTTAATACTTAAGAATTATTTCTTACTTCATATCCTAAAGATAATGTTGCAAAGTCTCAAAGCTAAAAGTTAATAAGAAAATGATTTCCCATTTAAAATGTAGTTTAAGCCAAATTATCAGTGTAGTGGAGATATAATAAAAAAGTTTTCAAACACAGATCTTCTGAAGTTTACCACCCACATTCACACACACTGACACAGGAGTGACACCGAATAAGCAAGAGGAAGTCAAGAGACATAGAAGCTGTCAAACAGGAGGTAAATGATAGGGATCTTCACAGTTACAGAGAGATAAGATGCCAGGAGTATTGCTATGCATAGGCATGCACAAATCGGGGGAGGATGACAGTCTATGATCAAACAAAGCAAGGATGTCATATGCACACTTTGTAATTCAGATCAAGTCCAAAATACAAGGTGCCAGTGTTGGGGTAGGAAAAGACAATTCGTGCCCCGCTAAGAGGTTACAGAGACAGAGTTCTGATGACAAGGCAGCTGTTTGTAGATGACATAAAGGTGCAGCACAATGAGCCTGAGGGGGCCACCTCTTCCTGTACTTCAAGCGCAAGCCCTGCTTCTGACATATTTTACATGGATATGACTAAACAGGAGGATGTTAGTAGAACACAGGAGATATATTAGGGGAAAAAAGAATAGGTGGGATGAGGGAAGGATAGTAGGACCAAAGAGATAGAGGGAATGATAACTAACACTAAGAATGTTCGAAAAGCAACATGGAAGTGTGTGTGTGTACACATGTGCATGTATGTGTACTTATGTGTGTGCATGTGTGAGTGTGTTTGTGTTTATATGGAAGAATTTAATTGAAGTTACCATAAATAAGAAATAATTCTTTCAGAAACAGATGGTCAAATACAAAGCCCAGTCATAGGTATCCCAGAAACTCCACACACACCCCCAAAATACAGACTTATTTAGTATTGTGTGACAGATATTTCCTAGGGAGATGTGGCACACACACACTCACACACACACACACACACACACACACACAGACTGAAAATATTACAAAAAGTATCATTACTCTGTCATTCAGGTTGTCATTGACATATTTTAGACAGGAAACTCACATAATCAGATTTGAATTCTAAATTATGTCGTGGACTCCAGGATGGGGACTAGATTAGAAAGATGTATGATTAGAAAGCATGAAATGATATAGGAGGCTATGGTAGTAAAGTACTGACATTATAATTAATCTCCTGAATTTCTGGTAGTGAATAGAGGAATGCACGAAGAGGAGAGGGCCAAATACATCCCTAGAAAGCCAAGGAGAACTGATGTAAACGCAGAGAGGTAAGGTGAGAGAGAATGAGAACTCTGATCTCTATATGATTGTGTTCATGGCAGTTTACTGCACAAATACAAACACAGGCTGACAAAGATAAGATTGTGGAACTCAGTTATTGTGGAAAAGGAAGACATTCCCTTCAGACATGGCAATTGCAGATAGAGATGTCTTGTAGGCAGCAGAATGTGTGGTTTGTCATTTTGGAGGGAGAGAAGTGTGTATTTTAGGCACTCTAAGCAGAAAGGAGGTCACCTATAAAGAAAGAATAAAACAGGGAGAACAATGTGGAGTGATAGTGCAGCATCTCATAGGCAAACTCTTGGTGTAAACACCGAATAACTGAAGCTTTGGGAGGGTCACAGTGGAGATTGCATAATCCCATTTCCTTCAAATATACAAATAAAGTCAAACAAAAGTCCTCTCCTGTGGAAAAATCTCAAGTGTTTTTCTCCTAAAAAGGGCAGAATGACAGCTTCATGGCAGTATAGAACAGCCGTTGGAATTTCAGAAACTACTGCAATTATTCTCCAGCTTAAAAGCCAGTGTCCCAAATTTTATGGTTAACATCGGAACTCGGTGCTGAATGACATTATCTAAATTGGGAAACAGGGAGTGTAAAGAGAATGACAGAGTGGTAGAGATGTCAGGCAGGCATACAGGTATCCGACATACAGGTCCTGATACCTCCAATGGCTGTTCTTTCATGTATCATGAAACTTTTGGCAAATGAAAGGAGTGAAAAACAGTTGCACAGAATTATAAAATCCTGCTTGGAGTTCTTTGGTAGTTTTATGCATTCAATGAGTGTCACAAATTAAGCCTCACTTTACAGACTATAATTATATTTTACAATTATATGTTTCTACAACCTGAATTAATTCAGTCTCTTATTTGTGAATTTGAATGAATGTGTTTATGTGTAGGCCCAGTCATCCCATTGTCCCCACTAAGCAAAATTCTCATTCTCCCCAGCAGCTCCTCTACAGACTTCACCTCTTCCATTTTCTTCTTATTTGGTGCTCTGCAATTCCAAGGTTGCCTCCAGCTAAGACTGTTCAGGGGAGATAAAGAAACCAATAAACAAGACAAGAAAAACGAAGTGACCAGTAAATCCACATGGTAGCAAATAATTGAAGATTTTATTAAAAATCCGTTTGTGTGAAGTGAATCCCTTTAAAATAAAAAAGTTCTTCTGTGTTTTCTAATCTGAAACTTTAGAAAGATCAATTTCCAGTAGATGAGGCAGTGTTAGTTCTTCCTGTTTATAACTCTCTTCAGTGTAGTTATGCTGTTTGTACTGGGGAAAAAAAGCAGTATTTGAACAATTTCAACTTTCATATGATTTAAACATCAGACTCATATGAAATTTTTCTTTCAAAGTAGCTATTAAAGCATATTTTAAATGTCTTATTATTTATTAGCTTATCTGGACAATCTTATAAATATTTCATAAGCACACAATGAAAATGCTCAAAATGTCAGAATCTATTAGAAATTGTAATAATGCATGATTATATTTATTCAATAATATTCACTTGAGTGGATTGGCGAATCAATATTCTACACTTAATTACCTCCATTTGGATCCATCTTACATAGTATTATACAGAAAGCAAATTACATCCTGTTGTATGCCTACTGCCAATGTCAATAACAGGAAACCAGGACTCTTACAAAGCTACTTTTTTTGTCATCTTTCATGTTCAAAGTGAATTCTGCCATTGCTATTAATTTCTCCTAACACTACAAATCAGAAAAAAATCAACTAAAACTGAGTGACTTGCCTTGTGTGTTATCAACCCCAGAGTATCAAGAAGGCAAAGTCATTGTCTTGTTCATCATTTTACTTTCTGAACCTTGAATACTGTTGAGTAGACATCATGCTTGCTAAATTGAGTAATCCATAGCTTCCTGTAAAATTTGCCTTGGTGACAACTTAGCAGAAAGAATCCTAACCTGGGATTTGTGGCCCTTTGAGCAAAAGTACTCCAAACACCTTTTGTTCCATCGTGGGAAACCTTGCTGTGGAAAATGAGAATAAAATTACATGTCCTGTGTTCTCTGTAAATACTAAGTGGAGCCTATTAGAAAAACTCTTTGCATATACTCATAGGAAAACTCACACAAGGAGAAGCAGTAGCTGTAAATAATCAGACCTCTGTGTTGACCTCAGCACTCCATGTATCTCTGTTTTTCTGGGGTTTTTAATCATTTGCATCAATAACGACAGCTGAGACATGAAACACCCTAGCACTTCTGCTTAGTTTTGGATTTACACACCCTGAAATCACAGTCTGAAGGTTCAGCTCCATCTGAAGCCTGGCTTTGGGGAAAACTTATGATCATCTTAGTTTTCTCATTCAGTGAAGATGCTTTCTCAGCCCTCTGTCATCTACTAGGGCAGCATCAAAATCAGAGTATTTTATCCCTTAGTAAAAATCCAATTTTCTAATAAGGGCTCAGTGTGGGAGCCTTCATTTCACATTGGGAATGGTTATTTTTATTACCCATTTGCAGAAATTAATTTAGTTTATCATTGGGAAACTGAGGCAGTCGCTGTTCATAATTAACATTGATCACTCTTCATTATATCATATATAATTGTGATGATCCACTCATATATTATGGCTCACTTTTGAATAAATAGTATCATACCATGAAGATACTGAGTCTTTAAAGTAAGTACATAATTTATAGCTTCCCTTGCACTTGGTGATTTATCATGAATGAAACATGGTTTTTAAAATACTGTTGAAATAATTTATTTGTTTGCTAGCCTGTGTATTTGTCGGTTTGGTTAATAATTTCATCTCCCTGTTTATCAGTTGGTTGGAAAACTACTCCTGAACCTTTGGAAAGTGAAGTATTGCCTTCTCGTTTCTCTCCCTTATGCCTGCAGGCTACACTGTAATTCTCGCCCGTCCTACTTTGCTCTGGACATATTTTTTTAAGTGTCAGAAGGTTCTGCATATTTCCACAGCAGTATATATCTGGAGTGTAGAGATTATTCAAGGCTGCTAAGATAGAGCAATGATGAGGAGGATGAAGTGACAGGAGAAACAGAGAGGTCCAATCCAGTGGAAGCACATGTCTCCAGTGCCTCCTTCCATATGGAAAGTCATCGCTTTGTATGCTTTAAGTGTTCACAACAATCAGTCATTGTTTTTTAATCCTATACAATTTCTTTGTTGCTGGCTTGACCATCCCAAGAACAAAAAGCTAAATTAGTGCCACAGCCCATAAGTGACCTGAAGGACATTTATTCCTCTTCATTTTCATGTTCTACCAAGCTGGCCTCCAAAAGTGATTTACTCATGTTTGTCTCTCTCATCCCCTGCAGAACAACAATCTATTCTATAAAGACCCACCTTCATTCGGTGTCTTATATCAAGAAAAATGGAAATGAGGCAGCCTTGGATTCATAACCCAGCTCTGGCTCTTGCCAGATTTGTGTTAAGATTATTATAGGAAGCTCATGATATTTATCAAAAAGTGATAATGCATAAGAAATACAAAAGTCTCTGCTTTCTTTGGGGGTGTTTGTTTGTTCTTTAGTAGATTGTGATGAATACAGACAGAATACCTCTGCTTTTAATGTCATTGTGACAGAAAAGGAGGTATGTATAAAATTCAGCTTCTCTAGCATGGTTCATTCCATTAATGAATGAACTATGACGGCCTTCCATCTCTTGTGGTCCAATCAGACATGTGTGCTGTGTTCTCCTCAGGGGAGAAGAGCTCTGTCTACACATTTTGTTGCATCCTTTCTGGCTAACTGAACAACTCAGCAGGAGGCCTGGCTGCTAAGCAGACATGAAATCACCCCTGAGATCATGCCATGGTTTGGGAGGCAACAGGATTTCCTGGATTGAAAACTGAAACAGATTCTTGCTCTTTCTGAGAGCTGATCTTTCCGCCACCTGAGTCCAGGGATTATTTAGTAAGTGACCTTGGGGAAACCACTTTCCTCCTCTTCTTTCTATTAAAGGAAAATAATTGATCTTGTGGTCATACCTCACAAAGAAGTAATGAAGAAGAGTAGAATACGATTAAAGCACTTTCAAAAGAGAACTCTACAGAGCACACAATTAGTTCATTCATCTCTAATTAAGTCTGCATAGTGCAGAGGTATCTATATTAGAAGTTAATATTCAAAAACTAAACCTTATTTTTCCCTCTCTATGAAGAGTAAAGAATTCAGCTATACTCCAGCTCATATCAGTAGAGATGGTGACTTAGAAAATCCCACTGGATTATGTTATTGGAGGAATGATCCATATGGTGGTCTTAACTGGAGAAATAATTAAAAGTGATCAGACAGTCAGAGACTTCACAAAGAAAGACTGATTTTGAATAATAAATAACGAGGCCTGGTCAGAGGTGGTTATAGGTGATATTTAGGTCGTAAACCAATTTTGGATGTAGACATGTGGTTAAGGTAAAATCAAACACTAAATCAAACACTAAAATCTCTGAGAATCCATATTGTCAAGATTCCATATTCCTTTCCACGTCTACAAATCTCAGCTAAACAAAAGATGACTAGAAATGGACCTTGAGCAGCTGAGAGAAAGAAATGTGGACTGTGGGTCCACTGGATCCATCCACTGGTCTCTCCAGGGTACCAGGGGACTTTCAGCTCTTATCACCCAGCTCCAGCTGATGCAGACTGCCTGCAGTACAGTAAAGGGATTTATCTACACAAAGTATCTTTACAAGGTTTTAGTGCATTTCAGATTTGCATGAGAGCAGCATGGGGAATACTGTAGAAGTACACGATGTTCAGTTAGTTGAAACATGGGGGCCTATGTGCAATTCTTTCTGACTAGATAGATCCACTGCCTGGGTCAAGATTCTGCTCTGGCCGCTCTCTACCCTCTTCCACTAAAGAAGCACTCGTTAGGCCACAAGGACAGTGGTACCCTTGCATGTATGAGCTATAGGTACCACTTAGCTCCTCACTTGCCACACAAACTCTTGAATCAACTGTTGGTGATTTTAAAAGACTGGGTTCATTAAAATTTAAGAATTTCCTTTTTTTTAAATTTTCTATTGGTGCTATATCTGCCCTGTACCCCCAGCCTTTGCTTCACTAGGACAGAAGCAATGAGGAAACGGTGTGTATTTAGTCATCTCCTACTTGTTTTGGGTCAGGGTATTTCTATGGGGCAATGGTTCAAGGATGAAGACTCCCCTTCTAAAAGAGCTATTCCTCCCTTTCTGTACTCTCCTTCATTCCTCATTGGTTGCTTTTTCAAACAGATTCTTTTTAAACTTTCCATCTTTCACCACCCCTGGTAATTCCTGCGAAGGAATGAGAAGCCACCATGTCACTCGTGGTGATCTGTAAAGTCACCACCTTGTTTCTTATTCTCCCCCAAGACATTTCAGAAAAGCTGAGGACCAACATTTATGCAATTATTGTTGAGTTTACTTTGTTCTTTTTGTTTTATCTTGATTCTTTATCTACTGTTATATTAGAATAACCCAGGTACTTTATAAGGAGGGGTGCACATTTATGGAAGCATGGACTTTCTGTATTGAACTAATGTGTTTTGTGATGGTCTTGTCCTGCTTCACTTTATGGAAGGAAGCAGGAAGTAGCAGATGTGTGCAGAAACATCCAAACACACACACAAAAAAACTTGCTTTATGACGGTCTACTAAGGCTGCCACTCCAGTCCTTTGGGAGTGAGAGCTCACTTAATAGTGAGGGGAAAAGTTAACCCATTCTTGAATGTTCCTGCTGAATGATGCAGACATTTTTCACTGGGCCCACCTCCCAACTGTTCCATTAAAGGATTCAGCCATGTCATTGGGTTGGTGGGAGCAAATCATATTCAAACCAACACATTCTATGTTTTTCAGAAGTTGATAAAACTTTTTGTCCTGTACAACTTATGATCTAGTAAATGACTCCAAACTTTCTTTGTCACCTTTTATGAGTTACTTAATGGTTGGTTGATATACTCATTACAAATTCTTTGGACAAAGCACTCAAGAAGACATTATGCCAATGTGTTAGGGAGATAATGCCATGGTGAGTAAATATCATCTCTTTCTATTATACAGGAAGTCTATAATCAGGTAGGAAAACACACATTATCTACTGCACAAAATGGAAGTGAGTACTTTAATGGCTATATAATCTAACTCATACGGAGATTCAGAAATAATGACTGTTCGTTCTTACTTGAAATATTCAAAAGGGCTTTGCATAGAAGACAGAATTAAGGATGAATTCTTGAAATATGAGCCAAGATAAGCTTATATTGTGTTTCAAATGTGAATAAGCAATATAGAAATAATGAAGAAAACAAGTTGGGGCCTAGGAAGTGAAGGCAGTCATACAGGGCCAAGTACCTATATGTAGCTCCAGGAAAAGATACTTTTGTGCATTAAAGAAGTGAATGAATTGGAAAATCTTAGACTGGCAGTAAAGAAATATCACAATGAGTTTGGAGTTTCTATAAATGGCAACTTTCCAGGAGACTGGTGGTTTAACATACAGAGCAAAAAATTGCTGCTTCAGAGTATCAATATGACAGTCATTTCTTCAGAAATTCAAAGAGTAAGCTATGAGAGACAGGAACAGGGAAAAAAATGAAAATATTTAAGAAACATCACTATATGTGTGTTAATTTAGTAAGCAGCTGAGGAAGGTCCAGTGTGTCCAGGTGTTTTTCCAGCTAGGATGTCTGGGAGAGCCATGTGCTTGAGCAAAGAGATATCACAAGTCATTCAACTATAACAAATTGAACTCCTTCATGTATTCCTGCCCAATGCTGGATGTGTTAGCTAAATCAGGCCTGAAAGTTCCAAGGCTATCCATCTTCATCTTGACGCCAAGATAATGATATCAGAACCCAGGTAATTTCATCTTGTTCTTAACTGGTGCTGTGGATTTTACTTTCAAATTTTCAATTACCAGTGGATGAATCCAATCACAGATGTAAAGTATTTCCTACCAGATTTTCCTGCATGAGCATTTGCTGAATGGATGCATTTAAGTTAAGCAAGATGATATGGGTTACAGGAGTTTTACTGATGGAGTAAAGAATGCAGCAGAGGGTGACAATACCTTCCTTGTCTTATATTTGCACCATCTTCATTAGATGCCTGGGCCATATACCTGAGCCCATATATTTAAAGTTTCTTTAAATGGCCACTTTCAAGAAGACTGGCCGGTGATTTAGCAAGCAGTAAGGAGTCACTGATTCAAAGTATCAACTTTGTTTCTTGTTACAGTGAGTTAATCAACAATATCTTCTTTAAGATCATTCATTCTCTTTGCTTCCTGAATTATCCTAGTGAATCATAATTAGCTGAGTGGGTCATTTATCTTCTGGTTATAACTTTAAAGATTATATCCTTTCAAATCTGAATCATTGGATAGTCTTCTCTGCTGGAACATTTTTGATTAACATCAAAAAATTTGTTTCATCTAATGACCAAATATTTCCAAACTCTCCTGTTTAAAATCCATCCAGATCCCATTTCTCCTTTCAAATTTTAGAGGGTGATGATACTTGCTGCCTAATACATTTTACTCTACCTCTGACCTCTCTCAAACTCTACTTTCCTTCTCTTGTGCATCTTCTCTTGTGATGGCCTTGTAGGAGGAAGGGACAATCTTGAAACCTGTCTCAATTTCTTTGACCTCTTATCTATGCCTATGGCTCCCTCCCTTTTCATTCTTGGTCTGTTTCTCCACGGAGATCTAAGCTTTAACATTCCTCCAGCATCCTAGCCAGTAACTACCAGGATACTGTGTTGAGTCATCTCTCCCTTCCAGCCTTTTTCAGGCAAAGTTCCCCAGAGAACAAGCTAAGCCTCAGAGGAATCCAGGAGTGTCACATTCCCTGTTCATCTGGAGTAGCTGGTAGGTGGTGTTAGGGAGTTCAGATGAAAGGGGCCGCTGGAATTTTCAGTGTAGCCTGAAGCTCAGCTCTTACCCTTGGCTTATCTATAACTAACTTTGCAATGCAGATGTTCTTGTGCTGTTGATAGTCCCAAAATCTTCTCTTAACCCATTATCTCCACTAGGTTCTCATGATGTTTGTCATCTCTATTTGAATTGCCTGATTTTAATTGTTGTTGTTGTGTGTATGAGTGAGGGGTATCTTTGTGTTGGGAGTGTTCATGATACAGTGCATGTGTGAACATGTGAAGGTCAGAGGCAACACTTGGGAGAGTCTCCCTCCCTCCCCTCCCTCCCTCCCTCCCTCCCTCCCTTTCTCCCTCCCTCCCTCTCGTGGATTCTGGTGATCAAATTTAGTAAGCACCGCTGCAAGTGTCTTCATCGGAAAAGAATTATTTCTCCTATCTGCCTTTCTCAGACAAAGCTCCCTGGAGCATTGAACCTCTAAAGCCCCAAGGAATGCAGGGATGCAGCATTCCCTGTCCATATGCAGTGATTGATAGGCGCCATCCTCTATAGGAGATGAGGACGAGTAATCCCATGGGCCCTGAAATAATTCTAAAATATTGTGGCAGGCTGGAGAGACAGTTCCGTGGTTAAAGCACTTTTAACGGAAGAGGGAGAACTGGAGATTGGATCCGTAGGTGCCTAGAAACCATGTCCCCCAGCCCCATCTGTAATTTGAGCACTCTTAGAAAGCAGAGGCCCCAGATGCCCAGAGCTAGTTGGTAAGTCAGAATAGCTGCTAGCAGTGTCGTCAAGTTCTAGGTCCAATTGAAGGACTCTATCTCAATATGGAAATGGGGAACGATGAAAGAAGACACCTAAGTATCAATCAACCAGGGGCCTCCATAGGTATACACACACGTGTTCATGCGCATCTTCACACATAGGCATGCACCGACACCCATGTACACCACAGACAAGTGCAAATATAAATCAGTTTCAAAATTAGTTTATTTGTGTGATGATGTGTTTTCAATTTATTTTATTAGCTTATTAATTATTATTTAAAGAAATGCCTTTGTTTATAATATTTTCATTGTACTATATTCTGTGTGATCCTCTTCCCTCACTCGCCTCTCTCATCCATTGTGCTCCTACACATTTGTGTCTTAGTCTCTTTCCTTTTCCAAGAATTTTCTTACATACCTTTTCCCTTTTCCCCTTCTTATTTCACATTCCTCTTTCTAATTTTGTGACTTATATTTACAAAATGCATACACACACACACACATATATATATATGCATAAAAGTTAAAATCCAGGGTTGTCATGTGGAAGAAAACATACAGTATTTATCTTTCTGAATCTGGATTATTCCACGTATCATAAACTCCAGTTTTACCCATTTTTTTCTGAAAGTGTCACAACTTCATTTTCTTCCACAGCTGAGTAAAACTCTGTGTGTATGTGAATCACATTTTCTATATGCATTCATGTGTTGATAGGCATGTAAATTGGTTCCATTTCTTAGCTGTTACAAGGAGTGCAGCAATCGATGTGGATGTACAACTCTCTGTGATAAGATTTAGAGTCTTTTGTGCATAGGCCCATGAGTGCCCATGAGTCAGGTCAACTCTGGCAACACCTAGAAGCATGTTAGAAATGCAGACTTTCAAGGCTTGCCTCAAAACTAAATCAGAATCAGGATTCTTACAAGATTCCCAAGAAATTTACATGCTCAAGTAGGCTTGATGTGCATTAGAATAAAACATTTCAAACTTTTTTATGCTCCTGTGTATATATGTGTTAGAGATGGATGTATATATGCATGTTTGTGTGTGCACATTTGTGTTTGTATGTTTATGTGCATGTGGGAAACAAAGGTTAATGTTGGGTGGTCTTCCTCAGTCATCATCCACTGTAGTTTTACTTTTTTTGTTTGTTTTGTTTGTTGGTTGGTTTGGCTTATTTATTTATTTTGAGCTGGGATCTCTTAATGAACCTTGAGCTTTGGTTTGGTTTGTTTATTTATTTATCTATTTATTTATCTATTTTGAGCTAGGATCTCTTAGTGAACCTGGAGCTTATGGCTTTAGTTAGAGTGACTGGCCAGTGAGTTCTGGGATCAGCCTGTCTCATCACCTTGAGCACTCTGCTACAAAATTCTCTCCACCTGGCATTTTGTTTGGGTGCAAGGGATCAAAAATACATCCTCACGTTTTTCTGACAAATGCTTCCACTGACTGAGCCATCTCTCTAGCTCAAAATATTCCAATCTTAATACCCTTGAAGAGATTGGATGAATTTTCTCTTGTTCCTCTTTAATATTGTTAGAGATTCTTGGCTAAAGTTTCTATCTCCAAGCCCGAAGCTCCCTTATAGCTTTCCATTTATTCAGAGCATATCAAGTAGTTATTAGACTCAAGGATTTGGCATAAAGAAAATGTAACAGTATTTCAATAATGTAACTGTTATTTCAGTAATGTTAAATGTAACAGTGCTCCTCACTGAACAGGCCCTTCTATGTCTACCCTATGTACCACTGATTTCCTTCAGAGTTGATTCACTTAATCTGGATTTTTATAAGTCCAGAATTTCAGTTTGAAGCCTTTCCCCATCCACCATCCACACAAACACTAGCCATTACTCTTGCCCTCCTAACATTGTCTCAGAATCTGTTTCCAAGAGAATCAAAATGGCCAATTTTCTAAACTCTTTTCATTCTTTCATTTGGGGGGAGGAATGTATTTCATCAAGTGACTTTCTGCTTACTGTACAATCATGCTGTAGTGCATAATTGTATCTACAGGAAAAAATAAAAGAAATACAATTTAAGGTACAAAGGATACTCATTACAAAGTTATTCCAATGACCACTGTGGCTTTGGACTCTATTCACCTTTCTTCTCCTTGGCTCAGTTCATTAGAATGACATTGCCTTTGTATCCATTCATCTGGGCCCTGACATGGTGAGCTCTGCATTGTGATAGATGGAACTGTCAGAAACCTACTAGGTATTTAGATATTGCATTAGTGCATTACATTTACAAATAGCTCTACTGCAGGAAAGCGTGATTGCCTCTTATTCTGTGTGTTCTGCATGTTAAGGAATCAGTAACTAAGGAATCATTTTCTCTGAAAATCAAAATTGGATTGTTCTTTCTTCTACAACTTTGTACTGCTGAACTATGATGGAAGCAAAGTTTCTGTGTACAAAAAAAATTTCATCTAAGAATTAAGTGTATGTTTTTGAGCTGAACTTAGATAATCCAAATTAGGAAAGTTAATTCTTGGAATCAAATCTATAGTATGAACAGCAGCAAAAATTACTGCTGTTGAAGAAAGACAGAGTGAACACATAAAAATAATATCTTGCATTTCTTTCTCAGGATTTTTTCTCTTTTAAAAAGGGCCAAGTCTGATATCCTCAGGCATGGCCCTGCTGTGTGAAGAGCATCTTGGACAGACATTGCTTTTGAGAAATGCTTGTACTGACTCACACCAGGCAGAATGTTGACACTTTCTCCTTGAGATGTATCTTACTAGACTTACACTTTTTACTTTCTAACACAATGCAGAAACCAGTTGCCAGACTATTGATACAGGAAAGTCAGGGTTTGCTTTTGGGATTCTTAATTTCACCAATAAAAAACAAACAAACAAACAAAAAAACAAACCCTGAAGAATGGACTTAAATGAAAGGTCAAGGGCAAGTCTATTGGTGTTAAAAAATATTGGTCAGGCAATCTTTAAAGTTAACAATTGCTCAAAGGACAATGAAGGAGAGAAGAAAAAGAGCCATATTATCTAAGCTGTTATATATCAGACACATGGTAGACAAGCAAGAACACGGCAAGGAAATGTAGGTAGAGGCTTTGGAGAATGAGTGGGTGGGTGTCTTAGGGTTTCTTTACTGTGAAAAGAGACTGTCTTAAAAGGCAACGTTTAAAAATAAAAACATTTAATTGGAGCTGGACTTATAATTTCAGAGGTTTTATCTGTTATCATTGTGATGAGAGGCATGACAGCAAGGTGCTGAGAGTTCTACATCTTGATCCTCAGGCAACAAGAAGTGAACTGTGTTTCCACACTGGGCGCAGCTTGAGCACATGAGACCTCAAAGCATGACCCCACAGTGACACACCTCCTTCAACAAGGCCACACCTACTCTAATAAGACAATGTTTTCATAGTGCCACTCTCTATTGGCCAAGTATTCAAACACTTGAGTCTATGGGGGCCATACCTACCCAAACCACCACAGTAAGGAATCTGAAAATGTGAAGGAAACATAAAGTGGTAAGAAAATCATACTTACAAAAGAATAGAAGGGAAAAGCTAAGTTTTTTTGTGAATAATTCAGAATGAGTCAGATTTACAAAGTAGCTATGCCCAGTAACCCACTGTGCTAAGGGTAGGGAAGGAAAACTGCAATATCTTTAAAGGACAAATAGGTTTTTCCCATCCCTTAAGGAGAGCCAGCCTTTCTAGGGATGTTTCTTTGGCCAGGGGTTTGAGTGTTAGGTCCCCACTCATGATAGAAATTCTGTTATCTTGATGAGAAACTTGTTTTTTATTTTGTTTTGCTTTGTTCTAACTCTTACAGTTAACTCCATTGACATTCTCCATTTAAACAGGCAGGAATCAGAGTCAGATTTCCTTGATCTTCAGTTATTGCTGTATAAATGTGAGTGGTTTTTTGTTGTTGTTGTTTGTTTGTTTTGTTTTGTTTTGTTTTAAGGAGTAATCCCTATGGAATGAACAGATTCCTTTGAGAAGTAGCCTACCCCAGTAATGCATATGGTTCTCTTTAGAAAACAACTTTGGGGACAACTGTTCACTAAAGAAGTTAAGGACTACCCATAAGTCTGTGTTCAACAGAATTCTCTTCTGGCGCTTTAGAACAATCAGCTTGAGCCTTGAAAGTAACAATGTCACACTGTAGTTGGAGCTCCCTATACCATTAGCTGCTTCCAAATAATCACTTAGGAACTTAATATGAATTATAAATGCTTGGCCAATCACTTAGGCTTTTTACTAGCTAACTCTTACATTTAAATTAACCAATATTTCTTATCTATGCTTTACAACATGGCTTGGTACCTTTTCTTAGCGCAACATGCCCATCTTACTTTTCTCAGAATCTTGTACTAAATCCAGACTTGCCTTTCTTCCTCCTTGCATTTTCAATTTGGCTCTCTAACCTAACCTTATCCTTTTCAGCTCTTGGTGAGTCAGCTTCTTTATTAACTAATGAGAGTAACACATATTCACAGTATACAAAAGGATTATTCCACAATACACATTATCTTTTAACCTCAACAATGCTGGTGGAGTCTTTGATTGACACTGGTTTCTGTTTTATCTTGCTTTGTTACTGCTACTCTATAGCTTCTTTCATTTCTAATCTTTCTAAAACAATATTTCCAACCTAGCACCTATATGATGCATCTCATAAGCATTCATATGTGCCACCTTTCTTCAAATATATCTATATTTACTCATCAAATAGGAGTTGCTTTCTCTTGCTTAAAACTAAGTACTGCAATTATATTAGTGTATGAAATCATATCATAAATTGGTATATGACTAATAATGTTATGTATTACATACAGAAAGCAAAGGAGAAAATCCAGGTGAAATCTTCATCTGAGTTCTCAAGTATTTAGTCTTTCCTGCTTCTTATGTGCACTGTGTCTAGTAGCTTCCCATATGTGCATCTGCTCTTGTAGGCTCCTGTTGCTTTTAAGTTATGTTTTTTCTTCATTCTCACACACTTGAAATATTTCCTTCTCTCTGAAAGATGAATCAGGAGGATGAAGAGAGGCTATCCCCTCATCCTGCTTCCTTTGAAAAGTTGCAAGTTTAGAGAAGCTACTCTGCAGCTTTTAAGCTTTAAAAACTGATGGAAATGGGTCATCTGTCTATCTGTTATTTCATTGGTTAATTAATAAAGAAAACTGCTTGGCCTGATAGGTCACACCATAGGTAGGCGGGGAAGACAGAACAGAATTCTGGGAGAAAGAAAGCTGAGTCAAGCAGATGCCATAGTTCTCTGCAAGATGGATGCAGGTTAAGAGCCTTCCTGGTAAGCCACCACCTCGTGGTGCTACACAGAGTACTAAATATGGGTTAAAGCAAGATGTGAGAGTTAGCCAATAAGAGGTGAAACTAATGGGCCAAGCAGTGTTTAAAAGAATACAATTTGTGTGTTGTTATTTCCGGGGCTAAGCTAGCCATGCCGTAGCCGGGTGGAACAAAAAGCAGGCCTGCCTACAGCTCATCACTACAAAAAAACACCCATACCAAGAATGTCCTGTTGTCTTTCAAGTGTTCCTGAAAATAGACATTTGATACTGTGAGGACAGAGACTTGCTCTCACTATAGACACCCTACCCACGTGCCTTATAACATCAGGAAGGTGCTTAATTTGTAGATCCTCTTGAAAGAATGAAAGTGGAAATTCTGACATAAAATTGTTCTGGGAAACTACATAGTCTATACCTTTATGTTTTTCTTTCAAGGCTATTCATTATCTTTTAATGAGCAAGTCAACATTACAATGATGCTATGGGGTAATATTTTATATATGAAACTTTAATTTTATAAATAACATGAACTCTCAACTCTACTTACCTAATCTATTTGCATACATGGCTTGGACTTCAGACACAATTAATTCTTAAGATAATGATATTAAGGTCTGTACCTACTTCATTATACTTTTTCTATTCCCCATGGCCAGGGTATTTTTTTTTTGGCATAGCTTTCCTGGTAGCAGGAAATAGACAACAAAAAACAAGAACAAAACAAACAAACAAACAAACAAACAAACAAAAAAAGGCTTCAGATATCCCAAGTGTGGCAGTCATACCTAAAAATTAGTTAGAGAATGATATCTCACATTTTCACTATTCTAAGATACCCTGGATCTCAGTCTGGCTGTTAAAATGGATAATATGCCTGTCACAAGTCATCGGGTTATGGAGTGTGTTGCTTGCTCTCTGTAAATCATTTGTCTCATTGATGAAATTATAGTAGGCTCAGCTTTTCCAAAACCACATAAATCCTGAAAAGTAGTCTTTGAGGTAAAGAAAAGGAAGAAAATGACACCACACAGGCAATGCTCATGTGCCCAGTAACATACACCCTCACTGAGTAGCCATTGTGAGTTGCAGCTAGAAGATGCAAGTTCACCCAACTCATTGTAAGAAGTCTTTCACATGTGATGCAATGTAACTGTACTTCAACATGGCATATGCTGTTTAATGTAGCATGAATCTTAGATTGCTATGCTTATGAATGTCTTAGAAGTGGACTAAGAAACACTAATCTATACTAGACTTCATAAATTGCTATATAACCCAACAAGCCCCCTTTTTTTCCTAACGAAATGAAAAATGTCTTTCTTCAAAGGGATTATGTGCTTGCCTATAGACAATCAAGGAAATGACAGTTTAAATGAAATTATGTGACTTTGGCTTTGTTATCAATTAGCTTAATATGGGGAGAAGCAATACTACTATTTGTTAAGATTACATCTTAGTACCACCAATCACACAAGGAGGTGGAGATGCTTGGAAATCCCTGTACGGGAAGACATCTCTTTGAGAGACTGATAAGCAGGGAAAGGCTGTGAGCATCTTTTAGTGCTCTAACTTCACAGAACAGATTGAATGTCCTTACCATGACATCTGTGGCCAATTAAGTTCTAAATAGTGATGGAGGAAGGTCATTGGCTAATAAAGAAACTGGCTTGGCCCATTTTATTGGTTAGAACATAGGTGGGTGGAGTAAACAGAATAGAATTCTGGGAGGAAGAGGAAGTGAGGTCAGAAGTAATGCAGCTCCTCTCAGAGCCAGACGCCTCAGGCAGAGACGCCATGCTCAGCTCTCCCGGGTAGACGCGATAGCTCTGTGCTCTGAGGCAGACGCATGAAGCTCAGACCCAGGATGGACATAGGCTAGAATCTTCCCGGTAAGCGCACCTTGGGGTGCTTACACACATTATTAGAAATGGGCTAAATTAATATGTGAGAATTAGCCTAGAAGAGGCTAGATAGAAATGGGCCAAGCAGTCTTTAAGTGAATACAGTTTGTGTGTTGTTATTTCGGGCATAAGCTAGCAAGCGGCTGGGGTGCTGGGGACACAGCCCTGCCACGCCTATTTCAACAAAATAGCGACAGTAGTGGAGGAGGGGAATACAGCTTAGGTATAAGGTCCTCTCCTGGATATTCTTCAACTAATCCTAGGCTGTGCTATAATGTATCTGACTGTCACACACAGCTTTTGCACAGTCCTCCTCTAAATGTGGCAATACAGGGTTGGGCTAGTACAGCTTTTGTCTGGAAACACAACAGTTAATTATTTTTCATATTAATGCTTCTGAATTTCAGCTTGATCATTTGCAAAATGAGGTTATGGATATGTAACCTACCTCTCAAAGGATTATCATTTCCATTAATATATGCAAAAGAGTTTTGTAAACTTCAACATGGCGTAAAATTAAAAAGGGAGGATTTTTCCTACCTATATTAAGACCTCTATATTGTGTCACTTTTATTAAATTTTAGAGTCTCTGTGAACTACCAACTCTCACATTCCTATTTTCAAAGCATACCAATGGGTATTCAATAAAGTAATTGAATAATTTATAGCAAATCAAAGTTAATATTTTTTTCTTATGACCTTTCTATTCTGGCAAGGCATATACATATTTTCTTCTAAAGAGTGAAAGATTCATCTATAATTTATGATAGCCCAACTTATGCAAGCAACTAAAAGGAGCAAAAGGAGGCCAGTTCTCCTCCCTTATAGTGTGGAGGAGCAGCCATGTTATAAACACCTAGACCAAAGGGCTTCCAGACAGACACTATGAAAGTTTTGTGCTGGTCACTAAAGATCATGAGTTCTAAGGTTGAAACATGGACTAAGAAGGAAGGGGACCCTGTATCAAAAAACATCCATTTACTCCTTTCTGCCTCATCCAACATTACAGGCTACACTCTCAGGGCCATGGGATCAGTTTGGTATATGCCATTTTTACTCATTAGGTCCCCCTGGATACTGTATAGGCTACACACAGACCAGCTGTGCTTTCTAGAAAACACATATTGACCTTTGTATTTTGAGTCTAGTTTTTTGTTTTGTTTTGTTTTGTTTTGAGACAGGCTTATTCTGTATGACAATCCTAGCTGTCCTGGAACTAGCTCTATAGAACAGGCTGGCCTCAAACTCAGAGCTCTTCCTCATTCTTCCTCCTGCGTGCTGGGATTAAAGACATTTGCCACCACTGCCAGGCTTTTAAATCTGATTTTAAATTAGAAGAAAGGGAATTCATTTTGATACTGTTTTTCCATGTAGTATCTTTATTTATTTAAAGGTAAACACATAGAAAAAGCATATTTCCTGTTCCTCTTCTGCAGTTTTTCTCTAAGATTACAAGGAAAAGAGGAGAGTTTGGGATAGCCTGTGGTGAATGAACAGGAAGTTAACATGCCTGGATGCTCTCCCATGCTAAGCAGGTTTTCTCTGCATAACATAATTCACTTAATAGTTATAACCACCTTTAGAGTGTTAAGGAACATCAGTCTCCTATTACAGGAGATCAGAGGAGCTAAACTGTGAAAGATACAGAAATTTATATACAAGTCTGTAGCATGGTTAGTAACTTAAATCAGAACACAGGTTGAAAATTCACTGTCTTGGAAGTCTTATTAAATACTCACTGGCTCTACAAACTTAATAAAAACATCTGACTTTGTAGCTGAGTTTCTTTGTTTCATATATTTATAAGCCAACTTTGGGGTAACTGTCCTTGAACGTGTTGTACAACCAGACAAATCATGAGGCTGTTTGGGCTTTACACATTGGGAGATCCTGTTTTATTTGCTTGTTTTAGTCTTTTTCAGATACTCAGTAAGTCAGATTCACAAAGAGACAATCTTGAGGATAGATACTGCATGGTAAAGGACTTCTGAGATGTATCCCTATAAGAAGAGGATGACATCAGAGTTAGCAGAAATTCCTTTGAGAGATGACAGACTTGCAGTAGATGACTGTATCACTTTTCAATGAACCCTAAAGCAGTCTAAGACCTTCACTGTCACCCATCAGAACAAGAAGCTGGGCCCTTGTGCTCCCATATAGAGCAGCATATTGTCGACATGGTGTAACCATAGGGACATTGTATTATTCCACATAGGAAAGGTCTTAGAACAGAACTCACCTCACAGTGCCTTGCCCAAGAGAGACAGAACAGAAAACCTAGGCTGGTTCAGAGAAGCTTGCACTGCAGTCTGCTCATGTGTCCTCAGACTTCACCGGACTCATGAAACAAATTTACTTGGCATGTGATAACCCTCAAAACCTCGTCATCGATTATAAAAGGAAGGTTGATGTGCTGTGTAGCCCGGAAGCCACATGAGTATTAACTAACTCCCCATTTTGAAGTCTTCTCACCTTTGCCCAATGCTTCTGCACCTATACCTAGGGGGGCACAGATGAGCCTCTCTGAACACATAGTCCCCTCCTTAGGCCATTGCACTTCACTCAGAGGTATGTCTCCAACACTGAATCTGGACAGGACACTAAGACATAATCTGTGCCCAAACTCACAGAAACTCTTTTTCCTCTGCTACTGCCAAGGTCAAGCTAGGCAAGAATCCACGGTGATGGATTTTGTTTTTGGCTTATTTCTTCCCTCTAATATTATCTAAAGTTTATTGTTGGGACAGGGGCATGAATGTTAATTGATTTCCCATATTATCTTTATTCTCCTTATTGTATACAAAATAGTACTGTATATCACTGTGGATTCATGCACTCGAGGACACATCAGTTTCAGACACTCCACTGGAGTGTACTCAGCAGAGATACCAGTCTCTGGTTCCTGAAGTCTAGAAAGTTTTCTTCCAAGGTCAAGTGTCTCATCTGCAGCTAACTTAAGACTCTTGAGATGGGAGTTTTTCCTGGATTATTTCAGTGGCCATAGTGTTACTGCAAGCGTCCTTAAAACATAAAATGAAAAGGGGGACTAGACACACATAGCAGAGAAGACGAAGTCAGAGCCAAGGAGGCACTGAACATAATAATTTTGAACGTTAAAGGGGTGTAGCCAGAAACCGTAGAATGGCTGAAGCTAGAAACTGACAGAAAGGAAAGTTGCCCCAACCCATATGGTGAAAAGAGCATGCTTTTTTTGTTTTGAATACTGGCTGAAGAGAGGGTAGAAGAAAAAATTCCTGTCATTTCAAGACTACTAACCTGTGGTGATAAATTTTAGCCATACCAAGAAACTAATATGCATAGTTAATCCAGGGCTCAGGCCCCTAGTCATTTTGTTTCCCTTTAAATTTGAATCGGGAGACCTTGGGAGATAGGGTGGAGATCATATAAAGTAAATGTATGATTTCTCATGCCAGCTCTGGAGTCAGATCACCTGGCTCTTAGTATTGACCCTACAGATTTCCAGATGTATGACCATTGATAGAGAGCAATATTTTGTTAGTAATTAAAAATTTTGCTAGTGTGAGGTAAGAACCAATGTTATAGTAATCCTAGAATTGTGTGAAGAAAAAGAAAGGGAAGTGATGGAGGAAGGTCATTGGTTAAATAAAGAAACTGCCTTGGCCCTGAAAGGACAGAAAATTAGGTAGGTGGGGTAAACAGAACAGAATGCTGGGAAGAAGGGAAGTGAGCTCAGATGCCAGGCCACTGCTCCCCAGGGCAGATGCTGTGAAGCTCCGACCCAGGATGGGCATAGGCTAGAATCTTCCTGATAAGTGCACCTCGTGGTGCTACACACAGTAATAGAAATGGGACAAGCAGTGTTTAAATGAATACAATTTGTGTGTTGTTATTTCGGGACATAAGCTAGTCAGGCGGCAGGGAGCTGGGTGGCAGGAACGCAGCCCACAGCTCCTTCAACAGGGATGTTTGGATTAAATATTGCCAGTGGGCTCAGCAAAGCCTTCAGAGAAGAGACCTTTTCAAAGTAGATGATTGTTGTGAACAAAGAAGAACGTTTCTCCCTATGAAAATAATAATATTAGTAGTTTTAACTTTGTAAGGATACGGTCTTAGCCCATAGCAAGACGTGTATTTAAAGGGAAGCATTAATAGTGTGTGCATGCATTATCTCATTTAATCCTTCCCACAGCCCGATATAGCAGTGCTTTTTCTAGAAGAGAATTGAATAAATTGCTCCTGAGTCTACAGCCTCTGTTACCTGAGCCAGGATTCAAGGCCGAGTCTGTCTGAGAGTTGCTGCATCTTCTAGTGGACAATAAATAACCATTATAGACTTCACTATTTCCTCCAGATACTAAATGTACTCTCTGCCATACTGGAAATGTCTTAGTGAATTCTCAACCACAGAGGAACGTCTTATTGTTGAGCATTACAGAAGAAAATGAAAGAGTATGTTGACAGAAAGTTTTAGAAGTTAGTAAGCAGTTACCATTACCCAGACCTTTTTTACCTTTGAACTTGAGCCTCAACAAAAACTTTTGAAATGTCCATGCTTCATAGCCATTAATCAAGAGGAATACTATACCTTTCCACATGTGAAGTGTAAATATACTTTTTAAAAAAAGTCAGTTGCTATGTGATTACCCAGGATTCCCCATACTAAGCCCATAAATACTTTGAGGGCTTTTTAATGGTGTGTAGAATTAATAAGACATCAATAAACTAAGCCAGTTGTGTATTTAAAATCATTGATGTTATTTTCTGAGTTTTCAGTTTTGTTATGTATCTATTATATTGGGTGGATATGTGACAAATACAATACCTGACAAATATTTAACAAAAAATATTAAACAGCAAATAAAACATGTTTCTTATCTGCAGAGACAATTATCCCACAAACCAGTCAATTAGAAAATATCAAACAATAAGTCAACATTTTGCCAAGGAAGGACTAATCACACTCATTGTGATGGTTTGCTTAAGAATGACCCCCATAGACTCATGTATTTAACAGCTTACTCATCAAAGAGTGGAGCTACTGAGAAGGATTAGGAGATGTGGCCATGTTGGGGTTCGTATGGCTTTGGTGGAAAAAATGTGTCACTGGGGGTGGGCTTTGTGGTTTCAGAAGCCTAAACCAGGCCCGTGGCTTCCTGCTGTCTGTGGATAGAGATGTAGAAGTCTCAGCTCTTTCTCCAGCACCATACCTGTCTGCATACCACCATATACCCACAATGACAATAATGAACTATACCTCTGTAAGTGTAAACAAGAATTCTTTTTTTTAAATATGAATTGCTATGGTCACGCTGTCCCACTATAAGGATATAACATTGACTAAGATACCCATCTACTCATTAAACCATGACTGGCTGGCCGTTTACTTCTCAACCATCTTGATGACATAAAATGAAACATCATATACTAACCCTCCAAGAAGTCTGGTTTTAACTTGATTAGTTGGGAGAACATCAAATGTAGTGTAAGGAAAGTTCATACAAACTTAAAATGTGCCAAATGTGGATAATTGTAACTTCGAGACTGAACACGGTGGGAACTTGATAGATTGCGGCAGGAGAAATTTTAATGATGGATAGGATTCTATGCTCAGGAAATGACAGGATGAACAGTGTGTGAGACCAACAGGAAGCAAAGGTATCAGGCAGGCAAGCTGATACCTATTTCTCCATTTGAAAGCACTCTTTTGTTGATGCTAGTATATATGAAGATTCAACGCAAGTGAGGGACTCAACAGTGTCAATAACATTTACAAGGTGTCTATACAAAATATTGTGTGTGATTCTCAGTAGTGGAATTACCTTCTCCGTTTTATTCCTTCCGTGTTTTCTGTGAGTCTTTGCTGCAGCAGACATTATTCCTTCTTTAAAGCCCAGATAGTCTTTTATCTGCCATCTCATCTAAAAGGTTGTTCATGCCTTGAAGGAGGAATCCAAACGCATCTTATTTGCCTTGAAGTGAACTGAAGCCAGTAAGTACTAAATAATTATTTATAAATTTAGCTTATGGCATCATAGTATTTGAGGACTCTATGAGCTTTGACAGTGTCTACCCAGTGCCCCACCTCATCCCTACAACTAGCACCAAATAGCTGATCATAATATCTTAATATTAATATAGTTCATCAATATATCTCACTTATTAAAATTATCTAATTACTAAAGTGAATATCTTAGAACCTTGTCATTTCAAGTCCATTAATTTTATTACCAAAATATACCACTCTTGAATAGTTTATTGAAAACTGTTGATCTAGCTATCTAGTTTTTTTCTATTAACTGAGGCATATATAATTTCAAAAAAAGTTCTTATTTAGCTATGCTTCATCACATCATATATGGATTCAAGTCAGTTGACGAGAATGTCCTGCATCTGATAAGTATTACTTGAACACAAGGCATTTTCATACTATTCCATACCAAGTGGAAACTCTTGACAAATACAAGACTGGAGGGCGGCAGAGCCTTGTGCTAAAGGATGATTACTCAAACCAGAACCAGAGGGAAGCTACAGAAAGCCTAGAGAAGCTACAGAAAGCCTAGAGAACTTCCCAAAAGGCACATTTGGAGGTGCTTGGTTGGAATTGACAAGTTTAGAAACCGTGATGATGAGTCTGTACGGGACCTGCAGAGAGCACATCAGAGAGTCACATGCCAGACTGAGCGCCACAGAAGACACCAGTCAGGATTGCAGGGCAGCAGAGTCAGAACCTGAGAGGATACTAAGAATGGAACACTTGGAAATTGGGAAGGAGAAGGACATTACTGACAGGTATCTGCATTTACCCCCCATTCTGAAGCAAACAATGCTCAGAATTTGCAAGTGGAGGTGGAGGGAGGTACCTGGTGCAGGTAATAGGTAACCAGACAAAGACATTGCTAGCTTTTAATCATGTGGTAAGCAGGTGGATTTCCCCACAGACCTCAACTCTCTAATCCCAGGGACTTGTGACGATATTAGCATGCCTTTGTAACAAGGATGAGAAACTTTAAAATAGGCAACTCAGGTTGTCTGGAATTACTCAGGTGAACTCTGCTTAACCACATGAACGTTTAAAGCACTGGTTTTCAACCTTTCTAAAGCTGTAACCCTTTAATACATTTCCACATGTTGTGGTGACCCCCCAGTAATAAAATTAGTTCATTGCTACTTGGTAATTTTGCTACTCCTATGGATATTAATATTCATATCTGGTACTCAGGACACATGATATGTGACCCCCAAATGATTCATGATTCACAGGTTAAGAACCACTACTTTAAAAGCAGAGATTGCCCTCTGCTTGGAGAGCTTCCTAACTGAAGCAGAGAAAGTCAATTGTCAAGTGAGTTAACACATGAGAGCAATTTAACCTCCATTCCTGAATTTGAAGCTGAAGAAGGCCACACATTAGGAGGTAGATCCTGTAGAAGCTGAAAACTAGATCTGTCCAGCAGCCAGACCTGCCACTAGAAGCAGAAGCAGGTTCCATCTGAACTTCATCTTAGAGGCAGGCCCAGCTGCTATGCCATGTGAGTCTAGCAGAATCCCAGCTCCTCTGACACGCAGAACTGTGGGATAATAAATGTCTCTTTTAAGTCACTCAAATTGCAGCAATTTGTTTTAGCAGATGTAGGAGGCTTGTATTGGAAGCAAACCTGTAATTGTGGGCACATGGATGTCTTAGCGAGAGTTTTGGTTGCTGCCCTTTCACTTTCCTTTCTACGCTGCTGAAAAGATACTACATTCTCACAATACTGGAGAATTCAGAATATCTCAATCAGAGAGGGGGCAGGATGGCCTTAGTGATCTCCTGGAACTTTCATTGAAGAACTCTGAAACAATCTCTTTTCCAATATTATGAACCCAAAAATTCAATAAAATATGTGTTTTTCCGTGGGGGGGGCATAAGTCGGTAGGTACACACAGTTTAATGTTTCTTTACAAAACCAAACAAAAAAAACAGGGCACTAAGTTTCTTTCTACATTAAATTATTTTTGGTTAATAAATGTCTGTTTAATTGCATAAAATTTCCTTGACAATTGTCATCAATTACAACTAATTTAGCCTCAAATTATAGTAATTTGGACTTTAGAAGAAAGTTGTAATAATAAGTAAATGTTATGAGTGAACTGAAGTAAATACACATACACACACACATACACACACATGCTCTCCAAGCTTTTTGAAATAGTGGCAACTAGCATAATTTTATTTATATGCAGTTAAAATTAGCACAATTTCAGAAAAGGGGAAAAGCTTTCTTGATAACTACTTATCTGCTCAGCCTGGAAGTTTGACATTTCTCATCTGAATTATCTTACTTAATAAGAAGAACTGTTTAAGTACTAGTAAATTATTCCCAACAATGATAATGCTTCGTCTGAATGACAGTTTTAAAAGTGAATAAAGTGCCTATGATTTCACATTGTGTTTATAGTTGCATTGCTACCATTTGGTGCTTTAGCTTGTGGGGGTGTGGTTTGTTTCTATGGGTATGAAGACCAATGTGGAGGGATCCTGGCATATTCCCTTCTTAAACACTGAATTTCACACTTAGCTTCTCAATTACAATCAATCATTAAAGGTGCTTGGGATGATGGAAGGGAAAATGTACTGCATAGACAGTTTTTTCACTTGGTTCAAAGTAATAGGGAGATGAATTTTCAAAATGCAATAGAGTGAAGTCATGCATTGTTATATATTTGTTCTATTAATAGCCTTACTCATATATCACCAAAGGGAAAGTTGATCTAATCTATATTCTATATTAAGGGAATTATATATATTCTATATATATATATATATATATATATATATAGTCTATATAATCCCTTAATTCTATATTAAGGGAATATGATACTCGGTCAACTTTCTGTTATCACATTTAATCTTAGTTGTAGTGGCAAGTAATTTATCATCTTGAGAAGTTATTTAAGCTTACCTTGATCTTTAAAATGAAGACTGTCACTCTACATCATGGTACCTGACTCATCATTTCCCCTAAGAATCACGCAAGATGAAGTGATATTGAATAAGCACTTCAGACAAGCACTTGACGTGTAGAGCCACCCTCCTTCCCCTCATGCGGGCTCACAGTCTATGCTTTCCCTACCTCTCGCCAGCTGAGGTCCAAAAAGAGCAAAATATCCAGAAAAAAAATTCATCGTCTTTAAGCTGGGCCCTGTCCTGAAAAGTGTAGCTAAATCTCACGCCAACATTCTTCTGCCATTGAGTGTATTGTGTTGTGAAATGGCCTTGTCCCTTGTTTAAACAGATCACAGCTGTCAGAGCAAATGGCATGTTACTGCAATGTTTCTAAGCATTTATTACTTAATAGTTATCTCAGAGAATAACAGGATGTTGATATTGAAATTTGGACGCACCAAAGAAAACCTAAGGTGCTGGGATATTGTTCCTCACTACTGTATCCAACAGGTTAGCAGGCCCAGGTGCTTCCAAGGACTATCCTTTGGCCAACTTCCATACCAGCGTGTGAGTGCTGGAATTAAAATACTCACTACCACATCTGGCATGATTTGGGTTCTGAGATAGGAAGTCACATCCTTGCTTGTTCATCAAATACTTTACCCACTGAGCAGTCCATTTTTTATCTACAAATGACAAGTAACACCAAAATTAGAGGACTCCTAATCCACAAAACTACAATGTTTTAGAAAACTCGGTAGAAAAGGGAAGTAAGGAGAGATTACTAAGTGGTGGATGTAAACTCTTCAAGGACACTCTGACGTTAGGTTGGTAACACACACAATTGTTCTCTCAACCAAATGTCAGACTCAAGGCCACATTGCTGTCCACGCTTGTACCAGTCCTCGAGAATTTAGGTGGGGATGAGAATTTAAGAAAATCATATTCTTCCAGTGATGTTGTGGGATCTTTGTTCACTGTGTGATGATGTGTCAGTGTGACTGGTTTAATGAAGATCTGAATGGCCAATAGCTAGGTAGGAAGAGGTGAGACAGGACTTCTGGACAGGGCATCAGAAGAAGACAAGAGATATGGTGCGGAGACAGGAGATATGGTGCGGAGACAGGAGGTACAAGATGGAAGAGCAATAACACCACTTGATAGAACATAGATTAATATAAATGAGGTCATTTAAATTATAGGAGTCAGTTGAGGACAACTGACTTAAGCTAAAGGTCAAACTTTCATAATTAATAATAAGTCTCAGTGTCCTAAGTTCTGGGCAGGTGGTCCAATGAGAACTAGTACTATACAGGGAGGTTTTTCACTCTTTCTTGCTTTTTCCTAAACACAGAATTAATGTAGGGCCCTGTGCATGCTAGGCAACTCCACTACTGAACAACATCTTTGGCCCTCTTTTTGTTTATTGTGATACAGGGTAACACTAAATTGACCAGCTGTCCTTGGGTTCTTTCTAGTTTCTGGGTGCTCCAGAACCATTCCCCATAACAGCTGAGGTCTGAAATAAGTTTTACGAGTTTTAAAATGCCGTGTAATGAAGGACCCAATGGCTCTTGTGAATTCTCTGTGGATGTGACTTTTAGAGTTCCCATCAGGGACAAGACACAAGAAAGCCAAGAATGTTAGCTTTTCATTAGTATCTGTCATTCCCAATTAAAATGCAGTTCACTGTTAAAGACCAATGTTTCCCACACTCAGTGCTGATTTATAGCACAGCTGGAACATGGCTGTATCAACTCACACCTGTAACTGCAGTGCTGGGGAGGCTCAGACAGACAGATCCCTGAGGCTCACTGGCTGGCCAGTCTAACCTGTGTGGCGAGCCTCAGGCCAGTGAAAGGCAATGACTGAAAAAGTAGATAGCACTTGAGGGATGGCACCGTAAGTTCTTAGAGCTACACACATACACACAAATGTACACTCATGTGAATACACACACATAAATGAAGAAGTCATAGCTATAACTGTATTTAGAGGTGGAGATACTAGACAAAGTTAAATGAGAACCCTGGATGGTCCCTAATCTAGTATGATGGACATCTTTCTACAAAAGCTAAGACAGACAAGTACAGAGGGAACACTGCATGGGGAAATAAGAACGTGGATGACCTGAAAGCAGAGAAAATCTCTAAAGAACCCCTTCGGGCTATACCTGAATCCTGGAAGGCAGCCTCCAGAGCTCTGAGAAGATAACTGTATTAAAGAGGCCCTAGTGAGCTAATTTAGTAGGGTGTAAGATCCCATTCTGACCCTGTGTCTTCTTCTTAAGCACTGGAAGATGTTGGTGGCATGTTATGAACAAGGCTTTTCCCACAAATGGTGGTGTTCCTCCCAAGGAGACCTACTTTCTCACTGACAGAGGTTTACAACAAAGCAATAGACATAACGGCGGTTAATATTTTCTCTGTCTGGAGAATATATAACTTAAATTCACCAGAGCTCAGGGGAGCAAATTGGATCCACAGACAAAGACTTGGGTGAGAACATCTAGTCCTTATTATTATGCAATTTGTTTAGAATGAAATAATATTAAAAATGTTCTATCCTCATTTTCAGCCACCGGTTTGTAAAATAGTCCCCATTTTATTTGTTTTCATTAACTTCCTAATCCTCACAGGTAAATGAACTGAATTTAATCAGCTACATTTTTTACTTCCAACCTACTTGCTTTCTACTCTCATCTTGGAAGAAAATTTGTCAATAATAATCAATTCAAATGAACCATAAAGGCGTTCAACATTCATCTCATAGAAAGTTCAGCAACCTCCATTTTTTTTTTACAGTCCTTATAATCAAATGCTGAATTTTATTTTGTTTTAGCCCAGATGCTATTATGGCATTGATGACATTGAAATAGCTGCCCCAAGAGCTTTACATGGGTGGGATTTAAACAGGTACCGCCAACCTTGCATGGGCATATTTAAGATTTTTTATATAGTGGGATGGGGCAGAGTAACTTGTTATGACATGAAGACTTTCAAGGCCTGGATAAGTATCTGATGTTGGCAGATAAATTAGGCCAGGAAAATCTTATTCATATTTCTTTCCCTAAACCCTTTTACAATTTTCCCTCTTCAGAACTCATGAGACCACTCTAAATCAATATCCATAAAAAGAGAAGAATTATACCTTGAAAGTAAGCAGTGGTCACTTTGAAAGCCACGGTGGTGCGCCGCTGCAGTTCCTTCCAGGAACAGTACCTGGTGGGAGGACGTCTTCTGGCTGATGTCCTGGAGAGACAGGTCCCTCAGGACCGAGACCAGCTTCCTGCCAGTGCCCTCCTCTTCCTGCCTGCTCCAAGCTCATCACAGAGCACCGTGATACTGTTCATGTGGGACCCTTTGCCTGGTCAGGCAGTCCCACACTCTGCCTTTGCAGTGTCTCTTTCTCAGCAGAGACATCCATCCTCCCAGGGTTTTCCATGAAAACAGATGTGTAACGTATTCTCAACGCCCTCACTTCATTTTCAAAGCAGCTTCCCTCTATATGGCTTTCATAAATGGTAAGGGTACCTCTTTGTCTGTAGTGAGGAGCATACTTCCTCCTCCATGTTTCTTGCACTGATCTCAAAAGTACCAGTGTGTTCTCATATTTGGTCAGAAAACCTTATTCACTTCTTAGATGTTTCTTTCACATATTTTGTCTATGTGAAACATAGCTCCCAGTTTCCCGAAAGCATTGATGTTTGCGAACAGAAAAGTTGAAGATCAGAGGATCTCTGATTGCCAGTCAGAGTGTCTTTCTCCTGGGGGTGTCAGCACTAGAACAGCCATCTGCTTTAAAGAAAATGAGAACAAGGAAAATACCAAGAAAAAAGAGAAGGGCCACATTATTCTGGCAGTTAAGCATGTGTCTAAACAATAAATTAAGATTTAAGAGAAGACATTCAAGGTCTTTTCCAGTCTTCTCTATTACATGACCCTGGCAGATGGTCAAACAAACTCAATAATTCAGTGACAGATATTTACTTCCGCATCAAGAGCATTCTAAAATGCTTTCAGTTCCCAGACAGTCCATTCATATAGCGTGTAGACATCTATCTGTTTCCATTATGAAATAACAGACCTGAATGTCAGACAGATATGGCCCAGATATTCTCCATAACCTTCAATTTCTTTATCTGCAGAATGGAGATGATAAATCTACGTTTTATAGTATACGGAAGATTAAGTGAGATAATACATTTAAATACCCAGTGGTTTTCCTAAAAGGTGTTTGATAATTTGGTGTGCCCTAAAATAAAATATTCAATAATGATTCAAACTCACTCATTTGTGAATACTCTCATAAAATATTTTTTTTTTTTTGGTTTTTCGAGACAGGGTTTCTCTGTGGTTTTGGAGCCTGTCCTGGAACTAGCTCTTGTAGACCAGGCTGGTCTCGAACTCACAGAGATCCACCTGCCTCTGCCTCCCGAGTGCTGGGATTAAAGGCGTGCGCCACCACCGCCCGGCTCTCTCATAAAATATTAATTGAATACCTGTCTTATTCCAAAATTTGAAATAAGCTCTGATAATATAGCAAAGAAAAAAAGCATATGTATATATTGCCTCAAAGAAAATATTGGGTAGTAAAATTGCTTTAACTTTAGCTAACATAAAAATATTGTGCTTGAAAGCACTCATTCGGTAAAAGGACACACATAATGAGAGGCATCAAGAAGTCTGTTTTCTACTGTACACAGAGATGGAAGGGAGGGGAGGAGGGGAGACAGAGAGGGACTGGGTGATGGGAGAGAGGGCGAAAGGAAGGTATGTACACAGGAGAGAGAGAGAGAGAGAGAGAGAGAGAGAGAGAGAGAGAGAGAGAGAGAGAGAGACTCCAAGCTGCTCCTTCTTACTTTGTTTAGCCAGCATTTCATTGTTAAGAACATCACACAACACGCTCGTTAACTTGGAAGGGAAAGGGTTTGTCTTGGATCGCGGTTCTCATCCAATGTCAGACTGCATCTACGGATGGATGGTGTCCTTGGTGGCAGCGTCCCCAAAATGTGCCGAGCATCACGTCGTGAGAGAAATGGGAGAGCAAGGGAATTTGGGGAGCATGAGCAAGTCTGAAAGAGAAATCATGTGGCAGAAGAGAAACAAGGGAGTAGGGGAGAAGCCAGCACCCACTTTTATAAGACTCCCCTGTGGAAGGAACTTACTTATTTCTGTAAAACCAACATTAATTCCTTGATGAGTGTGGTAAGACAGGCTGTGTGCAAATAGTTGCATCTCCAGATTTGTTGCTATAGTGAAGTGCCCAGAGAACAGTGAAACATCGCTTCTCTGGAGGGAGGGAGCCTGCTCTGTGCATTCTGCCCAGCTGGCCCTCAGCTCCTCCGCAGAGAATACAGTTCATTCTGCCTCTCTCCATCCATCACTCTGAGTTGGCCTTTCTCTGCTCCTTTTCTTCTGATTTGAAAAATCTGCAAGTGGACAATGCCTGCTTACGTTTTCACTTCAAGTAGACATAGATTTGACCCCATCAGAATTTTCCAAATAAAGGCTCACTTTAGATCCTTGGCTCCATTGATGTGTCTGTTCATCTGCCAGATTCATCTGATAATCCAGATTTCAAAGCCTCAGTTGTGACATTCGTGATCCTGAGGGACTCTTTCCCTTTACAGAACAGCATCTTTGGACTTCTTACACAACTGTGGGTCAAAAGAGCACATCTTACGGAATATTTGGTAGTCCTGTTAACTACACCACCCCAAGTCACACACCGAGACCTCCTAAACACTATCAACATCTCTTTCTTAAATCTCTAGAAATTGGATGTTTCATTTTTTAGTATATAATATACATTTTAATCATGAAGTCAGATTATTAGCATACCACACAGATACAGAGGATATTGCAAAATACCAAAGGGGTCTGTCTGTTCATTCCTTAAGGAAAATTAGAATATATTATATTTCAATTTCTTCAGCTGTAACCAAAAACAGCTGATTGGTGTTTTCTACTATACAGAAAATGAAACAAATACAAGTGTGTGTGTGTGTGTGTGTGTGTGTGTGTGTGTGTAAGTATTTGTGTGTACCACAGGTTGAACAGAGGAGCGAGGAGCCCAAAAAGACTCCTTAGCTTGATTGTATTCATAACGCCATCTCCCTTCTCAGCCTCCTTTCCCCGCTGTCATAAGAGCCTCCTTTGGACAGTCCAGCTGGACAAAGGCCCTAGTCACAGGACTTGTGTGCCAGGAAATGTTTCCTGTCTCCACACATTCACCAGCAGCTACAATGTCGGGGGCAGAAAGTAACGAGGTAGGCACTTGTCCCTCAAAGAAAGAAGAAATGTCACTCTCCCTCTGTGAATGGATGTGGTTGCTCTCAGTGTCTCTCTTGAAAGCGTCATTCTCTGAAGTACAAGCTCTGAAGCCAAGGCAGATGCACAAACTGGGAAGCTCTCCAAAGTCGGCACAGAGAAATGGGGTATTCAGCATTAGTGCCTCCGTTTCTCAGCCTCAGTCAGCCTGGCTGGCAGCAGTTCAAAGCAGACAGTTGCCCCGAGGCTGCGTAGGTAGGAGCCGAGCATTCTGACAGACACTTCTCGCCAGCTTCTCAGTTTGTAGTACAGATCAAGCTTCCTCTGACAGCTGCGCACATTTCACACAAGCAAAACGTCCCACTGCTGAGACGACAGCTTGAGTTTGTCTGGATAAGCGATACTCTGGGAAAGCGCGCAGTCTCTGGGAGCCTCGCTGGGCCACATTTACAAGGGAGAGATGCCTGAGCGATTGCCTTTGTGACTGATTCCAGCACAGGTGGAGGAAGACGCTGTCTGTGTTAACCGCTTCGCCAATTTCCGTTGTGTTGCCTGACACTCCAGATCCCCTGGAAACCAACGAATAAATTATGCAGACAATGTGTCCCCTTGATAGAGTGCAGGGGGATAACAGGTGCCTCATCCTTGCCATCGACAACAAAACATTTGCATATCTTAGAGGTTTCCTCCGTTTCAAGTGTGATTTTCAGTGTTTTTCTTGTAAGAAATCCTTGACGCTAAGTAGCGACAGTGCCCCTTCATTTGGTCACTCACCATCTCCTCCTTTGTGCAGGTGGCTCTGACACTGGAGAGAGGCTGGCAGAAACTGTGGGTGATGTTAAGCACCTGTTTGGGGATGTACCCCAAGAGAGACAGTGAGATGCTTTGTCTGGTGGGAACTGCCTCAAAGTAAAGGCTTTGCGATTGGGAGAGTGGTAGATGATGGGGCTGAGTACCACGGTTGGTGCCCTTGTGGTGTGCCAGCAAGAGCTAGATGACATGATTCCACAGCTCTTTTGTGTGGATTTCTCATTGTTTCAAGATTTCGTAGTGTTTCAACATCATGTTAGGAGTGTGTTGTTGCTGTTGGCTTTGTTTTGTTGACCCAAGTGAGAAAAGAAATGTTGTAGTTGAGAATGTTAGATTCTAAAATTTTGAACAAAAATCCATCAGAAATCATCTTAATTCTCATTCACATAAACCTCCAGTTCTCTCTGCACACACACACACACACACACACACACACACACACACACCATGCAATAGTAGTTCTCATCTTTACGAGTCTTCCTTTAGTTGGTCATATTTTTGTGCATGGCTTGGCCACTTGGGTTCTGCTTATCCTCTGCGTGGCTTTGATTACACACATTCACCCCTGCTTCTACACCCCTACAACAGGACTGTGAATATCCCTTTTGAAGGAATGGAACCTGTTTCTCCTGTTCTTGAATCTTGTTTGTTTCCTAACTCACCATAGACAACAGAAGCTCACTGTGATGCTGCCTCATTATGAGTCTAGGCTTCAAGTGGTCATGAGAGTTTCCACTCTGTTCTAGCCCTGGGCTTTTATGTGACAAAAAGCCCAGAATGCACTGTTAGAAGATGTCAGACTGCAGAGATAGTTCACTGGGAAGCACTTACTGAACGGGTGCGTGGACATGAGTTGGAATCCCCAGAACTCACATGGACGTGTCCATGGCAGTTTGTCTGTAATCCTGGAGCACTGACAATAGAATGGGAACAGAGACAAGAGACAAGACATAGACTCCTGCAGTCAAGTCAGCCTGCACACACGGTGTCTGGCAGGGTGCTCAGCTCCTACTCACCCAGCCCTGGGACAACTATCTACCCTTTAGTGCAGCCAGCTAGGCTGACTGAGTCTAAGATAGAAACCGCCCCATCCACACTAAAGAATCAGTGCTTTGTTCAGTTAAAGAAAACCAGAGTTAGAGCAAAGTGATGTTTACCCTTAACACTAACCTTTAGTCCCACTGGCTGTGAAGTCAGTGATGCTAACACTGGTGTACTTATTTTTATCGTTTTTACCTCTCTGCTTGTTTGTTTCTCCCTTAATTATAGCCCACCCCGCCTTCTTTTATTGGAATTCCAACAAGCCTTGATTCCTCATTCAGAAATTTCTCGTCAGTCAACTTACCTGCTTAGTTATTTCCTCTAATGCAATTCTGACGGCTTCCAGATCTCTAACCTTGGAGAGTCTTTCCTGAGCATGGGCTTGTTGATCTAACTGACTCCTGGATGCAGCACGTATATTTCAGTTCATCTCACAGCGAGCCTTGCCCTCTTTGTTCCTTTTAGTTAAAACGCCACTGACAACCATTCAAAAATCTCAAGCACCTTCCTTCTTCCCTGGCTCCTGACTTGGTTCTTGGTTCTCTGAGATATATTTCCTCATATATTGTTAGTAAGAGAATGTTCTCATAACCTGCTATGGGTTAAAGACTCCCTAATTTGATAAACATAATTCCAAAGATTTCTGATGCCATGACATCCTTATCAACTTAAAGCTGAGGAAATCATCACATCTTTGAGTCATTGCTTAATCTTCACCCAAAATCTAAGTGTTTATACCCCATTAAAAGAGGAATATTTATCTGGGTTTTGTTTTTTAGTGGTGACTGCTGCCCTTTCTTATTTCTGAAGCAGCTCATGTTAACGAGCACATGAACATGGAAACTAAAAGCTCTTCTGGTCAAAAATGTGCATGGTCAAGAAAGTGTGCTTTGGTGAGTTTTCGGAAAGCACACGCCCTGCATGGCTTAGAGCCCTAGGAAGCCCACCATCCCTAAAGTTCAAGGGTCTGGAAGTGAACTCTGGAAGAGGCGGCATAATAAACCACTTTTCTCAACATACAGACCATCTGATTTCCTTGCGAATTACAGAGTTAGATATCATTGTTTCATAACTGAGGCAATGCAATCACTGAGAAGTTCCTCGCTTTACCCAAGATCAGATATTCTTGCTGCGTATGTCTCAGCTTCTGCATCCAAAACCCAGTCCCCTGGATCCCAAGACTAGTATTCATGTCAGTCAGATGGCTCATAGGAAGTGCACTGTAAGCAATTTCAAAACTTTATGGAAAAGCCTATTGAATACTATGGGCCTGTAGGCTGAAGATGGATGCCCCAATGCTACAGAAGAACTTTGGGTGACTGTCTAGGCAGCGAGACATCTCTGGCAGTTCTAGAGTTCTGGAATTACAATGCACTTCCTGTTTACTTAAGTAATATTATATTCTTCTGGAGTTTTTGATGGAGTTGAAGAATTTATAGTTATAGTTACAGTTCTCCTTAGTTATGATAAAATATAAAGTAGAAATAAATATAACTGTAATTTGTGCTTGAAAGGAAGAGTCTTCCAGGTACTATGGGCCTGTAGGCTGAAGATGGGTGCCCCAATGTAACAGAAGAACTTTGGGTGACTGTCCAGGCATGGAGATGTCTTTGTCAATTCAGTTCTAGTGTTCTGGAATTACAATGCACTTCCTGTTTACTTAAGTAATATTATATTCTTCTGGAGTCTTTGATGGAGTTGAAGAATTTATAGTTATAGTTACAGTTCTCCTTAGTTATGATAAAATATAAAGTAGAAATAAATATAACTGTAATTTGTGCTTGATACCTGTTTTGTTACATGTAATTTTGCTATGTTAAAGCTAAAACCTTCCTTTTTATTTAGACAGAAAAGGGGGGGTGATGTGGGAGGTGATGTATGCTGTGAATGTTTTATTGCCATTGGTTAATAAAGAAACTGCTTTCAGCCAGTGGCTTAACAGAGTAAAGCCAGGCTGAAAGAGATATATAGAGAGAGTAGGCAGAGTCAGTGAGAAATTTTGTGGTGCCCACAGGAGACAGACACATCAGAACCTTGTCAGTAAGCCACAGCCATGTGGAGATACACAGATTAGTAGAAATGGGTTAATTTAAGGTATAAGAGTTAGCCATAAATATGCTTAAGCTATTGACCAAACATTATTGCAAATAATATAATTTCTGTGTGATTATTTCGAGTCAGATTGGTTGTGAAATGAGCTAGTAACCTCTCCCAACAAGGAGGTATTTTAACAGATTTTTTATGTAGGTGTATGCATTTTATATTTTTACATATATAAATATACATTTTATATTATGAAGTTAGGCTGTTGTTTTTTTTCATGTTTTAATAATATCTTTTAGTAAATTTTCTCTAAGTCAGATATTTAACTGGATTACTGTGCTTTAACACCTTAAGTACAATTCAGAAGACTATGCTGAACTGCTCTGCTCAGCTACTTTTAAATAATGGTTAGGAATGTTTCCTTAAAGGTCACTCACTATAGTGGAGGGGAATGGCTCTAAATCAGGATTAAAAGCTTTGGTGCGTTCAGAGTGGTTTCCCCTACTCAGAATTGATGACTTACTATTCCCTGAAGATTCTGTATCTAGAGCAACAAGCACCATCTTGCTGAGTTAAGATCCCAGGAAGGAACTAGATTAACTGCCCATTTCTAATGAGAAGAGAATAGGAACAACAGTGATTCTAATTATATCTGGACTTAAGAGCTCATTTCTTCCTAGGAGCTAAAGGGAAGGTCCACGCCTATGACATAGTTTATAGGACAAGTATAATTTGACGAGGGTTATACTGTAGGTCAATTTGATTAGAACCCCAAATGATTAGAAATCTGAAGGTTTTTTGTTCTCTATCTGATTCCCTTTGCTTTCTATTCCCCTGTTTTAAAAAGTGAGAATAAATTCTAGGTTACAGAATATGGCATAAGGGAGAACCTTGTGAAAGCAGTATTTGCAAAGCATTGGAGTCTAGATGTTAAGAAGCTTTGAAGCCTTCACTAGGTGTGTCTGAGTCATTGGTTAGGGTGTTTGCTCAGGCAACCTAAAATAGGCTCATTTTCAAGGTTTCTTCCAGTAGTGTGATTCAGTATTTCTCTGTTAGCCTCACACTTTTTCCTAGTAAAAGTCAGAACACATAAATAAGTAGGCATGAAAGCACACTGTTAGTAATGGTGCTTCCTGTTTGCTAGGGAGTAAATAGCGGAAGCATGAGTTGAATCATCACATTTGCCTCTCCATAGTGTGTTTGCCAAACTGTCATACGTCCAGTTTATTTCAACCACATCTCAGACTCTCACGGTCCTCTCCTTGATACCCTGCATGGCTCCTATTCCAATAGAAAGCACAGGTAAGCCCTTGCTACTTTCCACTGGTTCTTGATGGTCTACAGAGCCCCTCCTTCCCTGTCTGTCACCCTCTTTTGCCCTCTGTGTTCCAAGCCACATCTGCCTCTCTGTCATCCGTCTCCAGGGAACACTCCTGCCTCAGGACCTTAGCAAGTTCTAATTCCCTTTCTCACATTACATTCATGGCTGTCAGCATCCCCATAACATCCTACGTAGAGCGCCTGCTTTACTCCAAACTGCATCATTGAGCAGTGTATTCTCTTCTCTGCCATACTTCACTATTTGCTTATTCTCTTTGCCTGTTTCTGTTCTTATATCCAACAGCCTTTAGGAACTCCCACCTGCTGCAGCATCTGCTGCTCATGGGAAAGGAACATATTAGGTCTCCACAAAATGATTTTGGCACAAGAACTAAAATTTATTTGCCTAGAGGGAAAAGGACTGAAAATGACTAATGGGTGCTTTTTTTAAAAAATATTTTTACTTTTCTAAGAGGTATGATTTATATAGGAGAGCATTCTATAGCTTGAAAGCCAATATGTTGCCATTGCTAAAAGTTTGTTTAAAATTATACTTAATTTGCCACTTTCTCTTCTATCAGGTTCAGTGTGTTCGGGCTGATATTGAGGTCTTTAATCCACTTGGACTTTAGTTTTGTGCATGGTGATAGATATGGGTCTATTTTCATTCTTCTACAGATTGACATCCAGTTTTGCCAGCATAATTTGTTGAAGATGCTCTCATTTTTCCATTGTATACTTTTAGCTCCTTTATCGAAAATCAGGTATTCATAGGTTTGTGGGTTAAAGTCAGGGTCTTCTATTCGATTCCATTGGTCGACTTCTCTGTTTTTATGCCAATACCAAGCTGTTTTCAATACTAAGAAGGAGTACCCAAAGAAAAACATATAGGCATCCTCCTGAATATTAACCTTCATCAGGCGATGAAAGGAGACAGAGACAGAGACCCACATTGGAGCACCGGACTGAAATCTCAAGGTCCAAATCAGGAGCACAAGGAGAGAGAGCACGAGCAAGGAACTCAGGACCGCAAGGGGGGCACCCACACACTGAGACAATGGGGATGTTCTATCGGGAACTCACCAAGGCCAGCTAGCCTGGGTCTGAAAAAGCCTGGGTTAAAACCGGTCTCGCTGAACATAGCTGACAATGAGGACTACTGAGACCTCAAGAACAATGGCAATGGGTTTTTGATCCTACTGCACCTATTGGTTTTGTGGGAGCCTAGGCAGTTTGGATGCTCACCTTACTAGTCCTGGATGGAGGTGGGTGGTCCTTGGACTTCCCACAGGGCAGGGAACCCTGATTGCTCATTGGGCTGACGAGGGAGGGGGACTTGGTTGGGGGAGGGGGAGGGAAAGGGGAGGCGGCGGTGGGGAAGAGACAGAAATCTTTAATTAATTAATAAAGAAATAAATAAATTAAAAAAACACTGCAAAAAATTATACTTAATTTGAATTAAAGATGCATGACTCAAAATAATATGTGAAGAGGTAACGTATAAAAGTATCAAAACTGAATATCAATACTAATAAGTTACTAATTGAATCTCAATCATTTTAATGTTATTAAAACAATACACATTTCAAAATAATTCTTGAAAGAGTACATTATGTGGTAAAAATGATTTCTCTAAATTTGATGCAAAATAACAAATTTTATTAATAAAAACTGGGAAATTGATTTTAAAAATTAAAAAAATATACAATGTAAAAAGAAAAAGAACAAAATTTCATTTTTCACACAGCAGTACAAGATACATAATTTTAGGATGAAAACAGCTTTCAAAGATAAATACCCTTAAAATTTCAAAGATAAGTATGTTCCGTAAACTCCACTTGTGAATAACATACTTTGATACATACTTAAAGAGTCTATCGAGCTCTACCCAAGGACTTAGTCTCTCACAAGCTGCTTAAAGACAAAAACATTCATGCATTTTAAGAGTTCAGCTTTCTCCAGACATTACTTCTCCTTTAGTAGATTCACAGAGTGACAGCCAGAATTGAACAAAACTTTCAGCTTTCTCCCTTCACCAGAAGAACTCTACCATCCTCTCACTTCCAGAAGTTTTGCTTCTCTGAACTCAGCCTTAAGCATGTTTGCTCTGTTGGAGGCTATATCCATTAGTCCTGTGCAGTCCTTGGTAAGTTTAGTTCCTCGCACATTACACACTGAGCTCAATCAAGTGCCAGACCTGATACTTTGCAAACTAGTGCGCAGGGAGATTTCAGTTTATGTACAACTTTTCCGAGAACAGCTGGATTCAGCATATTCACTAATCAAGTACCTAGAATCAACTGCAAATTTGAGGGAACTTTCCAATTATCTAGGAAGTTTAATTGGAGAAATGCTGAGAAGGACAGCTGAGGAGATGTGACCCTTTGGCAGTCCACTGAAAGTATCCCTGCTGATTGGTTTCCATTTATTAATAAGTTATTGAGTTAGGGTGATTTAGATAGTAACCGAGTCATTTACCTGTTGTTGAAATTACATGATTTTTTAATGTGGTTGTAAAAATATTGTCTAAATTTTTGCCAATTTAAGAACTATCACCAGAAAAATACTTCCTTACATTCTCTTTTTGCTAAACCCATCACACACACACAAAAAAAATCCTGACATGTTATTATCATTAGATATGATGGTTCCCTGTGACCTTCTCTGAGATAGTTATATAATTTCTATTATGAACGTACTCTGAAATATTTTTAAGATGCATATCAAGTATGCATAATTTTTCTGCCTAATTTTTTAAAACTAGGGAGTTAATGTGATAAAAACTACACAAAAGCTCATTAGAAAAGGTCAAACAGGTTCAAGGAAATTAGTGCACTATGTTCCATGATTATAAAGCACACTACTAGATTTCTCTGTAATTATGCTTTTAATTCTAAATCGATTACATTGAGACTCCATATTAAACCCTGAATGATGACCAATTAAGAACTTCTTTAAATGGCATTGCCCTTCAAAATGAAATTAACACTAATGAAATAAGCTGCTTTCAATATTCTGAAATATATCTCATTAAATGATTACTACTGTGCTTACTTGGGGGAACTTCATACCAAATGCTTTTAAATAGTCGTTCTTCTTCCATTTTCTTTTTTCACTCCTTTGGCAGAAGAGAAGGATGGAAAATCATACCTCTAAGAATAAATATCCTCCCTTTCATCATGTTTTACTCAACCTTTGCTCTCTCCCAGTCTTATCAAAGGAATATCTCTAACCTTGGTGGTCCTTAATGTATTAATTAATGTCTGATTAGTATTTCATTATGTGCATTGTGATAAAATAACACAAGAAGTAATTTGACAGGGTTTTATGTGACTCAAAGTTATGTATACCACCTCAGGTTTAAACACGGGTAACTGAATTTATTATGAGTTAGAGCCTGTCTTAGTCATGGCTTTATTGCTGCGAAGAGACTCTATAACCAAGGCAACTCTTATAAAAGAAAGCATTTAATTGGGGGCTTGCTTATAGTATCAGAAGTTAATCCATTATCATCATGGTGGGGAGCATGGTGGCATGCAGCACCGTGGCACTTGGGAAGACATGGTGTTGGAGAAGTAGCTGAAGAGTTCTATGTATTGATCTGTAGGCAGAGAAAGAGAGACTGTCTCTGGCAAGGGCTTCTGAAACTTCAAGGCATGTGGTCTTCAACCTGTGGGTTGTGAACCTTAGGGTCCTTTATCAGATAGCCTGTGTATCAAATAGATACATTATGACTCAAAACAGCAGCAAAATTACAGTTAGGAAGTAGCAACAAAATAATTTTATTGTTGGGAGTTACCACAACATAAGGAACTGTATTAAAAGGTCAAAGCATTAGGAAAGTTGAGAACCACTGCGCTAAGCACATGGCCAAAGACATACTTTCTCCAATAACACTATACCCACTCTAACAGGATCATACCTCCTAAATATAGTTGGAATTTTCTTTGGGCCATCAACCAGCTTCTGAATAAAGACATGGTGACTTTTATTAATTATTAATTGTGAATGCTCAACCTTAGCTTAGGCTTGTCCCACTAGCTCTTTTAGCTTAATTTGTTTCTATTCATATATATTTTGCTTCAGAATTTTAAACCTTTCTTTTATTCTGTATGTTCTACTGTCCTGCTTTCTCCATGTCTGTCTGTTTGGCCCCTGTGTCTTCCTAGAGTCTCTTTTTCTTTCTTTTTCCAACCTAAATACCTTCTTCCTACTTATTAGCCCTGCCTGGAATTTCTACCTATTATCTCCTTCATTGGCTGTTCAGCTTTTTATTAGACCAATCAGGTGCCTTAGGAAGGCAAAGTAAGACAGCAACACATCTTTACATAATTAAACAAATGCATTACATCTTTGCATAGTTAAACAAATATTCTGCAATACCTAATCCTTATAATACTCTCAAATACATGAGCCTCTGGGAGCCATTCTTATCCAAACCACCACAGAACCATAGTCATTTATAAATAAGATTGTTTTAAAGAGCTCATTTGTGTAACTGGCTAGTGATAATCTATCAGGGGTCTTGAGTACCAGCCTTGGTACCCCCTCAGGGCTCAGAATTGGATGTCTATGGCAAGCAAGAATCTGAGGGGGAAAAAAAAAACCCTCAAATATTTTACCTCTGCGTGTTCTTTCTTTTTTGTGTGAGGGGGAGAAAGTGAAGTGAAGGGTATGGAGAAGAACGATAAGAATAAGGGGGAAGAATAGGGAAGAAAGAGAGTAAGGGGGAGAAGTAGAAGAAGTAGCAAGGAGAAGAAGAAGGGTAAGAGCTGATCTCCAGTAGGTTTCTAGTTTTTACAGACTAATTTGGAAAATTCCATAGGCAAGGACAATGATAATATTCATATAAAAACCACAAAAGGAACAGGTAAAACCTAACAAAGCAGTACTCCAGAACAGGTGACCTGACCTAGGAATGAGCCAGCATTCAAGGAAAAGTGCCTGACATTCCAAAGCATTAGATAAAGTTACTAAACATCCCTGAATTCTGATTCGCCCATTCTCTTCATCTAATCTCTTTTGTGGTAGCCAGCTTTCAGGACACTCCGATTGGTTTGTTTGCAAAGGTGGGGCCTGCTGACTTCCTGCTCAGTGCCTGTCTACCACAGAAATTTTTATGTGGTCTGTTAGCATGAAATTGTGGAATTGACTCTATGTAAATTTGACTATTAGAACGAAGAATGAATGCCATCACTCCAAGGCCTCCTGGTGTCGGGGAATGGAGCAAGGTTACTCTGTTGCCTGTGCAGAAGTCAAACTGCTGAGGTTATTTGGGAATAAATCCCACTTCAAAGGGAAGAATCATGGCTTCATAAGGTTTCGACAGATATGACAGTGACTTTTTCAAAAGACAAGTGTTCCCGCAGTTGTACCAAACAGGTTATTCCATGTGGATGTGTACGTATACACTTCCTGTAGATCTTCCTATTGGTCTGTCAGCTGTGTATTCACTGTAGAGTCTTGTGGGCTCCAACAATGATCTGGACATTAAAATGATTTTACTAGTTCCATATGCTGTGTCTCCACTGTGAGGATGTTAGAGTTCTCAGCAATACTATTTCCTTATCTAAAGAAATAAAGAAGCACTATTTTCTAGAATTACGCAGATCTGATTACACTCAAATGTGGAAGGATATTTTAAACTTTGAAATTGGTTTAGCTTTCCACAAGTGTAATCTCTTTCCATGTTTGTACTCTGATTTCATGAGAATAATCAATTCAGAAGATATATATTACTTGAATGTTGAATCAGCTATTAACCGACTTTATTAAAGAAAATGGAGACACAAAAATAAATCCTATGTTTTAAGAACTTAAATACATGATCTTTAGCACACATTTTATTTATTTAGTTAAAAAATAAATTTATCTTGGGAAACACATTTTTTTTTTCAAAAAACGAAGTCACTTAATTTTGTTTGTTTTATGCAATAACCACAGTGTGAAGCTAGGCCTTCTCTGGTATGAAAAATAAAACACATCATCACTAGACCATTTTTTCTAAGGGGAGGAATATGACAAATTATATTATTACCTTCCATCCGCTTAGTTTATGAACCTGAACTGCCCCATGGTACCCTGAGCCAGAAAGAAATTATTTCCAAATATTATGCTTGCATTTTGATCTTTTAGGTTAGCCATAAATGCTACATATAGCTAGTCTTTTCTCCTTTAAACCCACCTGTCCTTGATAGAAAGTAAATGATTCCATTGAAGGTCAGCATTAAATTCAACCAGACTTACCTTTTTATAAATCTCTGTACATTGCTTAGATAGTTAACTTTTTATCACCATGCAATAACCACTTTGGCCAAAGAATCTTTTTCTCGCAGTTTGATTCATAATACTGCCACTGTAATGCAGTAAATGTTAGGATTTGGCCATCTGGACATTTTAAAACATGGCATCCAACCATGTTGGAGGAGGCCTCAGCTCGATGAAGAACCTGATGCTCACCTTTGAATGCACGCTGCCAACCATTTGTCAAAAATGTACAGCCTGCACCCTGAAGTGTATAGTCGTAAAATATGCATTTGTCATGCTTCTTAACTCTCAATTAGAAAAATGTCAGATTTGGTTATTTCCTATTTCTATGGGCTTTGGGAACATAAGAAGGTCTTGAAATGGTCAGGAAGCTAAAAAATATATGGCAGTCATTTAAATATGAGACAAGGAGACTCCTTGCAGTCCAATGACTGACTATTGCTACTGTACTCAGACTGTGGTGGAATAAAAGCAGAACCCAGTTTGTGGTGTACAGTGAAGTGGGCAGGGAAACTCTTTGGAGTCAAATACAGCAGAGTAGGAAAAAGTGGTGTAAGAAAAGTGGTGTGAAGGATACAATGTCCTATCTAGACTGTTCACAGAAGCTTTCTTCAAAACCACCCTTAATAACATCACTTCAAAATAGGCCAGAGTGAAAACTGTATTACACTTCCAGACCTCTCAATTACCTGCTATCCCTGAACATCCAAGCACAGTCTCCCCTGAAGCTTCTTTGTGTGAGTCCATTTGGAATTGACTTTGCTGATGCAGTTTCAAAGCTCTGACTTACCAACCACAATGCCAAAGTGTTTGTCCCTGGGATTCTCACCCACACAAGATACAGGATGTGGAACGCGAACACAGGAGAGTCCTGTTAATTTACTTAAGAGGCCCTAAGTGCTAATAGAAGGCATGTGTGTCTGGGAGGGAGGAATGTCTTAATTCTTCTTTGTTTGATGGTTTTGTTCATTGCACGTCTGTCTTCTTGTCCACATCATAGGTTTTTGTCAGGGTGTCTTTACAGTTCAGTATTCGTAGGAAAATAGTAAAGGTCAAATAAATGGCATATCACATAGAATTAAGCAGTTTTCAGTTCTGAAGTGACTATCAATACCCACTAACATTAGAATGTACCCGTGTACTATACTTATTGGGGATAAACTTCAAATCCAGGATTTGTGATGCTGTTCCTCTCAGAAAGCATTAAGTTTAAAACAGACTACACAATGGAATTTTATTTAATGGAAGCAAACTGAAAGTCAAAAAATGTTTGCTATTATTATCTCAAATGTTAGATGCACATGCCAATAACGTGTGTAGAAAGACAAGATCTTTCTAGGAAATCTGATTCCTTGTGTAACTAATAGTTTTGTTTGTGTTACCCAGGACAAGCACTGGTGACTAAACCAAACATCATTCTGTGACGTTCTCTTTGTTACACATTTGGAACTTGGAGTAAGGGAACCGGAGCTCTGTTTCATCATTCTTTTAAATGATGTCCTCACCATGCTATTAGTTTCACCATCACTTTTTGGTTTAGTTTGTTTGCTTTAATTCTGGAGGCCCAAAAGATGATTTAGTTACTAAGCGTTTTGCTGTGCCAGTATGAGGATCTAGCTAGGATCCTCAGCAAAAGTGAAACGTCAGACACAAAAGGGCACTCCTCTAATCCAAGCACTGGAGAGACAGGAAATCACTGGGATTCACTGTATAGCCAATCTAGCTAATCACTGAGTTCTCAGCTCAGTGAGAGACTCTGGAGAGGAACTGAGGAAGACCCAAGACATAAACCTCTAGCCTCCACGCTCTTTTCTCTCTCTCTCTCTCTCTCTCTGTCTCTCTCTCTGTCTCTCCCTCCCTCCCTCCCTCCCTCCCTTCATCCCTCCCTTTCTCACACACACGTGCACATACATGTACATGTGTACATGCACACACACACACAAACACCTTTGTGTACACATGCACAAAATTACTTCTGCTTGGTTCCACTTTAAAGTTAACTGACATTGTTCTGTCACGGAACCTGGAAGATACTTCGCATAATTTAAGGTTTTGTTTCCAGGTTTCTATTATGAGATATTTTGCCGCATTCACATTTCATCTTGATTCTCAAGTTAAACTTTGATGATTCTTTTAGAAATATTAGTATCCTCCATCAAATCAATGCAAACTTCAGGGAGGCCATATAATAACAGATGAATCAAACTCTCCGGGAGCTTTGTTGCACTGATTCAGACTGTCGGCATTAGTGATGGCCTCCATTTGCCCCAATATTTCATTCTTTTGTCCTGTGGCATGGTGGGAAAGAAACTATCTCTGTAGTGTATTCCAAAGTGACTCATTATGGGTGACAAGGAAGCAGGGGTGTTGTTCCATGACAGCAGCACTAAATCTAATAGTCCCTACTCTGCAAGTAGTACATATGTTTGTTACTTAATTTATTAAAATGATATTACCTAAAGCCAGTTAACTAGGTAATACAATTATTTAATCTCGTAATATATAATGTTTTGAACACCTGTCATTAGCTATCCTCTGAAGCAAATTCTAATTTTCATTTTAACTACTCTTTTCTAATTTGGACTTTGAAGGTCAACAGAACATTTCTTTAGAAGAATCATTAAATATAGATTTGACTCATAGTCTCACGGATTAATAAGGTGACTTTGACTTTATATTTTATGTTGCTATGCCATTTTTACTATTCAGTGTTTACTAAGGCTATGATATGTTCGTGGTACCTGTGGTGTGCTATAAATGTAGACATTTTTCTTCCCGAAAGGACTTTGAGATTCCTAGACATTACCTATTCTATTTTGCTTGCTTAGTTTTCTATGTGTTCATCATGAAATTACTCCAAAACTTCCCCCAAATTATCTAAACATAATTTAAAGATAATAGATAATATGTGAACTACTCAGTCATTTTTACTCTAATTTCACAAAGTAGTTAATAGTAGTTGATTTTTAATTTCATTCATCTAGGACCTGCTCTACAAGTCAACTGAGGATATGTAATCTAGATCTGGTAATTCATGTAGCCTGCTCTCCTGGAAGCTCGCCTTTCTAAAAGAACTCGTCACTTTCCCGGCTTCCCTTTGTAATAAACATCTCCATAATCTATGCCTTCTCTCTTGACTTACTACCTCGTTTAATGGAATATAGTCTTGGTGTGCCAGAAAGAGTATTTTTGATGTATTTACTTATGCATATATAAGTCCTTGTGTATACTTATGCATATATAAGTACATATACTTATGCATATATGTCTTTGTGCATATCATATATTTATATATATAACACATGGTAATAACTATATATACTAGATATATATGTATTCACTGCTAATTCTATGTAAGTGTATCGGTTACTTTTCTCATTAAATTTGACAAAAAAAAACAGTAGTAACAGAAGGAAGGAAAGCTATAGTTTGCTCACAGATTTCAATGGTGTTGATCTATCATAGTGGAGAAGGTATGGAGGGGAGAGCCGGTCCATGGCAAAAGGTCATGTGATACAGAGGAGGCGGCTGATATATAAGCATATCAAGAAGCCAAGAGTGTGTATGACAATGAGAGTAACCCTCAGACCCACCCCTGTGGGCTGCTTTAGTTGCTTGTCCCTACATCCATCGGGTTCTACAGCTTCCCCAAAACAGTCCCACCTGGAGGAGAACAAAGCTTCAGATAAGCCCACTCAATAACTTTCTTATTAATTTGACATCGAATTCCTCTTATTCTGTTTTGCAGTTAGAGATTCTTGGGCACAAACCTTCTCTGATTGTCTCTTTAATTTTCTTATCTTCTTTTCTCCCCCTTACTTTCCATGTTTACCACATAAAAAAAACCACTTCTGGAATATTTCCCTATTTTCTGACACTTCTAAATTAATGCTTTCTTTACATGTTAATATTTTGATACACAAAAGGTGATCTTTCCCTTAAATATCCTCTTCAAGGAATAATTTTCAATAAATGATTTATTTTTAATTACGTGGGGGAGATGCAGAGGGATATGCATGTGGGCATCAGAAGTGAGGAGAGTGTGTTAGACGCCCGGGAGCTTGAGAGCCTGACCAGTGTAGTTGCTGGGATCAGAATTCCGGTCCTCTGGAAGAGCAGGAAGCACTCTAAAGGCTTTTATGCTTGCTGTTCTCCAGGTCCTATGGCTTCCTTCACACAGGGTGTAAACTCGGCTTGACTTTCTTGCCCTGCCAGCCAGCTCTCATAAGGCTGGAAGGTGCTGCATCAGATACCAGGAGAAAAAAATAACAGTTTTAACCATCTGTGAATTCTTCAAGCTACACTAATAATGGCCTGGCAAGATTTTCCCATTGGTACAATGGACATGAATATTACAGGAATAGCCAGCCACTTTCTGATTGGACGTAAAGTCCTGGCTAGGTCATAGTCCTAGGGGACAATTTAATACTATCAGTCATGTAAATTAACATAATAATGAACTGCCCCAAGTTCTTAATTTTTTTTTTTTTTTTTTTGGTTTTTCGAGACAGGGTTTCTCTGTAGCTTTGGTTCCTGTCCTGGAACTAGCTCTTGTAGACCAGGCTGACCTCGAACTCACAGAGATCCTCCTGCCTCTGCCTCATGAGTGCTGGGATTAAAGACGTGCGCCACCTGGCACCCAAGTTCTTAATTTTATATCCATAGATACAGTATGTCACGTAACTCTCACCAGAGAAGCTTCTTTTTGCATGGCAATTAATGCAGAGACTCACAACGGGCTGACATGCAGACTCTGGGATTGCAGAATGCTCAGTTCCAAATAAGATAGCTATATCATGCTCCATCTCCTGTAAGACTGATAGATCTTTGTGGAAGGGGAGGATGGAAGGAATATAAGAACCAGAGGTTGTAGACATGTACAGTGAAGCGGTCTTTGTGGTAAGAAAAGTACCATATGAATTCAGAATAGCTGTGGCTGCACACAAAAGCAAGCCAACAAAATCTCAGCATGGGTAGGAAGGGGTTCAGAAATCGCAGGCTGATCTGAAATCTGTTGGCACTTAGTGGTTGCTGGGGAGAGTCAGTTTTCTTCAGGGATATGGCCCCTGAGAGGCTACTATGATACGGTAGATGGTCCTATGCCCATGCACATACAGGTATCACTAAGTAGACTCAGTGGGTTTTTTAAAATTAGCACCTGAAGTTTGGAGGGAAAGTAGGGTAGACAGAGGAATCAGAAGAATTATAGTAGAGGAGGAATACACACACACACACATAGGTGCTTGTGTGTGTGTACATTATAATATATATATATATATTTGATCAAAAGTTATGTGCATGTATGAAATTCTCAAATATTTTTTATTGATTTATTGAGCTCTACAATTTTTTCTGCTTTCCTCCCTGTGTCTCCCCTCCCCTTCAACCCTCCACAAACGTCCCCATGCTCCCAATTTACCCAGGAGATCATGTATTTTTCTACTTCCCATGTAGATTAGATCTATGTAAGTCTCTCTTAGTGTCCTCATCGTTGTCTAAGTTCTCTAGGATTGTGGTTCGTAGGCTAGTTTTCTTTGCTTTATGTTTAAAAACCTCTTTGAGTGAATACATGTGATAATGGTTTTTCTGCAAATCTTAAAAAAACAAAATAGGCCGAATAAAGAAGGGGCTTCTCTAGTAATGAACTTGGAAGGGGGAGGTGGAGGGATCAGGAGGACAGGAGAGAGTAGGAAATGGATTTGGCATGTAAAATGAGAAAAAAATAGCGTCTTAAAAAATAAATTAAAAAATGGGGCAATGAGAAGAATGCAAGATAGTAAATACTGGTTATACTCGCGACAGTTCCAGTCCTTTACGAAAGGAAAGTCTAAATATGAATTCAAGTCTACTCTTCCTGACAAAGGTTCTTAACCAATGAGAAGGCTTATTTGATGAGGAGACCAATGATTTGGTCCAGTGGAATGAATCACTTTAAGAATCACTCTTGTCCCATGAACATCTAGGACAATTCATAGCCATGAGACATCACTTTTATAGATGGAAATAATCCTTATACTAAGGGATGTGTAATTTGATTTAATATTCTAAAATCTCTGCAAGCCTGTAATATCCTGGACAAATTTCCCCTCCTGTTTATTTTTATTTTTGTTAAATATAGTCTAGTTGGATAACTCAGCAGGCAAACCACTTGTTGCCATGCCTTATGACCTGAGTTTGATCCTCGTTGGTACATACCTGGTGGAAGCAGAAAAACAACTCATTCAACATTGTTCTCTGACATTCATTTATTTTCTTATGACCTTCCCATGCACTCAAGGGTTGATACCCCTGCTTCAAATGAACAAATAGCATAATAAAAATTAAAACATATAAGAGTTTGCTTTATATTGCTTTATTGTTTTTTCAATTGCATTATCATCAAAGAATTCTAAAATTTATTCATTCATGGTTCAGGGAGCATAGAGAGGTTAATGAGAAGAAAATCCAAACAGAAACCTTGAATAATCATCTAGCTTAAAACACTTGCTACAATTATTGAGGTATTTACTGTAAGAGCCCCTTTGAGACATCATTGGATCTAGTGATTGAGTGTTCAGGAACAGGAATTTTTATGAAATAAACATCCTGTGTAGAACAATTAGCAGATGCTCTTTCCGGAGACCCATGGCCTTCATTGGAAATTGTTCTTTAATCATTTTTCAAAATTTCCCTCCACTTATGGTCTTTGCTTTCCAATGAGATTTCCTTGAGTATTCTGAACTATTCTGAATTTCTTACCTTTGCTTTCTAACTTTTTACTGCTTTTTTTACACTCCACTTTTACATTTGCAAATATTATACCGACGAAACCTGCTGATCTTTTTATTTGCAAGTTTATATCCTTGTTTTTTCATTCATGTTAATAGCATCATATTTGGGGTTTGTGCACACTACTAATTCATTCCTGACCTTCTGTCCCTCTTGTTATTTCCCTTTCCGTTCCTATTTATTTATTTTCTTAATATCTCTTTCTTTCTTGATGACAGCGTCTCGTTATATTTTTGAGGCTGAACTGAAGTCCCATATTTAGCTTAAGATGACCTTAAGTTTAAAGATATCTCTTTGAGTCCTGAGCACTGTAATTCCAAGCTTGTACCATTGTGCCCAGTCTATAGTCTATTAGGTTTCTTTTTGCTGCCTGGAACAACCTTCTGTTTGCTTCCTTTTGCCTGCTCATTTGTTTCTATATCTTGAGGGCCTCTCACAGATTTTCCATCTTTAGCTCACTATTTAATCTTAATTCATGAGTAAGAGATTTTAAACCTGATTGGCTTTGTTGTACACTTGAGGGGCTTTGCAACTCCAAGCTACTTTGTTAAATTTCTGGGGGAATCACAGGAGTCAGGATTTTTGTCTTACTGTTTAGGAGATCAAATTCCCCAGCAAAGAATCTTTCCGTTTCTATCTACAGGAGAGTTATCTGGGGGCAGGAGGGTCTGAGTAGAAGCTGGGGCCTTTATATTAGGTATATATTTGGGACCTGATCATAGTCCAGTGTGACCATTGTGGTATGCATCTCCTTTTGAAAATGCTTGCTTTTTCCTCTGGTGAACACATTTCCAGGCTTGTGGGAAGGAAAGGCAGAACAGTAAAGAGACGAGGATATCAGAGAGTGATGGTTGCTAAGCAGCCTCTCTATCCTCTAGAAGTAGAGGATGCTTTCTGTGATTCTCCAAGCGTAATTTGGATTTCCCATAGCTTTTTCATCTGTCACCTGTTCCTAACTTTTACAGTTGTGAGCCCTCTTCCAACCATTTCTCCGAGCCCCTTTGTGATTGTCTTTGGATTCTATCCTTTTACAAGTATTTATTGAATATGTTTTCAGAGCCCTATCTTAGAAGATACTGTATGGTACAATTTTCACTTTTGACTCCCACAGTATTTAACAATGTTTTGCATGTAGCAGACACAAAACTGGTATTTGTAGTATTGAATAGATGGGTGCTTTGAGTACATCAAAGATATATAATGGATCATACATCACATAGTACAGACATTTTTATTTAGCAAACTCAATGCTACTTTCTTCCTTCTGCTAATGCAGCAATACATAGTCTGATGAATTAAAATAATATCTATATAAAGATGAAGTTCACAATAATTCAGATGGGCATTGTATTTATTCGATATTCTGATCTATTCAATAAATACTAATTGAGGAACCACGATGTTATTAATAATCATTGTTTGTGTTTTATCACAAAATGTGCCTATTATAAAATGCAAATAATTCATTTAGTAGGAATGCTTTCTTTATGAATGTTTATTGATTGAGATTTGTTAGTTCCCAAATCAATAGTGGATCGAAGTAAACATTTATTCAGCTTATGTGTATCATTAAACACAACTTTGATATGTAGACTATCTCATTTTGTTTAAATGTAATAATGCAAATGTAGTTTTAGTTTATTACTTCTGTAGAAAACTTTATCAGATTTCTAAGGAAGCAAGAATCTAATTAAAATGTATTAGAAATTTGGCTAGAATTAGGTTACTATTATTAATATTTCTTTCAACCAGAATTATATCTGAAGCCACTAGATTTCAATAAATCAGACTTAGTTTTTTCTAGATAATATAGTATTTCCTAGTGGTATAATATTAGATATTTTTTACTTGACTATTTGATCTGTACCAGCATATATATATATGTATATATATATGTATATATATATTATTAGCCATAGATATTTCCTTTTTCCATTTTAGGAGCAAATAAGTTCCTTGTAAAATAGGACATTCCTTTATAAACATTTGTACGGACTATACTTGTATTTCATTGATGAAAAACAAAGTCTATTGTTTCAATTCAGACAGAATTATTGAAAACCAAATGCCTACATAAAAGATAGCAGCATATTTAACAGATGTACATAAGTATATTACTTGTATTTATTTATTGTTTGTGTGTATGACAACATGCATGTGGAAATCAGAGCACAATATGTAAGAGTCTGTTTGCTCCTTCTATCATCCAGATTCCAGGGATTGAATTCAGGTCACAAGGCTTGGCAAGCAACTACATTTACTGCTCTGAGTCATTTTACCTACCCTAATGTACACATATTTTTTTAAATGAAATAATATACTAGTATACATAATTCAAAAGTAGAGAAGACTCCTTTCTTTGATTGTAAGTATTTAGCACTTTATGATTCTTTTGTCATATGAATATCATTAATTGGAAATCAAATAACTGTTGTTTACTAAATACCTTCTAAATGCTGGATATCTAAAATTTATTTTATTTCTATTTAAAAGTATGAGTGTGTGTCTCTCTGCATGTTCATGGGCAGGTACACACAGAGGTAGAAGTATATTGTGACCATATGTGGGTTTTGCTATCTAAACTGGGGCTGTCTCCCAGATCAGGAAGCATGCTTAACCTCTAAACCATTGCTCCATATGTTTTTTTTAAGCATTGAACTCATTTGATGTTGATGGCATGTACATGGGTAAAGAGTCATTCACCAGAACATGGGTACAGACCTGGGACAGCATCCCTAAAGAAAACTGGTGATTCCCCACTCCTGGCAGCCATGACTGAAATAGTTCCTTGGCTATGTGTGGGTGTGTTGTGAATTTCCCCATTCATATGGAAATTTTGAGTGGTTTGATCTTATGTAGGTCTTGTGCACGCAGGTTCAACTGCTGCGAGTTCCTGTGTACAAAGGCCCTATCATATTCAGAACATAGTGATTCACAGTAGTCCTCGGCAACCTCTGACCTTACAGTCTCTCACCTCCTCTTCTTCACTGATGATCTTCGTGAAGGAAAAGGTGTCCCATTAAGGCCTTGTCATTCCTTACTCTCTTAGTCACTATACTGTGACCAACAGCAAGTCTCTATCTACCCACAAAAGAAGTTTCTCTGGTGAGGCTTGAGAGCTGTACTAATCTGGCAGGTTGGGGAAGCAAGATCTGCCAAATAATTTTAACATTCGTTTGTTAATTAATCCTATAAAGAAATGCCAAACCTTTATTCTAACTATATAAAAATCCAAACCAAACAATATGAAGTGAAATATCACGGCTAATTGCAGTCACAGTAGGTAATACCCACTGAAGGTGGATTCCATGGGTATAGCGGGTAGGGAACGGGGTTTCTAGAGTCTGCCTGTACTTAGGCTTCCCCTTTCTGTATTTTCATTTGCCTGCTGTCATATAATATCCAGTGTTAATTTCCAGAATGAGAAAATTTAAAGTTTTAAATGGCACTGTGTTTTTGGCCATCACGCAATTTCACACCACTCTGTCTTTCCCAGAGTGAAAATCATCCTCCATATCATCAGTCATTTTCTGCCTTCTCACAAGCTAAATGGAGGTGGGAAAGCATAGGAAATGTTGCTTTAGGAACTCAGACATCCATCAGTAACCTACACTAGTAGCCTTCAAGGAAAAGGGGAGACTCTATAGCATCATTGGATCCTCTCTACCTGTGTGGAACTGGGATCATTAATTGCTCCTATTTTTACATATTAAAGGATGCCTGGGACGTAGCAGAATGACTCAAAACTACCAGGCAAAAGTCAAACCCAAGTGGTTATCTGCAAAGTTAGTATAAGGATAATCACTTGAGAAATAGTGTGTTGAAAGTTACAGAAAGAAACTCTTCACAATGCACCTGACACTGAGTGCATGTCACATTTCACACCACAAAGTTCAAGACAGAGAGCTGTTTTCAAGGCTGGCTTACTGGACAAGATCATAAAAGACCCAGGTTCTTCCCATTTTCTTTTTTGCCAAGTCAGATTGCCTTAAAATATCTGGTTTATTTGATAATAATATGAAGGGCAAATTATTTAAACTCTTAGCATATTAAAAATGTAACTGAGGACAATGAGACTGTAATCTCAGTTTGCAAGTAGAAACATGAAAACTAGGACCTTGTCAGGGTTGGTGTTCTGATAACTTAGTGTAGTGGTCTAAAGAAAAGCGGATCCCATAGACTCATATGTTTAAATGCTTAGTCATCAAGGAGTGGAACTGTTTGAAAGGATTATAAGGATTAGGAAGTCTGGCCTTGTTGGAGTGAGTGAGGCCTTGATGGAGGAAGTACGTCATGGAGGGTGGGCTTTGAGGTCTCAAAAGCTCACAGCAGACCAAGATATTCTCTCTCTCTCTCTCTCTCTCTCTCTCTCTCTCTCTCTCTCTCTCTCTCTCTCT
>NW_026067930.1:21169056-21272055 GCF_014885135.2 Alexandromys fortis | reverse complement strand
CTCTCTCTCTCTCTCTCTCTCTCTCTCTCTCTCTCTCTCTCTCTCTCTCATTCTCTCTCTCTGTCTATGCAGTTACAGTGCTGTCATGCTTCTATCCAGCCCCTACCATGATGATAAAATGGACGAACCCTCTGGAACTATAAGCACGCCAATTAAATTCTTTCTTTTATCAGAGTTCCCTTGGTTGTAGCATCATACCTTATGAGGTCAACATGATACCTTTAGATTGTTGTGAGCCTTAAGCCAGTTAAAATCTATGGGGAGCTAAGAACTGACTCTGGCCCACTTGAAGTGCTACGTCTGACTTCCTCATCTTTGTTGTTATGTTATCATGACAACATCCAGAAGGAAATAATAATGCCGTTCTCACAGATTTGAATAAGCTTATTTATCCAGGCATGGTTGAACAGTCCTACAATTTCAACTGTTTAAAAGGCTGAGGCTAAAGGGTTGCAATTTCAAGGCCAGTCTGTAAAACTTAGTGAGACCCTGGTGCAAAATAAAATGGAGATACAAAAATAGAGGGCTGAAGATATTGCTCAGTGGTGTGGTGATTACCTAACACGTTTGAAGCCCTACGTTCAATATCTACTACAGCAAAGGTACTAAATGAATAAATAAATGATAAACATAGATAAAGAAACCTGGTTTTTCATTCCAAATTTTCCTCTTCTATGGTTATAATGACAGGAGTTTACTTCTCTCCTAACATAGTCACGATATAATATAACAGGGGTGCCTTTATGTCAATAGATGGGCCATAAGAACCTGAAGGCAACATCATCCTCTGCAAGCAAAGCCCTGATCCACACAGGGCCATACAGAAGACATACTTTCAGCAAACTCCCTTGTGTATGGTATAACAAAGAATCTGTCAGCATAGGTTTAATGGAAAAAAACAAGGAGCAAGCAATAGCCAAAGGCTGGGTACACATTCTACTGTGGAGCTGCCATTTGGTTGAAAATCTTGTTTCTTCATCCCAAAATGGGGACAGTGTTACCCAGAGATGTTTTGTCAAACTGACCTAATGGCATCTTCTTCCTAGGTCTCTATTTACAGTGTGTTTCTATGAGAACTGCACACTCAACCAGTGGCTGTCCTTATAAACGAACACTTTGTCAGTTCTCTTTGGTCAAGGACACACAGATATCATGGTTCCTGGCCAGGGTCCACAAACAGGGAAGACTCATACTGCATATCCATCTTTATCAGAGAGAAGTTTTAGAAACCACATCTGATAAAGTATGTGAAAGTGCTCTGTCATTCACCAGACACTACATAGCAACACAAGATGGGGATAATTTACCCCTACAGGACTCCGATCCATCTGCAGGGTTGGTAGATTACCCTTTTCTGGTAATGGATTAATGGCAGATGAGCAGCATTAGGAGCTGCAAGGCTCATTAACCCATGACACCAGTATCATAGTTATAAAAGTGAACAACTTTATGGAACACATATTAGCAAGAACATTAACAAAAATGATCAGGATTTAATGTTTCCTAATGGGCCATTATAATTTTTTTTCATGAAGTAGATTAAAAAATATATGAGTCTGTGGCTTAGATATTAATATTGTTCTAAAAAGCCAGTGTCAGGATGTTTATATACACATGGAGACTTTCTCCCTTTGGCCTGGGAACTGGGATTCAGAGAAAAACAGCTGTTTGAAATCATTTCTCAAGAAACTTAACCAAAATTTACCATCCTAACATCAAGATGTGTCTGATTGAGTAAATGAATTAGGAGTTCACAGCAACAGTAGACTTATTCTGGTTTCAATGCTTCCTAAGAATTACTGTAGAAAGAACTTTACATAGTGGTGCTTACCTATAAACCCAGCTTTGGGAAGCTGAGCAGGAGGACTGCCATGGTTTCAAGTCTAGTTAATAATTACCACAGCAGCCAAAGAAATGTAGCAACAAAATGGCTCATCTATATCACCCTCTTCAAGACTCAAGCTACTTCCCAGAGAGTCAGGAAAAGATATAAGAGCCAAAGGATGGGGATGGTAGTGCCAAGAACTGGTATCTTCAGGATATCACAAGGCCATTGCACCCACAAACTACTGTGAAAGACCTGAAGGATTATGGGCAGGTTTTGGGTCCTGGGAGAAGAAGAGAAGTTTTTCTCAGGTGTAGCCACTGATAAATTTTCCATGTTCCCTCCATACTCAAACAAGCAGCCACAGTTGAACTCAGTGGGTCCAAAACAGAGCATCAAAGTAGGAGGAGCTTGTTAAGAAGGACTACAATGGGGGAGGAGGGAGGAGGAAAGGTGACTGAGGGAATGAAATTCCCCAAGCTCAGGTTACGTATATGTGAAATGTAAATAATATGAAAAATGTACAAACCTCACTGTGGTGAAATAGCAAATGATATACAGGTAACTATGAAGTTTACCACAAATGCAGATTTAACCGAGGCTGAAAATAGTTCCATATTCAAAATGGGAAGTGTAAGTTATGATAACTAATTCAGTTGCATGGCTTTAATTTGTTTCAAATATGTCTCTATGTGAATATAAAAAGTGAGCTTCATGTTGCTAAACATAAAGCAAAGAAAACCAACCAACAAATCACAATCCCAGAGAACCTAGACAACAATGAGGAGCCTAAGAGAGGCATACATGAATCTAATCTACTTGGGAAGTAGAAAAAAGACAAGATCTCCTGAGTAAATTGGGAGTATAAGGATCTGGGGAGAGGGTTGAAGCGGAGGGGAGAGACAGGGAGGGGAGCAGAGAAAAATGTAGAACTCAATAAAAATCAATAAAAAAAGTGAGCTTCATTAATAGAATAACAAACCTTTAAAATTTATTGCACAAAACAGTTTACCTCCAAACCTTCACGGTAGCAAATCAGATAAAAAATTACGCATGAAAGAATATAGCCCCTAACTTCTCAGTGCTGGTCTTCTGTAGATTGTTTCTTTGTTCCCTTCGGTTGTGGTCATGGATTTTCTCAGTGAGCATTTCATACTTTAAGTAAAGCAACCTCAGCAAGGAGGCTGTGGTAATGGAAGGACCTTTTCTTGTCATGCCTTTCTGGAGCTGTAAAGCTGCCTGCAATTACTGTTAAGTAGCTCCCTGGTACTTTAGCCCTGGCATGAATGATCCCAAAGGGATGCTGGCTTTATTGACTAAATTCCAAGAAATACAGTCAAATCAATTTGTTGAGTTTTACATATTTTAATATGACTTGCTTAATCCATGTAATGTTTTTCCTTAATACTATAAGCCAATTTGTCTGTATAAACATGCTGCTATTACCATGAATATTATTCATTTTAGCATGTGGTTGAAAATATTTGATTTGGTGAAACATTTTTCAAAGTAGCTTAATGAAACAAGAGGGAACAGATGACTCTATCCTCTGACACCAACCCTACTTCATTTGAGTGTCACCTGAAGCAAGCATACCTATATTTAGTCATTTTCTTTTCTTTCCTTTTGATTATTTTATATAAAGTGTCACCTTTAAATGTTCATGTCTGTTTTCTCATGTTCAATTTTAGTTTGAAGTTTATGATTAAGCCTTTAAAATACATGGATTTGAGCATGTGTAGGTTTGAGCAAATGTAGTCCTTTCCGCTGGTGCTGTTTCCTTCTATCTGCCATCTCCTTGTGTCAAACAGGAGTCTGGGTAGTTTCTCTCGAAAACTAGCTTTGAAGATTGCAATCCAGCCTAAGAACCCTTGCAACATCTGGGATGAGTTGGCCCTGTGAATTCTTGACTTTAGTTGAGAAAAATTCACCAACAGAAACTCATTATATGCTTGCCAGATACACATGCACACAAAGACGAACTCAAGTCTGGTCTTTGTAACTGCAACAACAGTGAGAAAGACAGGGAAGAAAGAGAGAAGTAATGGTTTAACACAGGAGGTTCCTGGAATCAAAAGAACACAACTCTGCTGGTGATCACTGTTTCCCTATAGACCAGTGTTCTGCTTCTTTCTATACTAGGATTCTGATGAGTTCAGGTGAATTATTATTTTAACAAATCAGAATTCATGGTAGCAGACAAAAGGCAAGCATATTAATAAGGAAAGGCTGGATTAATGTTGATGACCAGGTCAGGTCAGGAACATTAGATATATGCATATAGGGAACACAATGAATCGATGAAATCACTCTTACCTCATAAGTATACAAAGACTAGAGTAGAATATCTTGACTACTTCATGGGTAAATATTCAGCATAAGATGGTCTTTAGAATATAAAAAGTCAGATCCTTCGTCAGAAATCTAAGAACCTCAACAACATCCCTACTGCTAAAATAGGTCAGTGTCCTTTCCGCTGGTGCTGTTTCCTTCTATCTGCCAGCTCCTTGTGTCAAACAGGAGTCTGGTTAGTTTTTCTCGAGAACTAGCTTTGAAGATTGCAATCCAGCCTAAGAACCCTTGAAACATCTGGGATGAGTTGGCCAATGTGCTATGCTCCTCTAATCATCTGTGTGCTTTATCATCAGATGTAAGAATTTTACTTGGGTTTGGAGAAGTAGCTCAGTGGTTAAAAACACTTGGTGCTCTTGCAGAAGACCAGGTTCACTTCCCAGCACTCATATAGCGGTTCTCAACTCTCCATAGCTCAAGTTTCAGGGGATCAGATGCTTCTGTATTCTACAAGCACCAGGCATGCATATGGTGCACAGATATACATGCAGGCAATATAATCACACACAGAACTAAATAAATATAAAAGAAAAAATGCACTAGCTACTAAATATAATAACCACATTTCAGACAGAGACACTAACTAGGAGACCCAATTTATGTGAAATTATAACCAAATTGAGTAACCAAGCTATGAAGCTATAGTTTATACGTCCCAAGGTATAATCTATTATAACAATGAGAATGGTTATATAAAAGACCCAGAATGTTTTCTATAATAATTCTTTGTATTTTATGATGAAATGATGGCCCTAACACATTTATGCATCACCATTAAATTACAGGAACACCTTTATTTCTCTGTTAATAAATAAATATGCATTGTATGTGATATACTCTATTATAGGCTTTTTGAACATTTGAGCTTTAGAACAATTTCATCATAATTAATAAAGTAAATGACTATGGAATACTAGGAATTATTAGCTGTCAAAATTACCAATGAATTCATACTTTATTAATTGTAATCATGTCCAAACTTGACCAATCAACTGCAAGATTTACTAAATTTCTCCATAAAATTCTTACACACCAATCCATCTTTTCTCTGATAATTACAGTTTTTATTTCCTGCTATCTTTTTTTTCTCCACTCATTACTCTCCAAAGTCAATGATGGCAAAATCCACCAAGTAATTCATCTGGTCTCTTACTTGAGTTGGTGCTGTTGGTTTGCTGAGTTGGGAGAATACTATTTCAATCCTTAACAAATATGAAAAGGAGTTGAGAGGAAGAGGCTCATTCTTCCTCAGGTTACCTTGCCCTTGACAGAAGGGAACTGGCCTATTTTCAGCTTGAAAAAGTATTTAACTGCATGTTTTTGGTTATGTGATATCCATCTAGACTTATGTGAACTAATTTGGTGTGCACTATGTGTCTGTCCCTTTCCTTATTTCCTGGGCCTTTACTGATGACCATGTAATAATGCTTGCTGTAATTTATAATACTGCAGAATCATAGGAGGAGAGAGTTAGAAATACTCATATTTTATATAACTTTGATGGCACGTATTCCTGTTTCCTATGGCTTATTCTGTACTAGTGTAAAATATCCTTTTCAAAATCATGTGTTAAAATTGTTCATTTTGGGGTACCAGTAAGATGTCTCAGAGGGTAAAGGTGTTTACTGTGTAATCCTAGTGACATGAATCCCATCCTAAGAACCCTCATAAAGAGGAAATGAGAAAACTGACTTCCAAAGTGGTTCTTTGGTCTCCACAGATATGCTATGGCACATGCACCCACATACACATATTATTCACACACAAACACACACACACACACACACATATATATCCATACATACAAACACATGCACAAACACACATATGCAATACACAGAAACACACACAATTTTAAAAACAGCTAATTCAAAATAGCACTAATTTAGTATATATCTTTCCCTACATAAAGGATGGATCTTTGAAGTAGACTTCTGTTGTAGGAGGCTGCTTGTTTGCTCATGGTTTCTCAGCTCCAAAATAATCACACAGAAACTATAATATTTAAACCACTGCTTGGTCAATGATTCTAGAATTTTTCTAGCAAACTCTTACATATTGAATTAACGCATTTCTATTAATCTGTATATCGTCACATGGTACTGACCACTCAGCATCTGTCTCTGGTTGGGCTATATTTTTCTGTGTTAAAGTTAAAACCTTCATTTTTGTTTAAGCACAAAAGGGGAGATGATGTGGGATTCCCTCTGTATGCTGTGAATACCATTGGTTAATAAAGAAACTGTCTTGGACCTGTGCAGAGTAGAATAGAGTAGGTGGGAAAAACTAAACTGAATGCTGGAAAAAAAAAGGTGGAGTCAAGAAAGACCATGGAGCCTAGAAGGGAAATATGTGTATTGCAAATAATATAGTTTCTGTGTGATTATTTCGGGAGTTTGAGTAGGCTGGGAATGAACAAGCAACCTCATATAACAGACTTCCTCAGTACTAAAACGTAAGGAAAGACCCTGGGATAGAAATCAAAATTTTACACAATGTGCCTCAAGAGTTGCTGTGCTGAGATTTGGTATTAGTCTGAAACCAGATAATGCTAAAAAGGTCAGTGGAAATAAAAATCCAGGAACTAAGGAGGGATAATTGATAACTTGACAGAAGTTCAAGTATTTTAATTGTCCATTTATTTAAAGTACGAACTTCAACCCATGACCTGCTGCACAGAAACTTTCTGTTACTGTTTCCCTGATGGTGACATAGAGTGTTAAGCAAGTGCTGCCTACATCTCAGTCACCATGCCTGCTGTGCAGTGTCTACCTTGGAGTTCTTTGAGGCCTTATTCAGCCAAACGCACCCGAAAACACTGTCTTTCAAAAAGGAGAAATAAAAATTTTATGTTTATCATTTTGTCCTTGATCTCTTCCTTCAAAATCTCTAAATTAACTTCTAAAGTTCCAGAATGTCTCATTCACAGAAAAAGAGTTGTCCCAGGATGGATTGGCTCTTATAGCCTCAGAAAAAAAATGGCATGTCCTACTTACTAAATTAATGACTTTTACCCCTCCCCTCAAACCTGGGTTCTTTTATAATGTTTCTTAGTAGACCCAGTTGAATATTTTAAATAATAAATAGCATGCCAATGGGCCTTATCATTGGTTGATAATATTATCTAAGCATCCTATCATTAGACTATATCAATTTTTGTAAAAAGCACATAATACATAAACAATTCTGAATCAAGCTGTTTTGATTCTATATTCTCTAATGTATTTAACTGACATAGATTATGCATCCTAGATTATAAAGAGCTAGTTAGGACATGAATTATTTCACACTGTGTTGAATTAAGAACAATGTTTCAGATATTGTAGCCTCATGACACTTTTAAGTTTATCATGATCTATCTATAGTGACATTTTTTCATAAGGAGCAAACCTATGCTGTTTAAAGACTCTTGTGGACTCACTTTTAGTTATAATTTTATTTTATTCTAGTCACAAAGGCTCAGAATCTCACATTATTACATATTTATAAAGATATACTTTACAGTGTCTAGAAATTCAGTTTGAATCTTTTTTATATCTTCCACTTGGGAATGCAATTCTGATAATTTCATGTATTTTGGTTTGGTCTGTGTAAATTATGAATTGGCATCATTGCTGGTTTTTCTCTTTTGGCTTTTTGAGAGTTCCTCTGTGTAACCCTGGCTGTCCTGTAACTCTGTAGAGCAGGCTGGCCTCGAACTCACAGAGATCTGCCTGCCTCTGCCTCCCATGTGCTGGGATTAAGGTGTGTGCTGCCATTGTTCAACAGTTTTCTTTATGAGTCATATGAGAACACTCCAAGAAAACAAGAGTGCAGTGACCTGTTTCTTCAAACACATGGACTTATTCTTGGATTGTGTTCTCATGCTTTTCCCAGGGATAGCAGATGGGACTGAGTTTACTTCAGATTACTGATTATTACTTGCTGTTGTTATTCAACTAAATGTTTAAACTAGCCTTTATATACTCTATGGAAAAGCATGTTTTGCCATGTGTGCCTTGTCCTTGTGACTGTATACACTCGACCTTTACTCAGGTGACCGTATAGACTGTCTGATGCTCTGAATAAAGCTGGCTATGGCATGAAAAAAAAATAAAGACTCTTGTGTTTTGGCAAAGGAGACAGAGCAAGATAGCCAGTGCTCCTGAGTCTTAACTATTGAGATCAGCACTTTAGAGTCCCTTGAAGGGTTCAGAAGAAGCATAGGAGAAGTTATCAAAAATCTGTAATGCAGAGAGTTTTCTGTTCACTTTTTTCTCCTCTTTTCAATGTTTAACTTTTTTGTTCACTCTCTTGCCATGACTTCTCTTACTGTTCTTCATATGTGATAACGTCATACAGCAGTCATTTGAAAGATCACAGTGATCTACCCACAGTCAATTAGATTCCACTTAGAAGTCCGTTCTTGGAAAGAGCCACAGATTGAGGGGACTGTGTGGATAGAGGCAAATCGGTTTGAATAATAAGATATATGTTCATGTAGATACCTACAAAAATTACATATAAGAAGGCTTTGAATAAAAAACACACAGGCTTTAAGAATAGTCAGTATGTATAAGGCAAATGCCACTGCCTCTTGAAAGAAATTTATACCACATCGTATACTGATTGACAGGATTCCAAATATTATTCAGAAAACTTCAATTCTAACATTTTAAAGACAAGCTAAAATTGTGTTCCTTTAATTAGGAAAATTAAAACTAACTGGGTTCATGGCAGTTAGCATCAATGTGATCATTCACTTTCCAGTGTGAATGAGTCAACGACTTGGAAGAACTTTCCGTTTACAGAGAAAAGAAGATATTCCCATAACTCAGATCTATACCAAAAATATTTAAGGAAAATGTCCTACACTATCATTCTCTTAGAACAGAAATGGGTACCAATAAAACAATGTCTGCTCTTTAGCTGCTCATTATCTTTGTATACTCGCAGGCTATCAAGGCAGTCATTACTTTCTCTTCGCTAGATGAAGGATACATCCAATGTTAAAAAAAGGAATCTGAATTTCCCAAATAGCTCTCAAAGTGAATCAAAAGTTAAATGGCATATGTTAGAAATATTCTCAACATGCATGCAGCTGTAGATGGTAGGGTTAGCATTTTAAACCTCAGCTTACCTACCCCTACAGCAAAGTGATAGCCCTCTCTTCCCTGGGTGCACCATTACTGTTTGAATGTCAAATGTCTCATGTAGTATTATGCATTTCAACAGTTGGTGTCCAGCTAGTAATAATATGTTTAGTAGGTGGCACTCCACTAGAGTAAGTGGGTGCCTGGGTTGGGAGGACTTCCTGGCTTTGCCTCCAGTCCATCTGTCCTTCTTGGTCCATTGAGATGTGAACAAGCAGCCTGATGGTCCACCTATTGTGGATAAGAGCTGGTCCCTCCAGCATACCTTTGCTGCCATAATTTCATGTACCTCCTTAAACTTGAGACAAAATAAGTCCTTCTTCCTTTAAGCTTTTGCTAGGTATTTGGTAATAACAATGTAAATGTAACCAATACATACAAAATCACATGTGAGGATCAAGGCCTCGGAAAGAGGCTAACACACATGCAGCTCTCAGCAGAAATCAACCCCAAGGAATTGCATTTGACTGATTGTCTCAAAAGCCTCCAGATCTTTTAGGATACCTTCTACAAGCCAACCAAGATGGACACTCAGTCAATGGAGACAGGTGGTAACAGATAAGCATCGGTAGAATAGGATTTAAACACAGGCAATTTTATAATTAATCAGATTTCTTTCTAGACTTCATAATTATTTGATCAAAAGAAACAATTAAGAAAATATTCTTTCCTAGCTTGAGATTTTAACAGCATCCATAGTACAAAAGTAACAGTATTATTCTATTTACCAAATTAGCTTTCTAAAAGACATCAATGGAAATATTGTATGACATTTCATTCTCTTAAAGAATTCTGTCACATTGGAACATTATTTTTTCTCTCTAACAAGGATTTTTTAAATTTGAACTGAGAAACAAGCAAGGATATTCTTTCCAGGTGGTAAATGTAACAAAAACAAACGTGATTAGAAATTTTTTCTTTGTGCAAATTAAGTATTATGTGTGTAGACATGCAAATGTGTTCATGATTTATGAGTACACTAAACTATAAATATAACACATTAGTGCCTGCATGAAGCACAAAGGTGGAACAATTTCATGGTCTCAAAAGTCTAATTAGCATAAGAGGCATAATATTGTAATCAAACAATTATTGATTAACACAAAGACAAAGAAGCCAGATGTGTTGAATCATCAGCTGGTAATTACCTAAGTAAACTACAGATGTTAAAAATTCATTGATTATAAATGAAATGTACATCATTGCAATAAAACTTAAATGAAAAGACATATTAACATATGCATATATAAAATAAGTATATTGTAAGTATATATATTTATAAATTGCATTATGTCTGTTTAATAACACTCTTTGGGACATCACTTACATAATGTGTCAGTATTCAAGTATTAGAAGACTTTGGAAGACAATATTCAAGGCATCCTGGTTTTGCCATATGGACGAATTTTGTATTTCTTAAAAGTAGAAGAAACAATATGAACAAAGATGTGGATGGGAATGGACCAAGTAAAAATTAATCACTGGTAGGAGATGCATAATAGTATTTAAAAGACTCATGTGCTTTCTTGAAGAGGGCTGGTGTTCTATGAATCCTCACTGTGCTTCTCAACCCTTGAAGGGTTCTAAAGCACTGATCACATCAGCCAAAATGTGAAATAACCCCAGAGGTCTACTGACAGAGAAAGTGTGGTAATACTCAATAGGAGATTATTGAGCTATAACCAATGAATGAAATCTCATCTGCAAGAACAGGAAGGAGATTAATGTAAAGTGAATCAAACACAGAGAGGTGGCATGTTTTTATTCCTCCTTTTTTCTTCTATGAGACTAGGTAAATCACGTGATCCCACAGAACAAACTAAAATAGTCATTACCTGAGCACAATACACTTTGAATCTAGAGTGCCCTCCAAGTTATGTGTGTTAAAGGCTTAGTGCCAGTAACTAACTGGAAGAGGGTAAAAACATTAGTTGAGGCTCCTGAGAGGAATAAAGGTCAATATACATATGCCCTTGAAAGGGATAGTGGGAAACCAATGATCATATCTATCTGTCTGTCTGTCTCTGCTTTTGACTTTGTCAAAGAGAGTACATCTCTTTCTCCATTTCATTTATTGCATACTGTTCACATGCCCATAAGACAAAAGTGATAGGCCAGGTGACCGTGGATTGAAACCTCCATGACCATGAACCAAAAATATTTCTAAATTAATTACCTCTGGTGTTTTGTCATGGACTGGAAGCTGACATTAGGTAGCAGAAAGCTGACAGGGTAGCACGGAAGGATACGAAGTAGAGGTTGAAGATGAAAAAGTACAGTTAGGAAGGAATAATTCAAGTGTTCCAAGGCTCAACACAGTGAACAACAAACCACTATTTATTCCAAAATGGCTAAAGGAAAACCTTGAATAGTCTAACAGGAATAAATGAGGGAAATCCTAACAGGCTGACATGATCATATCACATTGTATACACATGGTACCCTATAAAATATGGTTCAGATACAGCAGTTGAAACGATTTTAAATATTTAACTTAAGTGATTGAGGCGATAAAGAATAATTAGAAAGTCCCGGATTACTAACTTCTAACTTGTAGAAATTTCCCAATGTTATGTAAAGAAAGACATGAGACTTTGACAGTATAGTCAAGCCTCTCCTGTTGATTACACCACAGACTTTTGCTACTCCTCTCTGCAGAGATGATGGAACCTCCTCCATTTACCTATGTTCTTTACAATTGCACTTAGCGTTATTGTCTTAGAAGAAATCCTTAAAAAAGGGAGGGAGGGAGGGAGGGAGGGTGGGTGGGAGGGAGGGAGGGAGGAGGAAAGAAGAAAAGAGTATTCTTCTAGTGTTTGAATCAGCATGGAAAAATCTTGGAAGTCACCACCCTTCTTTTTTTGTGACTTTTTGAGACAGGGTTTCTCTGTGAAACAGTTCTGGCTGTGATGAAACTCACTGTAGACCACACTGGCCTCAAACTTACAAAGATCCAGCTAGTTGCCTCTGTCTCCCAAGTGCTGGGATTAAAGGTGTGTGTCATCCCCACACTGTGTCACTTTCTAACATGTATGAAACTACAAACAGACGAGTGGGCAGCTCTTAAATATATAGGGCAAGTGAGACCATGAGAAAATTGACACTCAAAATTAGAGCTGTGGATAAAGAGAACCACACTGAATTAAACTGAATGCCACAAATATAAATTCCTGGTGGGATCGTATCTTGGCAGGAAAACTCGGTAACTATTGAACAACAGAGACTTCTGTGTCCAGTGTTAGGGGTAAAGGCTCCAGAGAAACAACAAAGGCAGCAGGAGAACCACCTAGTTCCTTCAGTTTTAACATTCAGTGTTCAACACACTTCTCACAACTCTCAGTAAGTCTCCATGTGCCACTATCGGGGAAGGGAAAGAGACTATTCTGAAATGTAGGACAGCATTCTGTTCCTTACACAATCTTATACATCTATCACTACAGACACAATTTGATGAGCTTCTTTCCATTTTTGCCCAATAACATATTGTATAAATTTCTGCCAATCCGGAATAAATGATATCAATATTTGTCTGCCCATCTGGACTTTTGGTATGTCTTTTTTTTTTTTATCAGAGCTTTGTCTCCTATGGATTTAGCGTTCTTTAAGCCACCCAATCCTCATCTTAGATTTCCTCCATCCCTAGAGCCTTTGCCAGTTCCCTCAGTATTCAACCTTCTAGACCATCTACAGTTTCGGCCTGTGTAATCTGTTAGCCTGAAAACTCTTTTCACTGAAACTGACTTTTATTAATAGTTTGTCTAATCCTTCAATAGATATTTTTAAAAGTTCTTTAAGATTTCTTTATGTATTTTATTATATGTGTATGTGTATTTTTTGCAAATGTATATCTTTGTGCCATGTGTGTACCTGGTGCCCAAGGAGATCAGAAGTGGGTGTCGGATTCCTTGGAACTGTAGTTCTAGGCATTTGAGAGCCACCATGTAGGTTCTAGAAATCAAACTCTGGTTCTGTGTAGGAGCAAGAGCTCTTAACCACTAAGTTATGTCTCCATCACCCTTTCTGTAGGTATTAACATAAATATCTACTCAACTTTCAGAGAAACAAATCCTGGGCACCTTATATAAAGCAATCCTAATCACTGATAGCAAACTACTCATTCATTGTGTAACTCCTGTGTGTCCTTTCCTTGTCACCTGCTTTTCCCTCTGTAATACACATTCCAAATAAAAAGAGATAAGAACTCTTATGTTCTCTCTAAATCCCAATGCGTAGCTAATATTAGAAATACCATGTATCTCACATAATATATAGATGGGCTTTCATTTCTTCATGAAGTGATTGAAACTATGGCATCAAACCCCAGTTTAGTGATAAAGGTTGTATCTGGCCAACAGTCAGTTAACTGAAAAACTCCAGCAATGCACAGCTAGTAAAGATGAGAAATTGAGTATATAAATGCTTAATGACCAAACCCCAATTTGAAGACTGGTTTTTAAGTATGTATGTATGTATGTATGTATGTGGATACAAGGTCTCTTTATGAGCCATACTATCCTTAAATTGTCCCAATCCTCCTCCCTCAGCTTCCCAGGTACCACGATAATATAAGTTTACCTCCACCCCGAGGCTTTTAGACTATTATATTCAACATCAGTGGTACACATTTTATTGATGTTACTTGCAAAAGCATCAACAAATGTCATGTTTTCCCCATGAAAGCTTGAATATTCTGTAGGCCCTTCTATAGCAGCTCTTCTTATTGTAGGAAAGGAATATATAATCACTGCTATATCAATAAAATTGATATTGAATTTTTATTGAATCAATAAAAGTTGTGGAGGATTAATGAAGTCCTGAGTAAATGTGTTTCATTGGCATGAGCATGGCCATGTCTAGGACCCCAGTTTTTCAGGCCCATAAAAATGCCAAAGCTTTCCCTAGGAATGGCAAAGCCTTCCTCTAGTCCAAGCACAGGTGTTATAACTGATTGTCCTTTACCTAAAATTAATATATGCACAAACCACCAACCACAGCTTCTTCCTCCCTGATGATGAAAAGACTAGACTTCTCTCCTACCTCTTACTGAAATTAACTGACCTACCTCCTCCTCTACTGTCACAGTTAGGTCAATTCTTAAGTTGTGCAGGCTTCCAGTCTTTGTATTAAAATATCTAAGTACATAAACCTCTCCTATGAAGCAAAATTTTCTGTGATTCATATAAATCTACATTCTCCCTAAAATGTTTAGTGTAGAGAAGATCATTAGATATGTAGGAAGTTGTCTTACTCTTCTAATTCACATTCAGAAATGCACAAATATTTTGTTCACATGATTTTATTGTATAAATACAAATTCTACCCAACTCTTGAAAACTAAGCAAATTATTTAAGCTCAGATGGACTTCTCTGTAACATATCGTCTTTTTTACTTCCAGTTGTGCTGGCAACTAATAAAAACAAAGTTAAAAGACAAGAAGACAGATGTCTATATAACAGCAAATTCAACAACTCTTTGATCTTCAACTAAGATTAAATAAAAATATAAATATTATTGTTTAGTTGGATCTGTATTTAGAAACAGAGATTGTCTAAAATCAAGCACACACAATAACAAGCAGGTGATATAAAGAATGAAGACAATAATTCTAACTCTTTGGCTAATGAAAACTTGTATAAGAATATACCATAAAGAAATGAATAACGATTTTTTTTGCATGTGAAAGAATACATTGGAAACAATGTGGATAACGTGGGAATGCATGTCTATATGCAAAACTAAGGAGCAACATTTCAAAGGGTTCTTGAACCACTTTTCTGTAGTTCAAATATTTAAAGAACATGGCCTTAACCATAGAATGTAGATCTATCAACAGCTATTTTTCTTAATCTCTCTCAAAAATCACCATCCTGTTTTTTTTTTCCTTCACTGATGACCACAAAAGAAAGACACCACCTGCTCTCCTTACAGCTTTGTGGTCCTTTCTGCATCTCTTCCCACCCTCTACTTTGTTTCATTTTCCGGTTTCTCCTCTCTCATTTTTTTTCCTCTTTGTTCTATAAACCACCCTCTACCAATAGAATACAATTGTTCTTCTATCCTAAATCCATTGCTGAGATACTGACTAGCAAATGATGGAATAGAATAAAAAGAACAGAGAATCAAATAAGAACATTGGCATGTATATTTCATATATACGTGGCAGACACCCACAGAATGGATGATTATCAAAGAAATGGCTCAAATACCAGCCTTCAGCACACATACACAGAAGAAGTGTGTGTAGAAGGCTACATGTAAGAAAGAAATCATAGACAATGTGGTTAGGAAACATTGCCTTGCACATTTATCTGTGTTGTCTCCAGGCTGGCAGCAAGGGGAGCCCTGTTAGATGATCAAGCTTCGCCTTCCCCCTGGCAGGCATTGAAGGAGTGCATCTTTGTAAATTAGGACCTTGCTTTAAGCAAATAAGAAAAATAAAGTTTTGTTTTTTGTTTTGTTTTATTTATTTATTTGAAAAATTACCACCTCCTCCCCGTTTCCCATTTTCCTCCCCCTCCTCCCACACATCTCCCCCTCCCCCCACTCCCCACTCCATTCCCCCTCCCTCTCAAGAATGATTTTTTCTTTTAAATATTCTCTACCTCAAAGTAATAATCCTCATGCCAAAGTGTCATATTTGGGGATGCCAAATTCTGTTACCCTCACCTATATTTCATGAATCCAAACTCCATTGTTTAGTTCATTTTTAATCCTGTAAGTCAAAGGCATCAGTTGCTTCTGTTTTCAACTTTCTTGACAAGGTGAGCTTAAATCATCATATATTATTCTAATTACAAGATCAGAAGGAGAAATGACATTTAAAATATTCAAAATTATTTTAATTTAACTGTGGTTTCAGATTAATCCACCTGCCTGTGTTTAAAAACTACATGTCTTGACTTAGTAACTAAGAGTTTCAACAAAATAAATGGCTTCGAGTATTTATTTATGTATATAAAAACATCAAATGTTATGCATTCCTTCTGTCTGATCTTTCTTGTACAGGAAATTCAGTTGTCATGTGGTTAGTAGTTTTTCTGTGTGTGTGTGTGTGTGTTATAAATACAGAAGTGAAGGGCATAGAAATTAGATACAAGTCTAAAATATAAACTCCATAGCAAACTTTTCATGTCTGGACTTTAAATATAATTTTATGGTATTGATGTTCACTGTCAAATTTTAATACTTTTGGTGAAAAAGCATAGTAAGGCTTATGAGTGGCTGTATCTCTAGAGGTAAGTGAGAGCTATGCTGAGAGGTTTTATGAGTGTAACAAATATGTATGACTGACTCATAAATTGATTTGTGTTTTATTTGTATACATTTTAGTCAAAGTCAAATTGAAAGGAACTTATATTCCGCAATAGCAAAGGTCACTGGATGTGAGGGCTTAAAAAAAGAGAAATTTCTATGGATTCTGAGATCATGTTAATTCATCCTGAACCTAATGAATTCTGTTAAGACGAGAAGAAACACACAGCTTCTTCTATATTAATCAGGACCAACTGTAAGAGATTAAATCTGATGACCAGAAAATAGAGCAGTCGGTGCAAATCTCTGCAGTTTGCCTGCAGGTAAATTTCATTGCATTAAACCAAATTCACCAATGAAAGCAATTATTTTTCTGTAATATTTTTCCCTCTGAGAGTAATTGCAAATGATTCATGTAGCAAATCAACAGACCCTAAAAATGAACTGAAATGTTTTATTGTCAATAAAGCACTATTTCTGTAAAGGTAATTGAATAGCAAACCAACAAGCATGNGATTTTTTAGCATGCCCATAAAAGTTCTTTGCATTCCTTAAGTTGAGGAAAATCTAACCACATAAAGTAGTTTTTTCCCAAGAACTTACTGTAACATCTTTGTGACCTCGTTGCTCACCCTCTGCAGCAGAGAGTTATAAGGGTCAGTTTTCCCACTGCACTGTACGGAGTTCAAATCCGGTGGCATTCAGTGTTACCCATCTGTAAGCTCAAGAGCTTTCTACTTCCTACCAGTTTCCATATGCTATCAGAGTCTCAATCCCCACTTTCAGAAGCTATTAAAGTGGAGATTGTCCTCAGACAGCACTGAAAGTAACTAGAGGAGCAATTATTAGCATGTGCAATTGCCTGACAACCTCTGGTCATACATCGAACTTCTCCAGCCAAAATTTCTGGCCTGAATGACAACAGGCTCTGCTTAGGAGGAGAAGAAGCTGTGAAGCCAACAGAATATGACCTTGCTTCTCCTCCTCAGCTTCCCTGCTATGCAATGCCCTAGTCTGCGCACCCACCCCTCCCTCAGCTGCCCCTGTGCAGTCCCCTGGTCTGACTTATTTCCACTCACCCAGATTCCCAGTTAAGCGATGATCTAGCCCAAAGACCATTTCCTTTCCAAGCTGCGTAACTGTTCAGTGCCTCGGCCTGGGTGCCCCCTGACCACCCTGCATTATCTCTCCTGCTTCACATGGGCAACTGCAATCCTTCACGTGTATCCTGGTTATATTTCTATTTCTGTGAAAAAGACCATATCAAAAAGCAACTTGGGAAGGAAGGGTTTATTTACTTTACTGTTTATTTGGTTTCCATCATGAAGGGAAGTTAGGGCAGGAACTCAAGGTATAAAGCTAGACACAAGAACTGAAGCATTTGCCATGGAGGAACACTGCATACTAACTTGCTTTTCCTAGCTCGCTCAGTCTGCTTATTTTTTATGAGGGCTATTTCATATTGTAATTTAATTATACTGTTTCTTTCTTTCCTTTCCTTCCTCCGAACTCTCTAATATACCCTTCTCTACTCTCCTTCAAATTCATAGCCTCTTTTTGCCACCAGTTGTTATTACATGCATGTATGTATTTTATATACATATATATTGCTAAATATAAACTGTTGTAGAATATTGCTACATGTATGTCTGTTTTCAGGGATGACCATTTGGCAGGGGACAACTAGTTAGGGTGCTCTTCCCGGAAGAGGGTCACTTTTTTAGTTCCCCGCTTTTCTCACTTACTTGTAATTCTTTGTGTAGTATGGGATTTTCCTTATCCAATCTGGCTCAGTCAGCTTTTCTATACTTCCAGGATCACCTGTTCAAGACAACAGTAACCACAGTGGTTGGGTCTTCCCACATCAACTGATAATTCAAAAACCAAAGACCTGCCTATAGGCCAATCTGATAGAATCATTTTCTCAATTAGGTTCTTCTTACTAGATAACTCTAGCTTGATTCAAGTTGACAAAAAGAACTAGAACAATTTGGAAGAGTCATCCCGCCAAAACACAGCCAACAAAATTACACAAGCTAGTAATCGTCCCTCAGTAATAACCATCAACAAAAACTTAGCTTACAAATACAGATGTAGAGCATGTTACTAAGTTAGAAATCAAATTTAAACTGTTATTAACTAAAAAATGACTCTGGTTTGGCAAAGACTGCCACAGAGTGGAAGTCAATCCAGTAAGCAAACAAACGCAAAAGGGCATAGCTGTTCTGATATCTGATAAAAATAGACATGCAACAAAAATAGAAGAGATAAAGAAGGCCACAAAATATTAATAAGTGGAAAACTTCATCATTATTATATAAGGATTACAAATATTTGCACAACAAATATTGGGCTTCCCAGTTTTATAAAACAAACACAATGGACATGAGAGGTCACACAGATGCTGATATAACATTAATGTTAACATTAATGCTACCACCTCATATTTTTAAAATTGTTCATTATTACTATTGTGTATATGTATTATGATGACTGGGGTGGGAATAGCATGTGGAGTTCACAGACCACTTGTGAAGTCAGTTCTTTCTTTCACCTTTACCAAGGATCTAGTGCTCAAACCTAGGTTTCCAGGTTTGCTTTACAAATATCTTTACTTGATTTACTTCAGTTCCCTTAACTTTAAATAGATCATACTAACTAAATTTTTAAAAATATTTAAAAATTCAGTTGAAGTAGAATTTAGTCTAGTGAACTCAACCAATATTCCCAGAATATTTCATCCAACAGGTGTGGAATCCACACTCTCAGCAGGGCATAGACCAAGGATGAAAGTCAGTTGTACTTGTAGACTCTTCTTTCCAGTCACTTATGTTGGGGTTAGCCCATGTTGGACAAGCATTTGGTGTCTACCATAGGTGTTAGTATATTAGTAGATTCCTTTCTATGTGCATCTGTGTGGCATTAATACTAGCAGCCAGTCTTAGCTTGCAGATGCTCCACCTTACAAGGCTCCTCAGATTGCATCCTCTGCCGTGCTGATATTCTAGCTGAGAGGTGTACTCTAAATGTGCTAGGGGAAGCAACAATACGGCAAAGGCAGAATTGGCATTACGCTTTGGAGATCTTTCCAGTATTAATTACCCTGTTGACAAACATGTGGATGTCAACTTTCCTACTGGAGCTTCATAATTTTCAGAGTCTACAGCAGTAAATGTTAGATGGGTGGCTCTAGAGATTGACCCACGTGCTGACGTCAGGCTCATAGTTCTCAACTCCAAAGTGTACAATTACTCTCAGTTGATTCAGTCTGTTTCAGGTCACCAAGATGGAGCTGCCCTTCCACACACAGTTCACTTCCTGAGCTGAAATCCCTTCTGTTTTCGCTTGTTTGGTTTGTTATTGTCCATCATGGCTACTTTACAGCTGTTACCCTAATATTGGGACTAGTTAAGTTAAGCCTCCAGATTAGCGATTATTCCCCATCTGCTGGCTCCACGTGTTAACTCATTTTCAAACAATAGGTTCCCTCTCAAGATGGTACTATCTGAGACAGTTAGAGCGATAAAATGGGGTTCCTTTCTAGTACTGACCTATTTCCTAAGGTATCACTGTCTTGTCAAAACTTGCAACTGGATTTGAAGTTTGTCAGAGATGCGAGCTTGTCTAAAGCAAATCTTTCACAAGGATGTCCTGTTACCTTCTGGATGAGAACTCATTTTCTATTCTTTCACACAAATGGAGATATCTTGTGTTTGGCTTATTTCTACTCATGGTATCTCTTTCTTCTTTGCAGTTTTCAGAAGTTCTGTATTGGTCTTTGTACAATTCCAGTAATCACTCTGTCTTTGGAATAGAATCTGTTTTTCTTTCTTCACTCATTCTTTCTCTTCACCAAGTCATACAAAGGGAATTTCTTGTCTACCATCTTATCCAGAATTTTAGATGTCAATATTTTAGTCTTCCACAGGTGATATTGTAGAAATATAGATAATGAATCCTGTATCCAAAGTGTTTGGGGCAATTTTCTCATATTTACTTAGTTTTTTATACTGTTTATGTATACCTAATATAATTTGGGTGTGGGACCCAGTCTAATTACATAGTATGTGTATGTTTCATGTATTCCTTATACACATAACCTGAAGATGTTAATAACATTTTCAATGCATATGAATCTGTCACAGAAAGTCAAGTGTCATACTTCCAATGATACTTTCCTGTTGACATCAAAAAGTTAGGGGATGCTTTTACTATTCGACATATTCACCCTATATTAAAAGTCTTCTCTTGAAGATGAAAAATCCATAATTGTCTCCAGTAAAGACTCTGATAAATTTTAAATCATGTCTGAAAAGGTTTGATTACTGATATATAAGATAAAATTAACAGATTCTAGAAATGTAACATGCATTTTAGAGGGAATAATTATTCATTAAATTCTAATTTTCTTGATAATAATGCTTAGATGGACTTTCATATCAGTGGACTTCATATGCATATATTCTAACAATCAATGATTGAAAGTAGAGAGTAAGACAAAACTGTGTCTTTACAGAACATGTTCAAACTATTTTCTCATTATTTACTCAACTACTTACACAGAATTTGCATTTTATTAGGCATTATATTATAAAATATAGAGATGAATTAGATTTAGGTAAAAATAGCTAAAGTTTATGTTTAAATATTGCATCATTTACATTTGGTATCTATAGAGGGTTCTGAACAAATCTCCTATGAGATTCTTCAAAAAACATCATCTAATGAAACACTCAGTAAATATGAATTTAGGATGATGATGCCAAAGATATTACAGAAAGAAATGCATCAAAAAATCTATGTAAGCAAAGCACCCTTCTGCTGGACTTTTGATGTGTACTAACCTTATGAGGCTAATATTACCCAAAGGACTATGTCTCTATGTTAAATGATAACTCAGTAGTGCAGTCATGTAATATTCACAGGCCTCTTTGACTTTGAATTTTCTTCTTTTTCCATTTGAAATTAAAATCATTTCAGCACTTCCACCTGTCCTGAACTCTTTCCAATGTCAAAGCCAGAAATATGATGTAAATGAGATTGTCTCTTTTGTTCTTTTGTCTACTGTCATGTAGGACACAGATCTGATGACCTTCAACATCTCTGTACACCGGTCATGGTGGAGAGAACATGGACCTGGCTGTGTCCGGAGAGTGCTGCCCCCATCGGCCCATGGCATGATGGATGACTACACCTATGTCTCAGTCACAGGCTGTGTCGTCGATTTCCAGTACCTAGAGGTCATCCACAGTGCTGTACAAATACTGCTATCTGTAAGTCTCACTTTTGGATTATTATCCAATAGAAAATCTTCTTCGTTGACATCTTATATCTGCATCCTGGTACATAAGGCCTCATATAAGCACACAGAAAGCATTAGGCACAGAAACAGTGGCAATCATGGAGTCTTTAATGATACATATTAACTGGACTTTTCCCAGTTAATTTTCTTCACATAGACATTTTGTTTAGGATCAAGTCGTTACTATGGTTTCCACTTTGAGACCCAACCTGCACTACACAGTGGAATAATATCATCACCACCCAAAGTGGTCCATTATCCACTAAGTACCGCAAGCTGCGCTGCTAATGCATTCTTCAAATGGGCTTCTGTTCCTGGGGAATGATGGAGGCAGGTCCAATGGCTTGCTGATCATTATGTACCCCATGTTTCAAATAATTATTCCTTAAAAATTTAAGACCCACTAAGGACATTTAATATTTTATGTTAAGACACAGTTCCAACACAGTTCCGTGAAGGAACAGAGGAACTGGCTTGATTATGCCACAGAAAGTATTAAAGTACCAGGAATTCTGTTAGGTAATTTCTTTCCTTGAGATGCCTGCTTACGTTCTGACCATTGTATGGAGGGGAATTATTTAAAATGCGTAACATCAAGAACAACGTACAGTGGTTTATTTTCTTTTTGAGACAGAATCTCACTCGTGACTGGCGTGGAACTCTGTGTTAGAACAGACTGGTCTTGAGCTCTCAGACCAACCTGCCTCTGCCTCCCAAGTCCTGAGATTAAAGTGTTGTGTTACCACTTCCAGATAGGTACAGTGTGTCTTGGAGACTCAATAGGGAGTTAATATTTTAGTGAGAGTCAAAATACAATATAACCATTATCAGCTTTATTTTGCACACGAACTAGCCACTATTTGACACAACAAAAGGCATCTCATTGTTAGTGAGAGTAGTTTCAAGTAGTTTCATCAGTAGTTTCAAGTGAAAACAGTAAAATGTTTTTAAAGTTCCATCAAGAATTTAGCTTATTCTAGATCTTTACAGTCTTACTCTATAAGTATCATATATCATCATTTTCCACATAATTGTATAAGTCTTTATTTTTTTTCCTTTGGTCTTTTTTATTTTAAAATTTTTATTCATTTTATATACCAACCACAGTACCACTCCCTCACTTCCCTTCTCCTGCTTTCCCCCAACTCACCCCCCATTCACTCCTTAGAAAGGATAAGGCCTCCCATGAAGAGTCAACAAAACCTGGCACATTAAATTGCAGTAGAACCAAGGTCCTGCAAGCCTCTGGTCCTTCTTTAATCAGTAGTTTCAAGTGAAACCAGTAAAATGTGTGTGATGAAATCTTTCTTTAGAAATCTGGAGGCTAGCATTCTCTTATGATTTTTCAGTTTGGTTTAAACTACAAAAGAACTAACCATTTAAAATACAAAAGAACCCTCCATTTAAATAACATTCTAAGGTTTCTTAATATATTTTTTAATATATTTTTTAATCCAAACACTTGTCTAGCCTTATAGGTGGAAAAATTAACTTCACTTGAAAATGTTCACAGTAAATTGCTAACCCATTTTGTGAGACGAAGGCATACTTTCCAATGGTCTACAATGAGACGGAATACAGGTACCAAAAGGCCATTTCCCCAGAGTAACACCAAGCTAAATGCAGAGCAAGGTGAGGATATTTGAGAAGGAGCTGGACTGCCTCATAAAAGCTTACCCAAAAGGAAATTCTAAATAAGCTATGTATGTTGCCGCCCAAATGTGCCTGTCACTTGTAAATGAATCTCTTAATTTCTTTTAGTGACCAGTCAAGGTTGCCAGTGTGCATTCATAGCTCTTATGTTGTTATACAGCCTTTACGGAATAAATGGGTTAGCCATTGCTCTCTGAGGTTTCTTGTATAATGTATTTTAAAAGACAAAATATGCAATATTTTATCTTTTTACATTGAAATATAATGTACTCTGATTGTTCACAGCTATGGGATTATAGTAGACCTCCCCATCAACAGGGACTACTTAAAGACCTCTAACAAATTCCTCATTCCTACAACATGCTGACAGTCTGTCATTCACAGATATTCCTGGATCCTATAACATATTGTTCTTCATATATATATATATATATATATATATATATATGGATAAGTAATAATTTACATTAGCTCTTAGCAACCTCAGCCTGTGTTTTTTTGTTTTTTGTTTTTTTCATTTTTGCTCACTTTAAGTCAAGAACCTACATCTTTTCATTTACAGGAAGTACTTTATGTCTTTTCTGGTTTCTCTGAGTTTTCAAAACCATTGCAGTTGTTCTCTGGAAAGCTATTGATGCAAATAAAGAAATGAGAACACAGCCAGTGTCAAATAATGGCTACCAACCCAACATCTCAGACAAAGTGTAAAGAACAGAGCAAGGATGCACTGGACAGAGGGATAATTCATGTCCAAGCATGGTTGAAAAGTGACTGATTTCATCAAAATGATACTCAAAACTAGGTACAGTTAAAAATATTTAGATGTTAGTTACTGGAGCATTCTACTTAACAGTTTTAAGTAAAAACTGACTGGAGACAATCAAAACTATGGATAAAATGAGACTGATTTTCTACATTACATTTTATTGTTGAGGTTGACTTTTATGTTTCTTTTTTTCTCATGGTAGAGTATGGGCACTATTACAATCTGATTGTACAAAATTGTTTGTGTATTCTAAATTTAATGGCTTCTGTGTGTTGATTGGCTAATACTCTGTTAGATGTGGAGCAGGCTGTAGTCAAGAAACAGAGACTTCTTTGATATGAGACAAAATCCTGCAGGCTCAGCTACACCAAAGGTTATGTTCTTAACCTACTGGATGGATGAAAACATCTAAAAGAGCCTAGGAAAGGAATACTATTACAGACCACCTAGATGTTTGGGTGAGGGCCTCCAAGGATTTCAGGGTAGCTGTTCTCTAAATTAGAGGAAAGTGTTTGAATGATATGCCAAGGTATATAGCACTGCTGGTGAACTGAACAATTCTGCATTTAAGCTATTGCTAAGAAATAGAAGAAAGGAGTCTCTAGTCAAAGCTTTCACAGAAAAAAAACTGTACAAGTTTGATAGAAATGACAAAAATAACAGCTATCAAAGATGGTCATGGACCAGATTCTAAATACACACACACACACACACACACACACACACACCCTACAATATACATGCACTCCGTGCTTGGAAGCAGGAATCAAAGAGTGCAAGTCCGAGCAAAGGTTCTTTTTACCCTCATTCCGCAGGGCTACTGTAAATTGTCAGCACATGGAGCTGAAGCTCTTTTCAAGGGAATATATCAAGATGAGAAATCAGAGTCCATGCCTATGGTCCAACTGTGAGATGATCTGAGCTCCTCGTTGCAAGCCTGGCTGTTCAGTCTACATCCGTTTGTTCATTCCTCATCTGGAAGATGGTCAGGAGTGTCCAAAGAACCTTGTAGAGCCAGGTTCTATCACCCTCGATCCTTCTCCTAGGAAGATTATTACACAACACTAATCCAATCCCTCTGTTCCTTCTCCCACAAACCTGGAAAAGATCTCTAAGACTCACCACCTCTAACTCTCTTTGGAACTAATTTTGCATTTATTGTCTTCAGTTCTTAGGGTCAAGATATTTTCTCTTAGGTTCCACAGATGTGAGTCTCATTATTTCACATCTTAGAAGCAAGTTTGCATGGTTGGAACTGGGGGCAGAGTTCTGAGAACCAGTTTTCTGTTATTCCCACATTCTTTAAGTTATTTTTCTCCCTCACATCTTCATCTGTTGCTGTTCTCAGACACCCATATCAGATGCATTCAGCCTATATAAACATTAAAACTGCATATTATAAGCTGTAAAAAAAAACTTAGTCTACCCGCACAATCTCTGTCTTCAAAAGGCTGTAGAAATAGCATCCTCTTCTGTCTCAGAGTCAGTTTTACAGTGACAGTCACAGATAGCACTAAAGCTAACTCAGTACTTATGTAGTTACAAAAACAGTACAAAAATAAGTGCAACCCCAATCCCTGGATTAAATTTATATTGGTTGTACACCGCCAAAAAGGTTAGCACAGTTAAAATTGTCCCTTTCTCTCCCTTCACCTCTGTTCCTTCTCCCCTACCTCACATTTGCTTGAGGCTGCACGAAATGATTTATGAGTATGAACTCAATGCTCAAAATGGCGCATTAGGTAGATGTTATTATACTCATTTTACACATCAGAAAATAAGACTTACACAAAGATAAAGGGATTTTCCTGGGTTCTATATCTTCTGAGTGAATGTGAACCTCAGACTAAGATAGAAAGACTCCCGACTTCATGCTCTCACCCACACCACTAAGCATCCTTATGTCATGGCAAAGAAAGGCATGTGTGTTCCCAGAGCCTATTGCTGAGTTGAGTTATTGTTGTTGTTTTTGGTTTTTGTTTTGCTTTGTTTTTTTGAGATAGTGTTTCTCTATAGCTTAGGAGTCTATCCTGGAACTTGCTTTTGTATACCAGATTAGCCTCAAACTCACAGAGATCCACCTGTCTCTACCTCCAGAGTGATGGATTAAAGGCATGTGCCACCACCGCCTAGCTGCTGAGTTAAGTTTTAAACCCACAGAGCAATAAGGTGGTGTATCTTGTTGGAATCATGATATTACTTGGCAGCTCCATGAATTGAAAATAACAGTAAGAGTACACACACATACACACACACACACATACACACACCACACACACACACACACATATGCATACATACATACATATGGTTTGTTTCTGTGATTGGTATTCCACTGCTGTTGCCATTCACAGCCCCATAAATTCATTGCTATGTTAGTCACAAAAGGCTTTTATTTCCCTCTCTGTGCTCCCTCTAGTGGCTTGGGCCTCAAGTTAGACCAGTTGTTGGTAGTTAAAGACACCCAGAAGCTCTTAGCCACCATATCTTAGCATGTCTTGTAGGCAGGAGCGGTTGTAGGTAGAAAGTTTTGTGGCATTAGTGTCCCAGACCCACCACTTTAACCTGTATAACCTGTCCCAGTTATAGAAGATGGCCAGTTCATATCCTCCATTACTAGAAGTCCTTGCTAGGGTAACTATCGTAGGTTTAGGAGAGTTTCCACTATGCTAGGTTTCCATATCACCCCCTAAATGCTCACTTTTTCCAGTTGTCTCTCCCCATACTTTTCTTCCTCCATTCCTCCTCCAACCTGATCCCTCCTGTTCCCATTTCCACCCTCCCCACAAAATCTATTTTATTTCCCCTTCCCACGGAGATCTTTGCATACCCTTTAGACCTCTCCTCTTTATCTAACTTCTCTGGATCTGTAACTATAGTGTGATTATCATTTACTACACATCTTGTATCCACTTATGAGTGAATACATATGTTTTCCTTTCTGGATCTGAGTTACCTAGTTTACGGTGATTTTTTTCTAGTTCCATCCACTTGCCTACAATTTTCATGGTATCACATTTTCTAACAGCTGAGTGATACTCAATTATGTAAATATACCATGTATCTTTATCTTTTCTTCAGCTGAGGGACATCTATGGTGTTTTCAGTTTCTGGCTTTTATGAATAAACCTGTTATGGACATAGGTGATCAAGTATCCTTGTGGTAGGATGGGTCATTCTTTAGTTATATGCCCAAGAGTGGTAGAGCTGAATCCTGAGGTAGATTGATTACCAGTATTCTATGGAACTGCCATATTTATTTCCATAGTGACTCTGCAAGTTTGTACTCCAGCCAGCAATGGAGGAGTATTCCCTTGCTCTACTTCCTCACCTGTGTTTTCTTTTTGTCTTAGCGTTTCTGACAGTTGTAAGATGGAATCTCAAAGTAATTTTGATTTGTATTTTTTTAAATAACTTAAAATGTTAAACATTTCTTTAACTGTTTCTCATCCATTTCAGGTTCCTCTAATAATAATTATCTGTTTAAGTCTATACACAATTTATAAAAAGTATATTATGTGGTTTGTTGATGTCTAGTTTCCTGAGGACTTTATTTTGGATATTAGTCATCTATCAGATGTGAAGTCAGTGAAAGTCTTTCCCCTGCCTTCTTTCAATTAGCAGAACTTTCAAGGCTTATAACCTCATTTCCTTTATTTCTGAATAATATTTTATCATATGCTTGATTTTAATTCTTATCCCTGCTATATACACATACAATATTGGGTCAAATTTTCAGAACTATAATTCAAATTTATATAGCATTCACCTTCCCATTGATAAAATTCCCAGTGGAATTTCAGCAATCCATCATATACTTGTCTATGAATATGTATCATCTTATAGAAACATCTGATTTACAGGTTTTTGTTCTTATCAAACTGCCTAGTCTTATGTAAGCATAATATTCATATTGTCCATAATTATATATAGGATTTATGGGTTTTAATAATTTAAAGAATGTGAATATTTAAAGATCAGATTTATTTTGTATCTTATTCATAATAAAATGTACAAGATAAAATTTTATTCTGCATGTTAATCAACTCTTAGAGCCATCAAAACTCTCTTGTCATTTCCAAACAAAGAAATTCATTTTCCTAAGCTTCAACGTCCATGAGTATCCTAGACATGCTAGTGAGTTTTTATGAATTATTACTACCTTATTATTTTAAAATGATCTGCTAGACATTGTAAAATGCAAAGGTGAGTTATGACATTCTATAGACTTAAATACAGTTTCATCAGAGAAATTCAAAGTTTAATTAGAAACACTATCTGACACATATTCCATTAATATAGAAAATCTAAAATCTGTTAAACAATTAACCAAGACAAACATTGTGGCTATGGGCTTTTAGTGGTATTAGAGAAAAGAAATTTAATTTTACTGACATTTTACTTAGGGTAATTTAATGTCATTTGGATGTCGGCAGACTTTCATCTTTATCTCTTTGTTGGAATAACTATTAGGTTGAAAACGTAGCTATTCATAATAGAGAAATGATTTCAAAAGCGTTTACCTGCAAACAAAATTTTGTATAAATTTCATGAAGAAAAATTTGTCATTTCACATTTTGTATTCCTTCTAAATGACAAATAGTTTCATTTATTCAAACACAGCTGTAGCTCCCTACTCTCCACAAAATGCTTTAGTGCGACCTTGTGGTAAGATGTTGGAGATGTATTAACTTGTATTTGGTGTTGTCCTTACTATAATATGTTTTGATCTTTTGTAGAAGACCAGGAAAGCTATAAAATTACTTCAGACATAAAATGAGTATTAATGTTAGACACTTAGCATTAATTGATTTCATTACATGATTAATTAGAAAATTAATTTCTATGTGCCATTAGAAACCACAGGAGAAAGTAGCATTCAGAGAAGCTGCAATGTTTATCTTTTGTCTTGGAAGTTCTCTTGGATAATAATAAATGTAAAAGAATTCTACATAGAAAAATACTACAAGAAAAAATATAAAAACAAAAACGTTTTAGAAGAAAAGTGGGTAATCTTGGACGGAAGAGTGGCTTAAAGCTGAAAGGAAGGGGTGGCTGCAATGAAGGAGGCTTGAATACCAAGCTCAATAGGTGTTGTGTGCTTGGTGGTGTATATTGTTCACACTGAGATGATACAGTCTTAAGTCAGAGGATTAAAGCTTCTAAGACCTCCTGCTATTGAAAAAAAAATAGTCAGCTAAAATTAAGACAGAGTGAAGAACTCTTCTAGATTAGGGGAACAAAAGTCACCGGACAGCACAAAGCATCTACGGTAAAAGTGGATCTGTGTCTTAGACTGAGAAGAGACCACAATGCGACTTTTATTGAAATTTTTATTAGAGTAGGAAATGTTGCTATGAAACAGTCTCTGCTCTATATGGGCACAGGAACAAGAGTGGAAGAGCGACAGGAGCAGTAGAAATGTGAACATGGAAGGGTGAGAGTCAAGAGGTCCTCCCCTGTGCCAAAGAACTGCAGGCAACTAAAGACTTCTGGGAGCGGGAGAACTAGTCACTCCTGGGATTGAGCCTTCCTGGTTATCCACTACAAGGTGATGAGCTCTGAAAGCCTATATAACCAAACAAGAAAGTGCTCTCAGCACATTGCATTGATATATTTGTGCGTGTGTGTGAGTGTGTGTGTGTGTGAGTGTGTGTGTGTGTAACAATAATAAGCACAGGAGGAGTTGAAAGGAGGGAAGGAAAGGGGAAAAGTGATTCAAATCTATTTTAATTAAAATGTATATACATTTAAAAATAGATAAAATAAATATTTAGAAGAATTTTTTAATATATCTGTATACTAGAAAACAGCATTATGTCAGTATTAATTTCTGGTTATTTTTTATTGTACTGTAGGTGTATAAGGTATCTGGCTCAAGAATATGTAGGAATCTTTTATATTTTGTTTGCCAAATTTACTCTAAATCTGAATTTATTGCAAAGTGAAAGTTTGAGAATATTAAGATTTATTTACTCTTATGTGTATAAATGTCCAGCTCGTATGCATGTAAGTACATCACATGCATTCAGTGCCCATGGAGGCTTAAAGTTTGTGTTGAATCCCATAGAACTTGACTTGATGAAGGTTGTGAGCTGCGAGGTGGGTTCTGGGAACAAAACTCAAATCCTCTACAAAAGCAATCAGTGCTCCTAATATTCTTTTTATCCATAAAACTATTTTTAGAATAATAAAAAAATCTTAATTCCCCCTAAAAATTTACTCAAAGAAATGGTTTGGCAAACAATAGAATATTTTTTTCAAAAATAAAGTATCACTGAAAATAGAAATTCTAAAACATTGACAAAACTTGCAAACAAATCTGCAAGAAATAAAGATCAGAAGAGTGTTTATCTTGCATGTCAAAGGAGAACAGGATAGGTGATATTGGCAAAGAACTGGGGTTCCAGAGCAAATGACCATTCACTAGATGCACTTTGTTCTTGCACTTGTCATCTTAGATGTGTGCATATACAGAAAGCTAGTCACCTGCAGCAAGATGTATGTATACACATGCAACTAGTCACCAGCAGTAAGATGAACACATATACATACAGCTAGTCACCTGTACTAAGGCTCATGCATACACACATACAGCTTGTCACCTGCAGTAAGGTGCATGCATAGACATACAACTTATTGCCTGTAATAATATGTATACATACACATACAGCTAGTCGCCCGCAGTAAGATGTGTGTATAGACATGCAGCTAGTCACCAGCAGTAAGGTGCATGCGTATACATAAAACTAGTGACCTGTAAGAAGATGCTGATATCGTCTCCCTGACCCCATCTCTGACTCTTCATTGCCCAAAACATCTCAAAAAAGGGGAAGAGAACAGGCATATTTATCCAAAAAGAATTTACAAGATTACAAATGTGAAATTTTAAGAACACAAATTTATTTTATTGTTTTACATAATAGCATTTTCCTTATTAAGGATGTTGAAATCCTTCACATAAAAATTGCTCCCGGAGATCCTCAGAGGTTGTAAAATTCTGGTATCTCATTATTTTTGGTAAAGACACAATTACTACACTCATTTTTTTCTACAAACTGTGAACCAATTAAGAGTTAATATGATTTTTTTTCAAAACTGTATTTTTTACTTAGTAGTCAGACACATTCTCAGAACAAATAACAGAAATAAAATGACAACTTTCAGTCAGTTAGAGTAACAAGATTGTTCTCAAAAATTTTAGTTTTTCTGCCTGTGTTCATCTTTCTGAAAACATACTCAGTATGACTTACTATATAAATTACATGGAAGTATTGAGGAATGAGTTGTTATATATACATATACATATATGTATATATATGTATGTTTATCTTTTGTATTGAAGCTTTAAATTTTTTATCTATATTTTTTTAGTAAAGACAGAGACTGTCAGTCTTCTTCCTCATGGGGCATGCAGAAAAATTGTTAACAAAGTTGTTTAAATGAAGACTACGTGTTGGTTTCTCGACTACCCAGACCTAAATAATCTCACAGAAATTATATTAGTACAACACTGTTTGGCCAATGGCTTAGGCATAATTCTAGCTAGCTTTTACAATAATTAACCCCTTTCTATTAATCTGTGTATCACCATGAGACTGTGGTCTATCAGTAAGTTTCCAACATTTTTCTCCTTTGGCAACTTCATGGCATCTGCCTGACTCCACCTTCTTTCTTCCTGCATTCAGTTTAGTTTTCTCACCTAGCTCTATTCTGTCTTACCATAGGCCAAAATAGCTTCTTTATTAACTAATGGTAATACAATATATCACAGCATAAAGGGGGAATCCAACATCAAAGTTGAACTAGGTATCTTGTAAATTTTATTTTAAGAGACAATTTGGAATTCAGAGGACAGCCCTATAAACAGAGCCCTTAATAGTGTGTGTAAAATGCAACTGAAGAGAAATTTTGATCAGTAGCAAAACCAGATTTGATCATTAATTAGATGAATCAGCACTTGAAAGAAAAATATCAAATATAAGATCTGAATTCAAGTGACAAATAGAATTTTAGTAATTTTACGGAAAGAGGGGAATAATGAATGCATATTACTTGAAGTTAAATATAATTTTATGTGATTAAATAAGCACATAAGCCAGGCATACATAAAGCAGAGTGAGGTAGATAACTGTGAGTTCTAGATTTACTTAGATATATATAGTGAGTTCCAAGTCACCCAGGGCTATATAATGAGACCCTTTCTCAGGGAATAAAAGCAAAGAAAGGAAAAAGAAAAGAACAAAGGAAGGAAAGAAGAAAGAAGGAAGAGAGAGAGAAGAGAAAGAAATTATCCAATAAAACTAAGCAAATGTTTAAATTTAGTTTGAGGAGGATGATGAAAGAAAGGTCCCCAACACTCAAAGACCTGTGCATGTGCCGAGAGGCAACGGCACTTCTGAAACAGCCATGTGGAAACAGGGACATGGCTACATGTACAAAGTGAGATGTTATTTATTTATTTATTTATTACACTTGATCTTAGCCAAAAGAATAAATAAATAAATAGGTAGATAGATAGATAGATAGATAGATAGATAGATAGATAGATGATAGATGATAGATAGATAGATAGATAGATAGATAGATAGATAGATAGATAAATGATTTTTTTAAAAGAGTGAGATGTTACACCTACTACATCCTATCATTGCTTACTGTCAATTCACTTTTATTTTCCCCAGTATCTTTATCTAGAATACAAAATATAATGAATTTTGCTTTGATATTTTTCAATTCATAGATAACTTGGTGTCTTGCTACTGACATAGAAAGCCAGTATATGTTTCACCAGTGATTTATGCACAGGTTTACAAAACTGAGGTGTTATCTGAAGAGGTGCAATGGTCACCACTGAAAGTGACTGTGGAAGGTGGGGGTAGATGAGCACAGAGCATCCTATTCTAACCAGCCTGGAGTGTGCCTGTCTGCATGGGTCTCACCATCCCACATATTTTAGGATTCTGTTTCTTCATTTTAATTTGATGTATGTCTCTCCATCTTTCTATAGACTATTGTAAAGGAGTGTTTTTCAGATTGTCAAAAAGGATGCATGGCTGGAACTTCATAGGTTCTACGGATCAGGTTTCATGACAGGCTATTTGATATAAACTTCTGTATGTGTGAGAGAGTTTCTACTGAAACTTGTTTGCTTTATGCTAACAAGGTTATAAGAAAGGAAACCATTTTATCCTTGGTTTCTTCCAAATAACTACCCTGACAAAAGACAGCTTGGGTTACTGAAGTGCTTTAGCCAATGCTTGTCAGATTGTTCAGGGTAACTTCTTTTAAAGTTAGGCATTCTATTTGAGACATGAATGAACTCATTTATTGAGTAATGTTAAATATATTCCAGAATAAACAAATATTCATTTCCGTGGCTAGGTTTGACATAATAATCTAAAGAGTGATCAAAAGTGAGAAGCAGGCCTGAAGAAATGACAGGGTCTGCAGATTATAATGCACCCCTGCTGTACTGGCACTGAAGAGACTGAGTTGGAACTGTGTGTTCAAAGATGAGGACAAAGATGTAGAGGGTGACCTGATTCAGAGAGTCAAAATTAGGAGAAGAGAGGGGAGGAAAGAGAGAAGAGTGGAGGAAGAGGAAGAACTCAAGTTCAGGGGAAAAAAGCACCCTCTGTGTTTAGGACTTTAAAATTTTTCAGAGAATGAATTGACAAGGGGAAAAAAGTAAAAAAATAAAATAAAATAAATATGATAGAAGAGAGAAATTGACTTGGTGGTAGCTGCATTAAAAGAAATGTCTTCTCCTCATGGGAAGAGAGGAAATGATGTATGAAGGAAAGGAGGAAAGGGAGGCAGGAGGAAGAAACTTTGGCCTTGAGTGACAGAGTAGAAGATGCTGGTAGCTACTGAGATGAGGTCTAGTATGTTTATTTACTTGTAGCTTTTCTTTTCTTTCTTTTTTTTTCTTTTTGAAACAGGGTTTCTCTGTAGCTTTGGACCCTGTCCTGGAACTAGCTCTTGTAGACCAGGCTGGCCTCGAACTCACAAAGATCCACCTGCCTCTGCCTCCCAAGTGCTGGGATTAACGGCGTGCGCCACCACCGCCCGTCCGTACTTGTAGCTTTTCTTCATCTTAAAAAATCAAAAACACAAAGTATTTTGAAATATAATTTTGTATAATAAAAAATGTTGCAGGCTATACAAAAAGCGGTCTATATTTAGTATAAACCTAAAGGAGTATATTCTAGAAGTAGAAAGTATATCTTCTCAGGTTATCTAATCCCACCATTCCATTGGATCAGAATCAATTCCCGTTTTGCAATGGCTTAAAGCAATTACTGTAACATCAGCCACTCAAATCTGACCAAAAGCAAAATCACTAATAAGAAACTGATTAATGTAAATAATCTCTATTGAAAATTGATTTATGTAAAGTTCAATAAAATGTTTGTAGTGTGTAATTATTTCCTATCTGCGAAGATAAATAGTAAATCCTACAGGCATTAAAACATGAACCAATCGAAATCTTGGGATACACAACAGCCTCTAATTAATGAGCTAAACTAATCCAAATAAACAGGGAGCTGTGCTATAATGTTTTCTCTAAAGGGCTTTCATGCCAGTAATTGTAGTGACAAATCCTCACTCTCATTTACTGAACATAGTCTATATGTCTGGCATCTCCCTTTGATGTGATGTGTGTCATGCACTCACCTCAGAGTCACATAAAATGGACTTTATTATCTCCAATATATATGACAAAGCTAGGACAACTCTGCAGCCAGTGGCAGTGATTTCAGGGGACATACCACCTGGATCTGTCCTATCTCTATGTCTCTCTGATTATACCCACTGATGATGTTTTGTTAATATATGAAACAAAATTAATAAGTTTACATTAATGAATGTTTTGAAAAGACATTAAAGTTTAAATAGTCAATTTATAAATTTTGTTTATTTGGCACTTTCATATAAGTCAAAATTTCCATATGATATTATTTTTTAACCCGTATAGATTTCAAAGTGAAAAATGTTTGCCAAACTATTCCCACTGATAAAATTAATCATATATTAGAAATCCAAAATAATAAATAATTCTTTTAAGTAAAACTTTGGGATGTGTGTGTGTGTGTGTGTGTGTGTGTGTATTTGCTACATGGTACCCTGCCTTGAACTTATATTTGGGACTGTTGTGCCCCAGCAGCTGGTAACACTATTTTGAGAAGTTTTGGGAAACTGTGAGGATTGAAGCCCATCTGGAGAAAGTAGGTAACTGGGGGTGAGTCCTTGGGGATATATCATCCCTGACCTCTTTTGTTTACTGTCTCTTCCTGATCATCCATGAAGTCAACACTGTCCATGATGAAGACATCCCTTGCTCAAGTGCAGGAGACCAAAGATCCATGGACCGTATGTCCTGTGCAACCATGAAACAAAACAAGTCCTTGCTCCCCTCAGCAGATTCTGTCACATATTTTGTCATAGATATATTGTAGTAAGAGAAACACCTGAAATCATGCCTGGCTGAAATCCCTAAAGAACAAATAAGGAGAAGAGAAAACAATAGTGTAGCCTCTGTCTCTGCTTTCAGGACTCTTCTTAACCTCCCAGCACATTTTTAGCATCGGCATCTTTCAGATAATGCTAGGACCTGCCTAGGCAGAACGTGCCTGCCTCTCATCAGAAAGTGTGCTTTGATTTGTATTCTTTCTTACCTGGGGTAAACAAGGCAAATTCACTTTTTAACCTTCCCTGAAAGTTGAGTAAAACTTAGTATTTACATAGGTTCTATATGTAGGAATGGATGAGTTATTTAAAACTTACTACCTTAGGTGGGCATGGTGGTACACACCATTAATCTTAACATTCACTTGGGAAGCAGAGACAGGTGAATCTCTGAGTTCAAGGCCATCCTGGTCTGCAGTGCAAGTTCCAGAATAGCCAGCCAAGGCTGCACAGAGAAACCATGTCCAGATAAAAATTAAAAATTAAAATTGAAATAAAATTCAACACCTTTAAAATTAGAACTTGATTATACTAATCTCCATATGTGTCTTACAGTTGCAGTTGCAGATGATTCTATTTTCTACTAAATTTAACAGAATGAGCACAAACTTTAAACCACACTCTTCTAAATATACACCAACTATAAACTGTCAATATATAATTACATATATGTGCCATTAAGTAAAATACTTTTATGTGTTATATTGAATTCAATATTTTATTTTCTATTTTAATGCAGGACTTAATTCTGTAGAATTATCACTAGCACTGAAGTAAGTTTATTTCAATATTATTTTAAAATATAATTGGAACTCATAATTAAGTTTTCACATAAACCCAAAATGGATGTTGTAATTACTCCAATACTACTTTGCAATGGAGGATAGGATCCCCATTGTTTGCTTTATTTCTGAAGTAGTAATCAGCAACAAATAATGACTAAGCATTTGCTCTGGTCTAGATGGGACCAGGTGCATTCAGTGACTCGCTATATGAGATATAAACCATGTAGACACAGTCCTCCACAGGTCATTACTGACTACCACACAATAGAGAAATAAAGACACCATTACTATGTAGCTGTTCTGTATACACATTGTTCTGAGGAATTTTCAACTTATTTAATCGTAGAATCAATTTTACGACTAGTCGCATTTCCTAAATAAGGAAACTGAGGCAAGAAATTGCTATGTAGATTGTCCCAGGTCACACAGCTAACAAGCATTGGGAGTAAGACTTTTGAACCTTCAGATTCTCAGAGCTCACTGTAACTATTGAGATATAATTTATATTCAGTCCTCTTTGACCATTACGGGAGAAAGATGTCCTAGTTTCTGTTTGTCTAAACCAAATGATGAATGAGGACAACAGTTTTAAGAGGTGATGTTAGCAACTGTAAGTGAAAAGGGGAATTTGAGTAGTTTGTGCAAGATGTCTTCATACTCTGGGCCTGCTCCTCCTCAATTCTGTTCTCTTAAACCTAAATAATCTTCTTTCGTTTAAGGTTTCCTTGGAATGCTAAATCCCTTCATCTAGGATATACTGCCAGAACCCCAGAAGGCTCTTCTGTTGGGAAGTAAAAGTTCTACTTTGACTTTCAAGTCTATTGAGTTATGTCATTGTACATGATGGTTATGTGTGGGTAACACCTACCTGAGGGAAAAATCTATCTGTGAAAATGAGGGACACACAGAAACAGCAGTCAGCAGGCAAAGATGATCCACATATGCCCAAACCAGCTTTATCTCCGGCCTTTTCCAGCACCAGAGTCAATAAATGCTTTCTTGTTTTCTTTGCTTAGAGAGACAGTGTCTCTTACCAAGACCACTTCCTCATTGACTTTTTGAATGCCTACAGTCTCTTAATTTCTTAATTCCTATATTCACTTAGGGACACAGGACTTTTGGAAAGAGGAATTGTTTTGCTTTGGTGTGTGTATCTGTCTGTCTGTGTGTCTATGTCTATGTGTGTGTGTGTGTGTATGTGTGAGTGAGTGTGTGTGTGTGTGTGTGTGTGTGTGGTGTTGCTGAGGATTGAAACCAGGGCCTCACACATGCCAGGCACACATTCTGCCTTAAAATTCTTAAAGGAAATTTGAAGTCATCTAGTTCAATTTTCTTACATCTCAGAATGCCATTCACAGCCACCTACAGTATTAGCTGCATGTTTCCCTAGAGCAGATAGAATGGAGCAGGTGCTGCTCAATCCATGCTACAGGAACACATTTTGAAAACAATGCAAATGGAGAGAGATAAAATAATTCCCTGGTTATTTATCTTCTTGATTAACTATATCGGAATAAAAATAATTTGGACCTGCTGGGATTAAATTGAATCTTCTATTAAAATTAGTTTCACATACTCTTTTAAAAAAATCTTTTACTGTTTCTGTAAGACAATTTACAACTCTCTATGCACTCACATCTCATTTCTTTTGGACAGTGCTGGTCTAGAACATCCCTGATAGACATTGATACAATCCCTGATTAAACACACGCTCGTTTACTCTCTCGCCAGACCCATCTATTACTGATTCCTCTAAGCAATAAAATGGTATCTTGTCGATTGATCTGCAATTAATCACATTGGAACTTCCCTCTAGTTCTGCCTCCTGTGTTTCACAGAGAACCTACTTCTCATTTGCATTCAGCTCTTCTGATTTGTTACTGGAAAGTTGTCATCCAATATGTCACAGAAAAAGCATAGACTTCTTTGGAGACTAGGGGAGTTCTCTCTATTCCAGAAGATATGGCCTGGAAAGAAAGACACATTACAGACACTTGGCAAAGATGCTGTGTCTTGCCTTGAGTTATTTCATGGAAAATAGCATTGACCTCTGGCTGAGCAAAAAGACAAGTATTGAAAGACTATGGCAGTTCTGAGCCTGCTTTGAAGACATAGAGCCTGTGCCAACATCTGGGGACTAAGACAGACTGTGTTGGTGATAGTGATAGGCGATTGCCCCTTATTATGAGCACCTGTGACAAAAGATTTGTTTTTTAATTTACAAATCCACTCAAATGAAATTTAATAAAACTGGTTAATTCTTTCACATATTATAAATGGATAAGGACTCTAGCTCTAGATGCATTCTCTTATGATTAAGCAGATTTTCAAACTCTTGCAAAAATAAATAAAACTGAAAGACTACTATTTTAATATTTGACAAATTCACATATTCAGGGTATGGGCACTGGCACCAAATGAAAACATAACTGAGAATTCAGGGTATGGGCACTGGCACCAAATGAAAACATAACTGAGATTTATTATTATTATTTTATTACTTAAAAAAATACCAATCCAAATTCCCACCCTCCCCTCCTCCCACTCCCTCCACATACCCTCCCACCACCACCCCCCTCCAATCCCAAGAGAGGACAAGGCACCCTGCCCTGTGACAAGTCCAAGGCCCTCCCGACTACATCTAGGTGGAGCAAGGTATACATCCAAAGAGAACTGGATCCCAAAAAGCCAGTACATGCAGTAGAGACAAATCTCAGTGCCACTGCCAGTGGCCTCTCAGTCTGCCCCAACTGCCTGTCTTTGAGGTTAAGGTGTGTTTTTTGTAAACAGCAAAAGGCTGGATCCTGTTTTCTTATCCATTCTCTTAGCCTATGTCTTTTTATAGGTGGATTGAGTCCATTGATATTAAGCTATAATAATGACCGGTGGTCATTAACTCCAGTTATTTTTCGGTAGTCATGTTTGTGTGTTTTCCTTCTTTGGGTTATGCTGGTGGAGGTTATCAGATATCTGTGTTATTGTGGGTATAGTTAGCTTCCTTGGATTGAGGTTTTCCTTCTAGTATTTTCTGTAAGGCTGGGTTTGTGGATACATATTTTTTAAATCTGTTTTTGTCATGGAATATCTTGTTTTCTCCATCAATGGTGAATAAAAGCTTTTCTGGGTATAGTAGTCTGGGCTTGCATCCATGGTCTCTTAGTGTCTGCAGTACATCTATCCAGGACCTTCTAGCTTTCATGGTTTCCATTGAGAAGTCAGATATAATTCTGATAGGTTTTCCTTTATATGTTACTTGACCCTTTTCTGTTGCAGCTTTTAGTATTCTTTCTTTGTTCTGTATGTTTTGTGTTTTGATTATTATATGGCGAGGGGATTTTTTTTTGATCCAATCTGTTTGGTGTTCTGTAAGATTCTTGTAACTTTATAGGGATATCCTTCTTTAGGTTGGGAATGTTTTCTTCTATAATTTTATTCAATATATTTTCTGTGCCTTTGAGCTGGATTTTTTTCTCCTTCTTCTACCTCTATTATTCTTAGGTTTGGTATTTTCATGGTATCCCAGATTTCCTGGATGTTTTTTATTAAGAATTTGTTGGATTTAATGTTTTCTTTAACCAATGAGTCTATTTTTTCTATAGTATCTTCAGCGCCTGAGATTCTATCTTCTATCTCTTGTATTCTGTTGGTTATACTTGTCTCTGTAGTTCCTGTTCATTTACCCAGATTTTCCTTATCCAGAATACCCTTGGTTTGTGTTTTCTTTATTACTTCTATTTCAATCTTCAAGTCTTGAACTGTTTCCTTCACCTGTTTTATTGTTTTTTTCTTGATTTTCTTGGGTTTCTTTGATGGATTTATTAATTTCTTCTAACTTTTTATTTGTCTTCTCTTTCATTTCTTTAAGGGAGTTTTTCACTTCCTCTTTAAAGATCTCCATAATTTTCATAAAGTTACATTTAAAGTTGTTTTCTTCTACTTCTTCTTGATTGGGATGATCAAGTCTTCCTTTTGTGTGTCTGCTGGGTTCTGGTGTTACCATGTTATATTTTAGGATGTTGGAAGAATTCTTGCATGGGCTCCTACCCATGTCTTTCTTCAAATGAGGCAGGCAGTGTCTTGGCATCTTGGTCCAATTCTTTATGTGACTGTCTCCCAGTTCTTCTCAGTATTGGAGCAAGCTCCCAAGTCCCCTCAGTATTATAGCAATCTGCATTCTAGCATTCCACTGAGCTCACAGGTGAAAATCCTAGATTATTTTCATATCATAAAATGACCAAAGGCACACTCTGAAACTAGAAATACATTTGGCCAAAGCCTACTATTTTTTATTGATCTTTTTTTGCAACTTCAAACACTTGATTAATCAATAGGATTTACATTTTAGTACACTAACAATATTTATTCTAAACTAGAGAAAACATCTTACTACAAATGAAACTTTTAGTAAAACTTCATACAAGAGAAGTTCTAAAGTTCAGTACAGATCCTGATTAGAGCATACTGGACCTTGGGTATAGGAATGTGCCTCCAGTTATTCAGACATACAACTTATGAAAGAATAAATGTTACAGTGATGAGTTTATTTCAAAACATTCACAGTCACTAAGAGATTCTACAGTCCTTCACACCCCACAATTACCTTATTAAAATTATAATCAGCAATCACAAATAAAAGTATTAGATACACAATGCCAAATTATCTAGCTAATTCTATTTATTCAACCCAGATAGTTCAAATACAAAAAAATTATTACAAAGAATTGATGAGCTATTTTTTTTTAAACAGTGACCGGACAGTCTTGGGAATCTATAATGGTTTGTTCAAATTGTCTCTAAACAGGACAACTTCAGCAAGTCATTTGGCTCCCTTTACAGTTCGGTAACTCTCTGATCCCTATGTACCTCTCTCCAAGCTCCAGGAGTTTCTCCACATCATAAGACCAAACCTGGCTAAGATTCTGTGGCTGTGGGCTCTAGACCATGCTGGACAATGAAGTGTTTACACAATTCCCCTAAATAGCTTACAGATTAAGTCATACTTTGAAAACTTTCCCAAACATGCCTTCAGGTCTTCAACCACAGACTAGCTAGAAACTACAGTCCCTCCAGTGAATTCTTCCTATTAGTTTAGTGATCCTGAGGTGACCTTCAATAACTTGCCTAATACTCATGTCCTGGCAAAATGCAACCCTTCCCCCTTGAGAATGAATAACACCCAGAGTTGGTTTTAACCAATTGCAAATATGAGAACATTCATCCTTTCAGACATAAATTGTGTGACATAATGCTGTCGTGTCCCTCCATGATTGTTTCACATTGTATAGAACTGGGAGGCTACAAATGTAAATAGCAAACTGAAGAGATGCAAGATCTCTGCTAGCTGCTGACTATATGCCTGAAAGAAAGTCCTGAAAGCACAGAAGAAAAAACAAGAAAATATTTTTCCTTCATTCTTCATGACTCTATGATTTTTACCAAGAATCTTTTGCAGAGAGTAAGTTAAATATGTTGATGAAATGGGATAGCTAAATAAAATACTAGACAAGGTTCCTAGCAGTTATACAATTTTCTTTATACAAGCTAAAATGTTTTATTTAGCAGAAAAAAATTCAGATCAGCAACTATAAATACATTCAACATTAAAAAAAACTCATTTAGATAATGAAAAGAAAATATGACAATGTTTAAGTGATAGGAAATCTCATATATGATATATACATATCATAGCTATTTTATATACATGGTGCAGGAAAAGGTCAGAGGCACAGCTGGCTTGAGCATGTCTGGATCATCTCCGCCTACTTGCTGCTGTTCTGTGTGTCCCTCATTTTCACAGATCGATTTTCCTCTCAGGTAGGTGTTACCCACACATAACCATCATGTACAATGACATGACTCAATAGGTTTGAAAGTAGAACTTTTTTTTCCCAATAGAAGAGCCTTCTGAGATCATGGCAGTATATCCTAGATTCGGGAATTTAACATTCCAAGGAAACCTTGAATGCAAAGAGGTTATGTTGGTTTAAGTGGTAATTTATTTATTCATTCATTTTTCTTCTTTTTGATAATTCTTTCTTTGGCCATTATAATTCAGTTAATAAAGCTGTTCAGTGGATTTCTTATTTTAATTATTGAAAAAAATTTTATATGTGGCTAATTTAGAAGATATATATATATTCATGTATATATGTACGTATAGCTATTTTAGAATCAAATATGTATGTAAGGCTATTTTAAAATCAAAAATTTTTCAATGAGAAATCCACTGAACAGGTTTAATATCTGAATTACAATGGCATAAGATAGAATTATCAAGCAGAAAAAAAATGAATGAATAAATTATCTAATACCACATATTTTGTAAAAATAATAAAAACATTGGAGAAGGACCTAGTGACTCACAACAACATAAGCATAATGGTAGAGTGAGAAAAGAGTGGTCAAAAACTTTTAAAGAATGAATGAGCCTCAACTTATTAAGTACAATGATGAAATATGATCTTTAGACCCAAGGTACTTCAAGAAAGGTGAGTGATGGACAGTCATATCTACACTATACCATAGCCAAATGGTTGAAATTCAAATGGTTAAATTCACAAGTAACAATAGAAAGTCAAGGCACGAGACTCAGGAAATCAAAATAAAATGGACAGAGGACTTCCCATTCGAATCAGTTAAGTTATGCAAGGTTCATTTAAAAAGACAAAAAACAGAGAGACAACCAACAATCTGCTCTCTAACAACATACAGATGAAATCTGAAGATGAAGTAATGATATTCAAAAATAAACAAAGCCCGAAAACTCCGTGGCTACTCTCCCTGTCATCTTTAAAATACTGATGGAAATGTCTATGCTATAAGAAATCAACATCAGATAATAAGTTGAATTAAAAGGAAAATTAAGAGTATCGGAGTGATATATGAATAAATGTAAAAGACTCTATGAATTTATTATTTCTCTTTTTCTAATTTACTTGAACAATACAAGGTTGTAAAAGAAACAGTATTTGTTCCAATGTGTTGTTAGGATTTGAAGTGTATTGGGATGTATCACATCAGACAAAAGAAAGGAATAGACGAAACAGAGCAAAAAGTCTACAGTGTTTCAGAATTAAGTGTGTGTTAGCTTGACGAGTAATTAGACTGTGTAAAATTTAAATACATATTGAATCTTTAAAATATTTCAAAAGAAATAAGTTTAAAATGTCACTTGAAATTAACTTGGAAAGAATGTGGGTAGAACAACAAAAATAATGAGTAGAGTGAACCTTAGGAAACACAATAATAGCCTGGGCTACTGGGACTGTCTGAAAACAAGAGGTTGCACTAGCTAAGGAGGAGGGGAAATATTGTTCAACGGAAGAAGATAAACGGAGAAACAAAGAAACAAAAGCTTAGAAAACATATGGAAAAGAAAAAGCAAATTGGAAAAAGTAAATGATCACAGTATAAGTCATAAAACATTCCATTTAGAAGACAATATTAATATATCTTATATTAACATCACAAAATTAAACTTAAAAAATAGACACATGCACTATGGAAAAACATGAATGTTTCTGAGTATATTAAAAAAATAAATGAACCTATAAAAAGGTATATATGTAAGTTTCAGTCCTAAAACAACATTTAACAATTTCCTTGCATAGGCAGGCACATCTCTGTGAGTTCGAGGCCAGACTGGTCTACAGAGCGAGTGCCAGGACAGGCTCCAAAGCTACACAGAGAAACCCTGTTTTGAAAAACCAAACCATAATAATAATAATAATAATAATAATGTGCTTGAATTCCTTTGCACATGAAAGGACTGCAGCAGATTTGGGGGGGCCATAAACCAGCTCTGAAATTATGATATGGAGACAACATTAGTTATGAACTCCTTGCCTTACTTTACACTTGTCCCACTAGCTCTTATAGCATAATTTAATTCGTTTTTCTTCATCTACATTTTGCCTTGGAGCTTTTACCTTTCTTTCACTCTCTGTTTCCCACTTTTCCTGCTTCTTCTAGTCTGTCTGTTTGGCAGCTGCCTGGCTGGGTGGCCCTGGGGAATTTCCCTCTTTCTCCCTCATTCTCTTTTTTCTCCTCTCTCAACCTGAGATTCCTCCTCCTTATTCTTTCTTTCCACCAGCCCTGCTTATCCCTCTACTGCCAAGCTATTGGCTGCTCACCTCTTGATTAGACAAGCAGGTACATTAGTCAGGCAAAGCAACACATCTTTCTGTCATTAAACAAATGTAGCATATATTTGCCTAGTTAAAGTAATATTTCACAACAAATGACTTTCTGGAGAGAACTTTGATAGTATAGGCATTAATACCAATAATTAATAAATGGTACATCTGGAAGCTAAAATCCTTCTCTGTACAAAAAAGGACATCATCATTCCAGTAAAGTGACAGCCTACAGAATAAGAAAAGATCTTTATCAATTTTCATCTAATAGAGAATATCTAGAATATCTAAAGCACTCAAAAAAATGTACAGCAAGAAAACAAATAGCCCAGATTTTAAAATGGAATATAGACCTAAATGAAAAGTCTTCAAAATATGAAATACAGCACTTCATGAAACCTTGAAGTTGGGTAGACATGGAAGTGTGTAGAATCTGAAAGGAGTTGGTGAAGGGAAAGATTATGATAAAATATTATTTTGTATAAAATTTTATAATAAAAATATATCGTTGGATATTTTAACATTTCACTCAAAAATGATTTATCAAACAAATGAGCAGACTACTGTAGACTTTTTTGACCTAATACTCATTCATAGTTTTGAAATCCTAAAAACAAGGTGAGACATTGAAAGATGAGAGGTGTGGGTGGCAAGTAAGTCACGACTCTACTCTCATGAGTGGGGTCAGTGTTTTTGTAAGAATGTTATACCCAGAGAATTAACTAACCCTGTGTACTGCAGGAAGTGAGAGTAAGTCAGCAGTCTGTATGCAAGCCAGACAAGGGCCCTTAGAAGCATCTGATTATGTGATACCATAATCCTGTACTCCAGAGTCTAGAAGTATGAGAGAACACTTCTGGGGTTGTTGCACCACCCAGTTATGGTATCTGATTACAGCAGGCAAAGTAGCCTAAGACACTGATAATAAAAGCACAGCACCAATACCATGGTGATGAGAGTGATTCCACTTGGTCCTATCCCCAGCAGCGGGATGCATAGACTGCCCCAGAGTCTACAGAACATTTCTCCCCAAGAGACCATTAAACACTCCACAAGGAAAGTCTTGATGCGTTAGAAATGGCTCTGGTATGGTATTTCACCATGAGAAAATTGAACTGAGCGGAAGCAATACCACAGCATACCAAAATTTGCATAGGCTGGATGCTGAGATCGGAGGCAGAAGGTGCTCCCTGTAGACAGGCTGCCTCTTCCCTTTCTGTCTCCACATTACCACCAGCTTCTAAAAAGATAAGAGAGCTGAACTCAAGTGCTTTCAAACTCAGCAAAGACCCTTATATCCTCCAAACTTATAAGCAAGGAATAGAGAGCCGTGTGCCCTAACAGTCCAGGAGGTTCGTGCCAGAGATATAGAAATTACAATTAAAACTTGGAGTTGTGATTAAATATTTTTGTGAGGTACATAAGGGGGTGAGAATAATTGTACTTCGCACAGTACTACCGTTCTCTTCCCACCTAAGACAATATTTTCAAGTCACCCTCCACTTTTGTATATTGGGGAAGGGCAGCTGGTGTCATCTTTCAAGTCCTGCCCATCCTGGTGCTCCTCAGGGATTGCCACCTGCTCCCAGGCTGGCTAGGCTCTGTTTCACTATACAGTTACTAGAGAAGGATGCATGTCAAATTACTTAGCAAAACTAGAAGAAAAAAAAATAAAAAGCCTTCAGAGTCCATCACTAGTGATCCAGGGAGTAGTAACAAAAGGGCAGAGAAAAATAATTGGTCTTGTAATTGCATTTTGTCAAACTCCTAGATAAGCAGCCAGCAATTTTGCATTAGAATGCATTTGGTTAGCCCATTTACAATGGGCTGGTAATCCCATACATATTTATTGCTAAATGAAAGAAAGCGGCATAAGCTTTTACCCTTTGAGAAAGGTCTTTAACGTGCCTGGTGTCAGTGAAGTATGAAAACACGGTGATGTGGTTGCTTCTTAATTTGTCAAAGGCTTGGCCGGGCTGGCGCACGCACCCAGGCTGACCGCAGCTGCTTAAGGCATGCTCCTGAGGGCAAGGGTGAGCATATGCTTCACCTGGAGATCTACGGTGCCCACAGCTGCTCTCTGCTCTGACCTGAACCCACAGATTAGCAAACATAATTTTGAATGAGAAGTAGAATGATCCCATAGAATAAAATGAACACCAGAAGAGAACAAGGAAGGCCGGGAAAAGAAGCACTTTCCCTGAGACGATGTCGTGTCTGTATGGGCTGCATCAATGTTCATCCTTCACACTGCCTGGGGAAATAAACCATTTTCTTTTCTTTGAATGGAATGGCATAACTCAAGTCATGAGCATATTCCAATTCTTTATGCGGTGTGTGTCCAAGAGCAAACATTAAAAATATACCATGTGTGCTTTTGCAGGTTATTTTACCTCCTCGTCTACTCCACAAAAGATTTAGGCAGCAAATAACAAGAACAGGAAAAATTAAAAAGACTAAAGCATCTATTAGTAAAATAAAGTAGTTAAAATAAAAGAGAAAGGTAGGGAAAGAAATCTCAGGCTTCTGCTAAGGAATATCTAATTAAACATGATAAATAGGAACATCCTTTGCAAAACTAGAATGAAGGGAAATTCAGCAAAAGAATATGATTATCCTGGCATTTAAAAATGTTATTAGAATTTCTCATATGTACCATCAATACTGCATTTGTTTCTCTTGTTATATTGGTATGAAAGTAAATCCAAATGGTCAGTGAATAGTGAGTGCATGGCTCTGTGTGTGTGTGTGTGTGTGTGTGCGAATGTTGTCTGTATTGCATTTATCTGGCATGTATATTCGTGTATGTATATATTTGTGTGTGTGTGTGTGTGTGTGTCTGGTGCCTGTGTGTATGTGCATCTGTAAGCAGATGTCTCTGTGTTTATGTGTGTAAATGTCTACAAATGCTTAAAGAGGAAGCTCAAACGTTACTTGTGAGTTTGAAGACTGAGACTCTCAGAACGAGAGTCATAAAAGGAAAAAGACCATTCTCCCTAAGTGCTGCTGGGTGTGTGGTGCCTTCCAGGTACCAGGGTGCCGAGTAGCCAGACATGGTCTTGTTCTCTGCATTTCCAAAGGGTTTACAGAAAGCAGAAATGTGTCCTGCATGGATAAGGAATGATTGCTATGTTAGCCATATGAAACTGTCATTTTTGGAGGTCAAAAAATTCAAATATTAAATTTCAGATACTTCAAATTTTGTCTCAGGATTCTTACATTGCTTTTTGTCTTCGACAACATTTGGGAATGAGTTTGTCAAGGGGATATATTTGCCTATGAGAAACGTTACCCTCTCAGACAAAGCGGTTTGTTGGGGAAACAGCGCTCCTAGAACTCCAAGAACAAGCACTGGACTCTGCTGAATTGTCAGTTAAGTGGAAACGACCCCCACTTTACCATGGTATTGCTGCCCTATCAGTTATGTTTGCCGCACTCCTGGCACACCCAGCGCATCTGAATTTTAACCGTAGCCTCCAGGCTTCTTGGTCTGTTGAGAACTACAGGTGTGAAGTGGAACACATCCACACAGCTCATTTATGCGTTGTTTGTTTTGTTTTTTTTGGGGGGGGTACCTAGCTGCAAAACTCAGCCAGTTTAAACACCAGCTGCCTTTCTGACTTTGATGCTAACCAGTAGGAAAATCATCTGTGACGGTAGGAATAAAATGGCCGTGGGTGGCGGTAGTGGTGCCGATCCATGAGATGAGGATATGGCAGACAAGTACTGTAGGCTACGGCCACCTCCACCCCAGAAGTTTGATGTGAGCACCTGAGCTGGTACTAGAGGTAGAAGAAGACCAAATCAATAACATTTATTTCATCTGTAGCTGTTGGAACATCTAAAGTATGCATTCTAATTATCATTACCCAGAATATCACTAACTTCATCAAACCTGACATTTCTGCATTAAGTAGTTCATATCGGTGCTGGAATACAAGGCTGAGATGGGAAATCACTGACTATGCCTAACAGCCCTGATGCCAGTTATTATTGATTAAGTCCTCCTGAGAATACAAGCAATAATTGATAGTCATTGCTTTTCTAATCACTCAAATTAGATGTGCTTTAATATCTGCTCTCTGACTTTCAAGATCAAAGGATTCTCATAAAGCCAAAGGACCCAGCAAGCCTGTGAGTTCCAGCACTGGCAATGTTTGTCCCTTTTTGCCATCTTGTCATCTGCTTTCCTATTGTCACTCTTAGGAGTCTCAGTTCACAGAGCATGCCATTTCTGTTAAAAAAAAAAAAAAGTAATGTGTCTTGTCTAGCAATAAATGACCCCATAATGAGGTGATTATTTTTGACATATGTAGCTTCTTGTCTGATTATAATAAATAGCAAATGGGGCATGAGACAAATATCACAGAAAAGTACTTTTACATATCTAATGTGTGTAAGCACAAGAGAGTCTCATTCAACTGTCACTAATTAATGCTATTAATAAGTAAGTGGTCACCGTACAAAAGCAGAAATCAGTACCATCCCTGAATGAACAGAACAGTAGTCCTTCATGTTGAAGCTACTCCATCTCCTGTCTACTCTACCTGAAGTTGGTCATACACCCAGTAAAGTGTCTCTTAAGCTGAGGACTTACAGAACTCAAAAGTTGGTCAGCAGGAGATTTTGTTCCCAAGAGGCTTTGCAAACTCATTTTCTTCCATCTTCATTTCTTGTACTATTTGATGATTTTATTGAAAATATTTTTTTCAAGTTTGCACTCCCACAAACAACAGAGGAGTGTTCCCTCTGCGTCCTCTCCAGTATAAGCTGTCATTGGTGTTTTTTGATCTTAGCCATTCTGATTGGTATAAGATGGAATCTCAGAATCATTTTGATTTGCTTTCCCTGATGGCTAAGGATACTGAACAATTCTTTAAGTGTCTTTTAGTCATTTGAGGTCCTTTGTTGAGAATTTTCTGTTTAGAGTTGTACCCCATTTTTTAAATTGGAATATTTGGTATTTTGCTGTCTATTTTCTTGAGGTTTTTTATATATTTTGGAGATCAGTCCTCTTTCCAAATTGGGGTTAGTGATGGAGGCAGATGCAGAGATTCACAACTAAGCACTGAGCTGAGCTCCCGGAGTCCAGTAGCACAGAGAAAGAAGCAATAACATAGTAAAGATGTCAAGACCATGATGAGGAAACACACAGGAACAGCTGACCTGAGCTCCTGGAAGCTCAATGACTCTGGACTGACAGCTGAGAAATCTGCATAGGACCAAACTAGATCCTCTGAATATGGATGACAGTTGTGTGGCTTGGGCAGTCTGGGGGGGCCACTGGCAATGGGACCAGTATTTATCCCTAGTGCATGAACTGAGTTTTTGGAGCCCATTATCTTTGGAGGGATACATTGCTCAGTCTAGCTATAGTAGGGAGAGCCTTGGTCCTGCTTCAAGTGTTGTGCCAAACTTTGTTGATTCCCTATGGGTGATCCCTCTCTGAGGAATGGGTGGGAGTGGGGTGGGGAGAAGTTGGGGGGAACTGGAGGAAGGAAAAGGGTGGTAACTGGGATTGGTATTTAAAATAAGAAAAGGTTGTTTTTTTTTTTTAAAAAAAAGCAGACTAAAAAACACTTTTTCACACAGTATATTCTGATTACAGTGTCCTCTCCCTCACTTCCTCCAGATCCTCACCACCTCCACAGCCACCCATTCATACCTTTCCTTCCTCTCACTAGAAAACAAACAAGCCAATAAAGAGAAAAGAATAGATACGAATGGAAACACAAATTTTTTAAAAAAAGTAAGAAAAAAACATGAGAGGAAAACAGGGACACACATACACACTTACATATATACCATAAAAACACAATAGACAAGGAAATCATAATAAATAACAAAAGACAGATAAGGTTAAAATGTCCAAACAAAGCATTAAGAAACAAAATGTCTTAAAAAATACCACTGAGTCTGTTTTGTGTTAGCCTTTGGCTGCTGGACATGGGGCCCTTCCTTAAGTGTGGTTTGTATATTCAGTGAGACTCCGTTGGAAAAAAAAAAAAAACTAAATTTTCCTTTGTGAGCAGTTGTTGAATGGCGATTGTTTCCAGGTTAGGATGGAAGTTTCTGTTCGCTTTCCTTCCCTGTGCTGGGACCCCATCTGGCTTTGGCCTCTGCAAGCCGTATGCATGCCACTGAAGTGTCTGAGAGTTCATTTGTGTGTCAGCCCTGTTGTGTCGGAAACAACTGTTTCCTTGGTGTCCACCCTTGTGGGCGCTTACGATTTTTCTGCCTCCTCTTCCACATAGCTCTCTGAGCCCTGAAGAGGAGGAGTTTGGTGAAAACATCCCGAACTGAGTGTTCTAAGGTCTCTCCCTCTCTGCTCACTGTTCAGATGTAGGTCTCTGTATTCATTTCTGTCTACTACAGAAGGTTTCTCTGATGCTGGCGGCATCAGACAGTGGCATATGGGTAAAAACAGGATGTCATGAGGGCTCTTTGTGTTGCTATGTGCCTTTAACAGAACAGTGGTGTCTGGTTATCCCCCTGGGTCCATAACCTCTCTAGTCTTTGGCTCTTGACCAAAGCAGTGTCAGGCACAGGTTCTATCTCACTGAGCGGGCCTTAAATCTAATGAGAGAATGGTGAGTAACTCCTGCAGTTTTTGTGTTCCTAGAGTAGTAGTATAGCAAGCAAGCAGGTCACCATTGTAAAGCGAGGGATTTGTAGTTGGGTTGGTGTTTAACTTTCTCCTCTGGTAGCATGCATAGTGACTTCCAGTACCATTTGAGTTTGTGTGTAAATTCTGGGGGTGGGGGTGGGGCATGTGACTATGGTGAGAAGAAGAGATTTATAGATGGGAAGCCTTTCCAAAGGAGAATGCCGTGGAGATAGATTTTGAACCACGTCTGTCTCTCAAGGGCCCACATGTTAAGTGTGTGTTCCCTAGCCGGCAATGCTATTATTAGTCAGTGGTGGACACTTTCAGAGGAATGGCCAAATGAAGGAAGGTTAGACTGCTGTGGGCTATGATCACAAAGAGGATAGCCCTGGCCCTACTCCCTGCTACTTCTCTATTTCCTTCCTGTCGTGATATGCTGCCTAACCATAGGTTAAGGTAAACTAAGTAGCCAACCATGGACAGAAATCTCTCAAACTAGGAGTCTCAATAAATATTTCCTCGTTAAAAATCAACACAAGTTTAAGCTGGCACAGAATGTCTATATGCACACCAGGCTATAGTTACTCACAATGTAAACCAAATTGGTCTTAGACTCGTTAGCCTCCTGCCTCAGCTCCCCAACTCTACAAGCATTTACTATCACACGCAATGACTTAAATTGCTTTAAGATCTGTGTCTCATTACCTACACTGAAATATCACAGATATTTGTTGCAATAAAGGAAAGGTGACTAATGCATAGGATGTATTTCTTACCTAAATTGGTTATAGTTTACATACAACTATACAACTCTTTATATACACACATGTGTGTAAATGTATATGTGCCTAATCATGTATATGGAGTGCTTGTATATGTGCATGTGGAGGTCAGAAGACAACCCTGTGTGGTGTTCTTCAAGTGTCATCCACCTTTCCCTGTTTGAAACAGGGTCTATCAGTGACCTGGGACTTACCAGTTAGCCTAGAATGATGGTCAGTGGGCTCCAGGCATCTGTCTGCTCGGCCACCCCTTGCCCCCAACAATGGAGTTACAAGTATACAACATCATGACAGTTTTTCTTGTGTGATTGTAGGAGTCAAACTCAGGCCCTTATGCCTGTAAGGCAAACACTAAACATACTGAGTTGTGTCTTCAGCTCTTAATTATTATGTTTGCTAGGCTGAGAGTGGATTCTGCCAGTTGCTGTACAGATGGAATTCCCATGAGGTTCTCTGACAAGTGCAGAGACAGAGACTTGTAGGATTATGAAAGAAAACTGATAATGAAGGTGACCCCTTCACCACTTACATGCTGTAACTGAATTCCACTTTAATATCACATCTATTCCTAGAAGAAGGAGATCCCATTACATAGGACTGAAAATTGTGGTGTCAATCATAAAATATAGTCTGCAACTTCAGGTATTTCCCCAACCATTGATTTTATATGGTGAGTTTAAATAAAGCTGTCCTTCCTTTCTAAAAATAAATAATAAAGTAACATCTATGCAAGGTGACCACACACTTGAAATCTCTCTACTCAGGAGACTGAGAGAGAAAGATTGTGAGTTGAAGGCCACCGTGAGCTACATAGTGAGACCCTGTCTAGAAATTTAGTCAGAAAAATGTGTTGCTTATTCCCAGTTATCTACTTTATATGACGCAAGGGTGTCTGAGTTAGGGTTCATCGCTGGGAAGAGATATCATGACCATGGCAACTCTTAGAAATGAAAACAGGCAATTGGGGCTGGCTGACAATTTCAGAGGTTTAATCTGTTATCATGGAATGGAGCACGGCAACGGGCAGGTAGATATGGTGCTGGAGAGGTCGCTGAGAGCTCTACATCTGAATCTGTAGGCAGCAAGAAGTTGCAGTGACACAGACTCTAGTGACAGGTGTCCTCCAACAAGACCACACCCCCTGATAGTATCACTCCCTATGGGCCTATTCAAACTACAAGTGGTTACACTGGGATGCCTAGGAATGGTGAGGATGCATGGAATACAGAGTGGGCAATTAGCAGAATGCATACTGATTACCCTGTCTGAAATCATACGTAGAACTTTCCCTAAAACATGCAGGTCCCTGATTCTCAGCGAGCAGAATCCAACAGCCTCTTTTATGCCTAGACTATTATTACAGACACAGCCTGGCCTTCCAGAGTTATCTGCATACCATGAGAGTCTAGTTATCTTTGGGTTTGTATTGCTGTGAGAAGACACCACGACCACAGTAGCACCTAGAAGGAAAACAGTAGTTGAGGGGGCTCACTTAGGGTTTCAGAGATGAGAGGATTTGTTTGTTTGCTTTTAACAATAAACCTGTGTCAGGCCTGGAAGCAGTTGCATTGATCAGGGAGTGAGTGTGAGTAGGGGCATGTGTAGCCCAGGGCCATTGCTGCACCCTGATTGTATAGGTTAAAACACTACAAACATATCCTGCAACACATTTAATTTTTAATTCTTCCTTCAGTAGTAGTCTAAGGAGCTGGTGAGAGGGCTTGGTGTTTAAGAGTGCTCACTGCTCCTATAGAAAACCAGAGGGCAGTTGCTACCACGAAGATTAGGCATCTCAGAACCACCAGTAACTCCAGCTCTGGGGGAGCCTATGCCCTCCTCTTGGTTTCTGCCAGCACTGCACTCATAGTCACACTCAACGCTAAGACATGCACATACTTAAAAATAATGCATTAAATTTCACTTCACCTTTTAATGTTTCTGACTTTTTCCCACTGACAGCTTCAAAGATGGACTGCATTTGTCCACAAACCTTATTTCTTTTTATAGTTATTCTACTAATATTTTTGTGTCCTTCAAATTTTTAAATGACTTTTTCTCCCCTTGAAATGTCTTTGGTAAATGTTACAAAAGACACAGTCATTAAACTAGGCCAGTACCATGCCAGGCTCATGACCATCTTCCTCCTTCTCCCTGGAAGGTCTTCAGTAACAAGGAGCATCAGGAAGCTTCCATCTTTGAGGTCAGTGCCTTCCTGAGGCTGTAGAACAGCCTTTAACCCTTTCTCTTACATTTCTTATGAATAGAAGCACACTCTAAAATGACATTAAAAGCTATACTACAGTAAATCCATAAAGGGGCCTAGGTGTTTACTGAAATCCCCTGCTACAGACGGTGAAATTCTGTGCTGTACTATTCTCCTGTTTATGTCACAGCAACACAGGAGCTCTGTCTTCAGCGGAGTTCTCACAGCCCTGTAGCAATGTAGTGTGCTTGTGTTCACATTACAGCGGTCACTGGGAAATGAGAATTTGAGCTCTTGGAATCTTGTAGGAACACTTTTGAAACTCATCCTGCAAGCAACCAAACTGAGCTGTGTGTCTGTGCTATTCTTTTATTCCTTTATGGACGGAGAACTCAGCTCATCGGACTTTTTCTACAGGGATTAAAGGTGTGGCAAGCATACCTGGCTTGTACACCAGGCATCTACGTACTAACTGAGCAAATGAGAATGCTTTGCCTTTCTACTCTGAGGCAGCTGTTATCCTAGAGCCGACGCATGCCCTTCCTCTCCTGTTGTCTTAGTAATGGAATTTTAATCTATATAGATTTTCAAAATCCTTCTGTGTTTACTTCACATGCTTTTTTCTTGCTTTTTTTTCTTTCCTAATTTCTCTGAGATTGATGAATTTTTTTCTGTCTTTACTTCTCTTTTGCTATTTGAGGAATATTTCATCTTTTTCTGGCTTCTCAATGATTAGTTCTAACTTCTGCATAATTTTTTGATTTTAAAACTCTAAAATCAATTTATATTTTTATCTCTTTTTGATCACAATAGTAACTACATAGCTTTAATTTCAATCACCTCTGTCTTATTTGTGTTGATTTTATCTAATTTTTCAGTTCACTTCATTTGTAATGAACACAACTTGACACCTGTATTATTCATTTCCTGCTTTACTTAGCCAGATAAGTGCTGAGAAAAAAAATAGGGGAATCACGGTTGATTTTGCTTCCCAGTTTCAAGATACACAGAACATTACTTCAGGGAAGGCAAAGCGGCAGGAAAGCACCACAGAAAGTCACACTACACCACTGTCAGGAAGTAGGGTATCCTCAGGAAGTGGACAGATCTAATAAAACTGCAAGCCTGCCCCCCTCAACCCTGGCCAGTGACCCACTTATTAAAGCGGGGTTCCACTTCACTTTAGTGCTTTCTCAGCTGAATTCTTCCCGTGTGTCTCACACACACACTTGTTGGTTCCTTTGTCCCTGAGTTCAGCATCCCGTCCTGAAGCTTATAATTTAGAAGCTTTCTCACAAAACAAACAAACAAACAAACTTGAGAAATCTTTAATAGTTCTTTATTGACCTGGATGTCTTTCTTTCTGTTTTACTTCACGGTGGTTGTCTCATTGGCTCTTCTAGGTCGACAGTAACTTCCATCAGCACATTGCAGTGTGGTGAAAATAGCTGCTGTCTCCTATTACTAACCACACTGCTACCTTATGTACTCACAGGAGCACAGATGAATGACTGGGTGTTTAATTCAGGCCCCAAAGAGAGTGTGTGGAGTTGGTGGGGTGGGGGTGGAAAAGTAGGAGACAGACACCATCTTGAGATCTGAGGGTGAATCAGGATAGCTGTCAGCAGAGTTAAATTGGAAAAAAAAAAATTTTTTTTTTTTTTTTTTTTTTTTTTTTTTTTTTGTTTTAATTGGTTTTTGGGGGCAGTTGAACTGGGGGTCAGCTTGAAATCAGAGGTTCATGCCCCTGAAATCTAGCATTAACCTTGACAATAGGCACCAGCAGTGTGTTAAAGGAAGGGCTCCAAGTACCTCTTTATAGAAAGATATGAAGAATTACTGTCTTATCAAGCAGTAATTTCCATTTTTAAGGGAATGGAAATTCCTTATCCAAATGCCTGACCTTGGAATAGGACTTCTGGGGAGCAGACACTATAGTATAAATTCTCAGTCTTACAATATGGACCTTTTTCCTTCATAATGCTCCCAAAAGGAAAGGTCCTGATGCCTTACTCTGTACCATTCTGATCTCTCTGTATTTATTAACTGAACTCTTGCCATTCATGGCCTCAGGCTCTGCATCTGAATTGTAGGCATTTTATCCTTGTGATCAGGTATGTCTAGTAAATCTCTAACTTTCCTGTTCTTGGTGTAATTTGGAGGGTACAACTGTAGTAATAAAGAGAAGTGGGCTGCGTTCCCTGCGCCCGGCCATGCGGCTAGTTTACACCCAAAATAATTACATGGAAACTGTATTCATTTAAACCCTGCCTGGCACATTAGTTCTAAACTCTTATTGGCTAGCTCTTACATATTGATTCAACCATTTCTAATAATCTGTATCGCCACTTGACTGTAGCTTACTGTGATGAGTCTAACCAGCATCCGTCTCAGAGAGGAGAGCCTTGTCGTCTGCCTGACTATGCTTTCTTTCTCCCAGCATTCTGTTCAGTCTACTCTGCCTATCTAAGCTGCTGCCCTATCAAAAGGCCAAGGCAGTTTCTTTATTTGACCAATGAAAGTAACACATAGACAGAAGACCCTCCTACTCCAAACTATAGAATTCCCAATTCCACAGTGGTGTGGAATTTTTTCCAAAGAATTATTTTGTTTAGACAGACTACTGTTGTACACATTTTTGTCATTTACCAAAGTCCACATAAAATTTCCCAAAGAAAAAGAAAAACATAAAAATTGAGAATCATTAAAAATGAAAGTAAAAAGGTAGTGGAGAAATGTGGTTTGCAATATAAAAATGTTGGAACTTTGTCAAGAAGCAATGGTCACCATGCAGTCCACACCAGGAAACAATTTAGAGGTAACTAGGGCAGTTCTATTACGGCAGCCATAGTTTGCAACATAATCCAAAGCTCTTTGACAAGTGGATTAAATTCTCAGCAAGCCTGGGCTTTCACAGATTTTTCTTATCGACTCCTGCAATCCAGGAAATTGTTGTTTTTTTTGTTTTGTTTTGTTTTTTTTGTTTTTGTTTTTTTTTTTTTTTTTGAGACAGGGTTTCTCCGTAGCTTTTGGTTCCTGTCCTAGAACTAGCTCTTGTAGACCAGGCTGGCCTCGAACTCATAGAGATCCACCTGCCTCTGCCTCCCGAGTGCTGGGATTAAAGGCGTGCGCCACCACCGCCAGGCTCAGGAAATAGTTTTAATTGTTATAGACTTCACAGATAAAGAGCGAAGACCAGTGACATACTGCTTTAAAAAAATTACATCTGTGCCATGAAAACTAGATTTTCTAATTCTATGTCTTGTCTAAATTGCCTATAGGGGCAACGATATTTAAGTTTAGCTCTGCTTACTTTTATGACTGAAGGAAAAGAACATTAGTATATATAGACTTCGGTCATTTATGTAATAATCATATAATTGATTATAGTATTACTTGCCAGGTCCAAGGGGAAAGTTTCCCTCAGTGCTCACAATGGCAGCCCTGATGTGCCCCGGAGCTGGGGAAGTCCCTCCATTCTAGGAGGCTGAACTTTGTGGATGCAGCTGCTTGCTTGAGCAATTGTGCTCATGAATTTTAGATTCAGGGTCAGTTCCCTACCACATGTTGAGAAGCTGAGAAATGGGGAAAGTGAAAAGCAAATGATCTTTGAAATACAGACGAGCTTTTACTCTGAAGAAAAATGTAATTCAGCTTTCATGCACCTTCCAATTCTTTTACAATTTGAAGAGTCATCAAGACATGCCAGCAAGTCTGATGGGATGCATTTGGAGGAGGAGGTCATTTCTAGGAGAGAGATAAATATTTATAGCATGAAAGCATGGGAAGGAGAGAGGGGCTGCCTTTCAGTCAGCACTGTGGGGGCGAATTTGCCTTGAGAGTGGCTTCAAGCCACAGAGACCCACAGGCTTCAGTTTTCTCATTTGTAAATGTTAAGCTGGACATCTGTCTTCTAATGTGTGAAGTGAACATGTTTCTATTTATTTGGTAACTGGCCTTTTTATTGATTTTTTTTCCTTAGTACTTGTGATATATAGACAGGCACTTGCTTTGTTTTCTCTTTGGCTGATTTCTGAGTTGATAAAGTTTTCAATCTTCTTGATCATTTGTGTGTGTGTGTGTGTGTGTGTGTGTGTGTGTGTGTGTTTGTGCCAATACGTGTGCATTCACTAATCACCCAGAAACTCCATATGCAGTTCATTAGAGACTACTGTTAATCTAGATTTACTTTCTAAATTAACCTTTCTGATACTGGAAAATGTCAATTTCTTATATTTCTAGGAAATTATCAATGCATTGACCTTCCCCACTGTTCCGGGCAGCAATATATCTTGCAAATCATTTAGCATAAGTCCCTGTGGCTTCACCCGCATGCTTGAATAGACACATTTCCACTTCATTTCTAGGCTGGTGTGTCCCTTGGTAAGGCAACACCACAGTTTGATTTACTAATTGCCTGTGGAAGAACATCTAGGTTGTTTACAGTTTGGGGACTATTATAAATGAAGCCATTAACAATAGTTATGTTCCAGGTTTTGAGTAAAAAGATGTAATTCTTTTATTTTTCTGCAACATTCAAAACTGTTGCTTGGTAGTAAGGTATTTTGCATATGTGATTGTGAAAGAAACTACCAACTTCTTCCCCAGTGATCATGCCACTGCACAATCTGACAAGCAATATACGAGTGACCTAATTTTTCCAGATCTTCACCAGCTTTTGGTATTGTCATTATTTCAAGTCATAGCTCTTACTTGCCACTTCCCCGATAGCTCATAACGATGAAAAATGTTTTGCATGCTTATTTTTGCTGTTTGTGTGACCTCCTCAGTGCAATGCTTACCCTGTCTGCTATAGTTTGAACATGAAATGTTTTTCATGCCTGTGTATTACAGCATTTGTCACAGTGGTTGTTGGGAGATGGTAAAACACTGCAGAACTGAAGGTCAGTGGAAAGTTTGAGATCTCTAAGGGCACACCCTCAAAGAGTATTGTGGTCTCTTCTCTTTTTCCCTTTTGTTCCTATTCACGAAGGGCACAGCTCAGCTCTGCCTTTTGTGTGCTGCCTCACTGAAGCCCTAAAACCAATGGGACAATTGAGTCTAACAAGAACCTCCAAAACTGCAAACCAAAATAAGTGGACGCAAACCACAATAAGTGGACTTTCTTGGAAGTGGACTTGTTCTGTGACAGTAGCAAAGAGCTGGCTAAACACTGTCTATTGCCCATCTTTAATTGGGTTATTTATTTCATTATTGTTGTATTTTGACATTTTTGCATATTTTCTAGGTACTGGTACTCTTTTGGATGTACAATTTTTCTCAGTCTGTAGCTGACATATTTGCTTCCTTAACAAGGCTTTCGCAATAAAAAAGAAAGTTTGTAATTTCCTCAGATGTCTTCCTCAACTGCTTCTCTACCTAACTTTTGGGAAAACACAATCTCTCACTGAAGATGGAGCTTCCCAGTTCAGTTAGGCCAGCTGGATTCTGCTTCCCAAGAGCTGGGATTACTGGCATGCATCTCCACAACACAGGTTCTGGTGTTCAATCTCAAATCCTCATGTTTGTACTTTACTGAACGAGCCATTTCTTCACCCTAGTTGTGTGTGTGGTTTTGTTTGTTTATTTGTTTGTTTAAAATGTCTAAAGGATGTTCCTCATACCTAGCTATTATTTTACTATCACCTCTGTTCTTCATAGACCTGCCTTCTCCAATCAGTGTTTTGGTTCTGTTGTTTACAATGTTGAGGACACATCCATCTGTTGCTAGACTCCTCTTGGCTCACAACCTGAAATACATCCATGTTCTAGTTGGATTTGTGGGTGACATTTCTAAGCAGGCGCCTTCCATGTAGTATTAAAATTTATTTGATACTTTGTTTTTAAGAGGCTTTTGTTTTTCTCTCTTTTCTTCTAGATTCTTTACCCTTTGGCGTTGCTAGCTTCTTTAAGTTGCTACTCCTCTTCAGAAACAAATTAATAGGGGTCTCCATGATCATAGCAATGATGTTAAAACTTGAGGGAAAATGATTGAAAATAATAAATTTGTTCTGCAGTAGTTTATCAGTGATGACTAAAAGCTGTGCAAGAGGAAATGGTTTTGTGTATAAATAAGGTCTGTGAGAGATACAGGTTGTCAGAGTAGGATAAGCCATATCTAAATGTGTTTCATCTCTGTCCATCTCTCCTAAAACGAAACTAAGAAGTGTTCTGTGTCTAATTCCTTTGGTCCCGGCTCTTGCATCCAACCCATCTTCAGACCCTACCCTCATCTGGAGCTGGACTCCAGTGACTCCTGTTCACAACCTGTAGACTTTCATTTATGAACCATGTCTCAAGGCAGTTGTCAGATCTCTGCTCTGAGATGTTGAGGACCACACATTCCCACCACTCACTGAGGTCCAGCTCCTTCATGGAGATGAGTGTGTATCGTCTCTTTTCCCAGATCCCTGAAAAGCCCTTAGTATCCAGGGCTTTGGACAAAAGTTACCTAGCAGACAAGAGCTTCAGAAAACCTGGGTGAATTATTTGTGGCTTTTGTCTCTGGTGATTATAATCTTTGTAGTTGCTTCTTGATGCGACACCAGAGTACAGCCAACCTGACCCCTTTTTATGAATCATTCGTGCTTGCTTCTGGTTTTGTTTCATGTTTAATTCATCTTACTATTTGAGCCTATCAATCTTTTATTTTGCCTCTTCTCATATTTTGTAACTGGATATCTGAAGCAGAAGAAATGTACTCATATTAAAATTGTATAGCTTAAGCCAAAATTTGTCCTAGAACTAACATTTTTCTATTTGACTTTAAGATTCATATAAGTTTCATTGAAATATGTATCTGTCTATCAAAATTAGGGTTCTAACAAATTGCAAAAGTCTATACAAACTCATTTAGCATATTGCATAAACCTATATCTACATATGTACAAACACAATATGCTGATGCAAAAACTGATAAAAAGCAAAGTAGTCTGTAAAAATGAACGATTACAACTATATTACAACTTTTTTGATATTTGTATCACATTACAGTCCTTATCAATGGAGAAACTGGATGAAGTGCTTATGTGACTCAATATACCATGTTTACAATTTCCTGTAAGACTGTGATTATTTAAAAAAAAGGTGTAGAGGCTGGAGCACCTGCTGCTTTTCCAGAGGACTTGAGTTCAAACCCCAGAATCCATGTTAGGCAGCTCAAAATTGCATGTAAACACATACATGCACACACACAATTAAAAACTAAGATATTTAGATATTTACTTATGTCAAAATTTTTTATTTATGTGAGTGTGTCAGTTGTACATATGCTACATGTGTGCCCACAGAAGCTGGAAGGATCGGATCTCCCTGGGGCTGGAGTTACAGGTGTTCGTGTGATGTTCAAGTGTGCTAGGCACCAATCTTACGTTCCCCTGCAAGAACAATGCTTAGCTTTCAACTGCTGAGCTATTATCTCTTTGGCCATTAAAAAGTAAATCTTAGAAACCAAAATAAGAAGTTTGTATAAGAAAATATCTCAAACATAGTATACACCTCTGCTCCTAGCAGCCAAGAGGCTGCTGTGATGCCATCAAGAGTTACAGGGCTATGCTTCCAGGTCTCACTAGGCTACTCCATCTCAAAGATGGGGGGGAGAGAATGAGGGGAGAGAGAGAGAAAGACACAGAGAGAGAGACAGAGACAGACAGAGAGACAGAAAGAGAGACAGAGACAGAGAGAGACAGAGAGAAACAGAGAGAGAGAGAGACAGAGAGAGAGGTGAAGAGAAAAAAGAAAGGAAGGAGGGAAAGTTTAAAACTTGAAAGTGCAAAAAGTGTTTTATAAGAACTAAGTAGCATTTGAAAATAAGTAAATAAATGGGACATGCTGTGAAGTCACGTGGATCTTTTATGATTCCTGGAAAATGTTAAATTTTACTCTCTCCATTTCTAATCATTCTTTTGTCAACTTTTATGTAAGCCGTGTCTTCTGTCTTACAGTTCATATATTCAGTCATTCAGAACAATGGTTCTAGATCTGTGGGTTGCAACCCGGTTGACAAACCTCTGTCTCCAAAAATATTCACACTACAACTCATAAAAGCAGCAAAATTATGGTTTTGAAGTAACAATGGAAAGCATTACAGTTGGGGGTCACTACCACATGAAAAATTATATTAAAAGGTTACAACATTAGGAAGATTGGGAACCACTGACTTAAAAAATTTATAAAGACCCAGTTATGGGCCAAGCACCACCTCTGACCCTGCCAGGTCAAAAGTGGGTAAATAGAATTCCTGTCATCAAGAAACAGGATGATTGGGATAAAGGAAGGTTGGATAGGGGAGCAGGGAACCACATATCTTAGTTAAGGGAGCCACCTTAGGATTGGCAAGAGCCTTGAACCTAGAGTGGCTCCCAGGAGCCCAAGGCCATGTACCCAGTTAGTCCCTTGGGAAGCTGAGGATAGGGAACCTGAAATGACCCTATCCTATAGCAATACTAATCTTCCATATCACCATAGAACCTTCATCTGGTGATGGATGGAGATAGAGACAGAGACCCACACTGGAGCACTGGACTGAGCTCCCAAGGTCCCAGTGAGGAGCAGATGGAGGGAGAACACGAGCAAGGATGTCAGGACCACGAGGGGGTGCACCCACCCACTGAGACAGTGGGGCTGATCTATTGGGAGCTCACCAAGGCCAGCTGGACTGGGACTGAAAAAGCATGGGATAAAACCGGACTTTCTGATCATGGCGAACAATGAGGGCTGATGAGAAGCCAAGGTCAATGGCATGGGGTTTTGATCCTACTTCATGTTCTGGCTGGGTGGGAACCTAGCCAGTTTGGATATTCACCTTCCTAGACATGGACGGAGGGGGGAGGACCTTGGACTTTCCACAGGGCAGGGAACCCTGACTGCTCTTTGGACTGGAGAGGGAGGGGGAGCGGAGTGGGGGAGGGGGAGGGGATTGGGGGGAGGAGGAGAAGGGTGGGAGGAGGGGGAGGGAAATGGGAGGCTGGGAGGAGGTGGAAACTTTTTTTTTCCTTTCTCAATAAAAAAAAGAGTCTTTTCATAGATTGAAAGAGAGGATAAAATGATACTGGCGGCTAGCTGGTTGTGGTGGCGGTTCGACCCTGAGACTATATTGAATTATAGTTTTACCATGCTGGGTCTAATTTGACCAGAGATTTATTTCCTTTAAATTTGAATTGGACAAACACTTGAAAACAGCCAGAGACCCACCCTATTAATGGCCCAGTTGCAGCTTGAGCCACTGTGATGTGCAAGTATGGGGCAGAAAGATGAGAATGAAAGAAAAGTGGAACAACTTGAGCCCTACACCCAGAGGTGGATTTATGTGAGTGTGTCACTTGTACATATGCTACATGTGTGCCCACAGAAGCTGGAGGGATCAGATCCCCCTGGGGCTGGAGTTACAGGTGTTCGTGTATGGAGGACAGAAAGGAAAGCCTTATATGAGTAGCCTATAAAGCTACCTGAGGCCATAGCAAATTCGAGGATGGTGCTGTCACTGAGGGCCATGTCTGGGTTTGTAGACATGCAGCATCAAGGGGTCTGTGTTAATGTCCATGTCCCCTGTTACCACCAACAATATATAATGAGTAAAAATAATTTATTATGCCTCTTAACATTTTTCTTATAACTTACATAAAGCTGATTGCTTCATTTTTCAAGTACAATTATTGAGGAAAAGATTATTTTGCCTCCATTATTATTACTGTCTGATGGCTGACATTTTTGATATGTGTATGGGTGTTTTGTCTTCATGAGTGTATATGTATCAGGTGTGTTCTTGATGCTCTCAGAGGCCAGTAGAAGGCATCAGATCCCCTGGAACTGGAATTAGAGATAATTTGTACTGCCATACAGGTTCTAGGAATTGAACCAGCATTCTCTGGAAGAGTAGCCAGGGCTGTTAACTGCTGAGCCATCTCTCCAGCCCCTATTCTGATTGATTTTTATTATTTATAAAATTATTAAATGCACACTTTTGATTATTAGTAAGATTTTGAAATTTTCTAGCAAAAGTATTGTATGATGTTATTTTAAATTACATGTTTTATGTTTTAAGACACTAAGTAAAATATAGCAAGTTTTGATATTGGAAGAGGAGAAAAAGTTATTCCAGTCAGAGTAACAGTGGTAATTTAAATTTAAAAATCTCTATGTTAGGAAAGTATTGGATAATTCAAGGAAGCCATGGATTAACTAGAGCCAAGAACCTGAAAGGGCATGAAACTGGAGGCTAAGTTAGAACCACATGACTAAGGACTTTTCCTAGCAAATGTGTCCTAATACATTTTTTTTATACTTACAGGCTAAGAGAACCAAGGCAGGTTTGCAATAAGACAAAAGACTTATATTTGTTGTGCATAGATCTCACATAGTGGTGTAGAGTATAGAGTATGTGGCAAGAACCAAACATACAGAAATGAGGCAAAAAGCTTTTAAAAAAAATACCCTAAACAGGTGACAATACATTGCCTATGTACATTACTACATATACCTTGACACTGAATATACAAGAAAATGCCTTTTCTGAGAAGATTGACTTGGAAGCTCCATTAAAGTGGGAGAAAGGTGAGCAGTTTTCAGCCTTGTGTCACCTTGGGAGATAATTATGAAGGTACATTGGCAACTGATTTCTTACATATACTAAGCTAGAGCTTCCTGATAAGCCAGGCCAGCTAGAGCCACCTCCTGGCCCTAGGCTACAAACCTGCTTGTCATATAACATTATAAATATTATAAGCAATTGTGAAATAATGGTAATTATTTGTGCATCTAAATATGACTAGCTTTGGAGAAGATTCAGTAACAATACTATATTATATGAATTTTTCAGCTCTGGTGTAGTCTTAAGACATCACTGTTCCTATTTGATTTATTCTTGACTAAAACACTATTATAAATACATAGCAGTAGTTGACAGTAATATCATGAATCATGTTTGAGAATACAGAATCTAGAGTAGATTTAAGGAAGACAGAGATGAATATAAGTTGTGTTCTACTCAAAAATGTCTAGTGGATGGTGTATCCATGGTACACCAACATGGGCTGACTACATCCACATAAAACCTGAGAGTACTTAAGAAGAAATTGTAGACATAAAACAGAGTTTAGCACAGCTTCTTGGTAGCCACATTTTTTCAACATGGGTTCTGTTTGCTGACAGCAAACAGGTGCACCACAGCTCCTTTAAGAGAGGTCTTCTTATTCAGCATTAGCAGCAAAAATTATGTGGTTTCAAAATGGCGGCTTCCTGGTTCATGCTAATTGCATGAACAGCCCTGGCTCTTTCTGGAGGCTAAGCACTTAAGTGGGGTCTGTGAGCAGTGTGTTACGAATTGCTTAATGGTGACATAGACCTGCTGAAGCAATTGCATGGCTCTCAGAGGCAGTGAAAATGCCTCCACCATGTTGGACTGGTTAGAGCCAACAAATCCCAATGGAAAAGAACTCTAAATGTGTCTTTTCCATTGGATAAATGTGCATAGGTTAGAGAGAGAAAAAAAAGAATATAGACAGTTATAAGAGTACAGACAATCATAGATTATTAAAGGAGTAAAGACAATAAAATAAACATTAAACTTGTGGGAAAAGTAATAGAGTAAGAAAAATAAGCCACATAAATATGGATTATGTTTATTCTGGATAATTTGAATTTTTGGCTGTGAATGAGCTAAGTACAGAGAGACATTTCATTGTACAGGCTGCTAAGCTAAACCAACATATGTATTTTAAAGGTATCTTGACTTCAAAATTTTGGTCTAAGGATAAGTTACTTTGAAAAAGAGGTTTTACTTTTGTTTTCACAGAGAATAAAAAGCTACGAATTCCTTACAGACTAAAGTGGTTTGATGAACTAAGACCCCCCAAAGGTCTCCATGAACCCCCAAATACTTCACTCAACAAAAAATAGGAAGCAGTTTGGAGAGACCATGCCCAATCAACTTAGAACTGTAGGTTAGTTAAATTTATTTCCCATAGCCTGACATTCCATGAGCTGCAGAGAGATGTGAATGTGGTCCAACGTCAAACAATAAACTTAGTTAAATCGTATGAGATATTATTTCTAAGGTTTTTTGTAATTTTATTTTGTGTTCTCAAAGTGTTAACTTTAAACTTTTCAGATAATGATGCTGGATCATAATGTACAAAGGTTGGACAAACTGGAACAAGAACAAGATCCCAAGTCAATCTTTAGTGAACCCACTCAGTAATAAATGAATTCAAAATTCACTAAGTAACCAGCAGTCTGCAGAGACAAAGAAAGAATCACACAGAAGCCTAAAGAAACAAGTGAGAATTCAGGCTGCATGGTGATGTTAGAATGGCAGATTACACAGCTATCAGGCACAAACACAAATATGCAGTTAGTTAAGTAACTTGAAGCAATCTGAGCTTACAAAGCCTTTATTTTTTTTTGTTTGTCTTCACAGTACTTGTTTCCTGCTTGTTTATATTCTCCTGAACCTATAACAGCCATAATTATAAGCAAATGAATGTTAATTGATGCTGATGGTATTTTATCAAGAGAGGCGTACAAAATTCAAAGCCTAAATTATCTTTGCAGAGATAAACTCTGAGCTCTTGGTTTCTATAAAATGAAAACAGAGTTAGGAATGATACTAATTATTCTCTACTAGAATATCTTTCACTTCTTTATTGATAATAAAGATTGCTTTTTATCTTGTGCCTGGCAAAGCCATCCTCAAATACATCACTGTCAAGCAGATGGTCATCTGTATACAAACTCACCATCCATTATAAGAGAGATGGGAAATGGAGAACTTCAGTTTCTCTCCAATGTATCAAGTCTAGAGTCTTATCTCCACACCAAAGTTTAGCAATACTCAAAACAGTAATGCCTTTCCCAATCATTAGAAAAATGTTCTGCCGTGAAAATTCTCTACATTGGAAAGGGAACAGGACATGGACTGTTCACAGGTATTTCTCATCAGTGAAATAGGTACTCTGATAAGAAACAATAAGAACTTTTTGAACAAAGAAAGAGAATTGGAATAATAACATTCTTAGTTCATTTTTAATTGTCATTTTAATGACTATAAATTTTTGTATCATATACTAAAGGGTACATACATGTGCCATGAGCTACATCTTTAGTCTAGGTAAAATAAAATTTTAGTTGAGTTTATAAAACATAATATATGAACTTGCTAAATATGCCTTTTCTGAACTCCCATATCCATTTCTTTTGGAGAACCAGGCAAATGAGAGATTCTTAATAAGTCCACCTCTCCAAGTTCTTGTGTTCATATTCCCATATGAGTTTTAGAAAACAACAGCATGTTATCAAAAGAGGAGTTTTGAGAAACTAGTAAGTTTCATATTTTCTGCACACTTGAAAAGGAAGCCACACAATCTGTGCTTGTTGAGGCTGTGTTCCTGTAGTCTTGCTTTGAAAAGCTATTACCTGGAGGTTGATAACCACAGCTACACTGGTTTTCCTTCAAGACACCACTGTGGAAATTCAGTTTCTCATTACTCATTTACGACCCTGTATGGAGTGTGAATTGGGTTGAGAAAGGTGACCAAATCCTTCTGTTATCAAAATGAAGCATATTGTCAAAAGGAAAAGGCACCAGCTGATCTATAGTGGTTGGTTTATTGCTGATTTTATCTTCTTGATGGCATAATTTCTTTCCTCTGGCTGGGATGGGGGACAGACTATTTGAAAGATCTAAGCACAGGCATCAATAGAAACTTCCATTTTATTAAATATATAAAAACAGTAACTTAATAAAACATCTTTAAGAGTTCTTTAATAAAAGCATTAATGTGATGCAAGTTATATACTAAGCAAATTTAAAGCATTATATTTTAGCATCTGACTTCTATGCAAATAACTTTTACATGGTAATTTTTTGTGGTTGGTATGAAAGATCTATGGTAGAATGTGTACATGTCTCAATTAATGTCCATGCATTTAAGTAGGATCAATCTAAGAAAGGCTTATGTTTGAATCATGATTCTTAACTGCCTCATTTTCCCACCGATGTTGGGGTGACTGGTGTGAAATTATGCTGAAGTTTGTATTAAGTATGAAGCCTGGAAGTCTCAGAGACTATCCCTAGGAGCATTCAGCCTTTGCTGAAGATATTTCTCTTTCAAAAAACATACAAATCCAGGAAAAACTTAGATAATTTCCTCCTTGGTATTGTAGTGCTAAAGAGAGCAAGCCTTTTTTATCTTGTGGATTGTGCATATGTGGATCCCTCCGTTCTCCATCCACATTCATCCTGGTAACCTGTGCCCTGACAGTCTCACTACCCAGTCTCCTCAATTCTAAATATCACACACAGTTTCACAGGCATCATGCCTCTCTCACTAAATAGTAACTACAACAAGGACCACCGTAACACTCAGGAATCAGAATGGAGTTGAGAGAGATCCCTACAGGGATCTTGACTTAGAATCCCATATTGGGCATAGACAGTTAGTGTAGTGTGGGATATAAGCAGGGAAATAAAGCTTGTCCTATTGTCTTCCATCTAGTAAAGCAAAGATTTAAGATAAAGAGCAAGTAATTGAACATCCATCCAACTGCCTCACATTGTCTCCTGCAACAATTAAACAGTCCATGACAATCAGACTTAGCAAATTTAACAAAACTGACATACAGTTTGGTCAGTAAATTACTTCTTCTAAAATAACAATTTTATAAAATACTAATTATAATTCCTATATATTATTCATTTTAAGTGTATATATGGCTGACTAATTTGGTATCTTTCATTACTTTAATCTAGAAACCTCTATGACTACCAGGGCTACCTGAAGTTTTCGAATACCCTGGTCATAAGCGATGAGGCAAGACCATATTCCTCTCTCTAATACAGCATGTATACCTGACTGTGCACACACACACAGAGAGAGAGAGAGAGAGAGAGAGAGAGAGAGAGAGAGAGAGAGAGATAGATACAGAGAGAGAGGTATTAAATAATTAAAAACATTCATCCAATATCTCCCAGGTTAAATCAAATGACTATAACATTGAAGAACTNAGAGAGAGAGAGAGAGAGAGAGAGAGAGAGAGATACACACATGTTAGATATATTATATATACGTACATATGCATATATACATATATTATATATACATACAACACACATTAATATGTGTCTTTATTGTAAAGCCAACAGGTAGTTGGGGAGAATCCACAATATATTATGTTTACCCAACTGAGCTACTATTGGAGAACTGACAATATTTTTGTTCTCTCTCTAATCTATGTACTCTGCTTCCAATAGAGACTACGTGTTGCTATGAGATGAGATTCACTCTACCAAATGAAGCAATGGCTTAATTAGTTTTCACCTTTCATGCATATGATATGTGTTTTTTGTGTTATGTTTGTGCACAGCTAGTTTAAACCAGGTAAACTGACTGAAACCCAAGTGACTAAACCTGAGTGACAATAAGAATGACCCAGGTTCCTGAGACTCCCTTCCTGAAGTTATCCAATGACTCGATGTGACATGGGTTTCACACGGCTATGCATGAAGAAGGGCTCCAAGGGGACTTTCATGAGTGTCCCACTCTTGTCATTATTGTTGAATGTTAACAGGGATGTTTCCCCCTGACTTTTGGCCAGGATGCTGCTCAGCTTCAGGCAACTATGTCAGTCACAAGAAAGTCTAGAGTAAGAGGATGGAAGGCAGCAACTGGGAGCTTTGGATATTGCAAGTACATGTTTTACAGGCACATGGATCACATCGTAAGTTACAAGAAATGCTTCATACTAAGATCAGAATCCATACTTCTCTTCAGACCTTCTCTCAGTCATTACCCAGCTGCCACCTGTAAACTTCTTTCTGCTCATTTTTAATGATCGTGCTTGTAATAGTGACAGCACTTCAATGATCTCTTTCTTAAGAGAACAGTAGGTCACTGAACAAGATGTGGAAGGCATAAACAAAATAAGTATTGCAGTAATAGTTTTTAACAACTAAGCATGTATGTGAATGTAAACCCAAAAACTCTAGTCCATGCAGGTAAACAATCACATATTTATCTAAGCTACCTCGAGTAAACCTATGTACATCACAATTGCAGACAAAGCCCTACTCTGAAATGCAGCCTGCATCTCTGACTTCTATATTCTGTTTAATTCGGGATGATTGAGTTCTCTTAGGTGGTACATACTAAAATTTCCTTAGAGTGAGAATCCCTTTTCTCTAACTTTGTCAAATAAGATTCCCCATGCCAAAAAAAAAAAATCTATCCATTCTGTAGTAACAAGGTTGATTTTAAATGGATAAGCCTAGAGAAATTGAGTTCCACTCCCTAAACACTCCATAATTACCAAATAACAGGCACTGATCGCTCCAAGACAAAAGCCTGATTTCATTAGTACCTGCTGCTTGGGTAGGGAGAAGACAATTATATGTGAACGGTATGATGTGTTTGGAAATGCTAATAATTATACATTATTTATTAGAAATACATCGTTCTCCTTGTACTGTAGCTAGGAATACAGAATAGCCTGGCAGAACTCAGCATGTAGCTGAGACATGCTGAATTGCAGTGTAAACTACAGTCATTTTTTTTGAAGCAAGATTCCTCTGCTTGTCTGAAAACAGCTTTATATCACTCTTTTCAATGTCTTTCCTCTTTATTAGAATGAGCTACCAAGGCCTACGGGTGGGGATGGGAGATCGCTTTGTCATCTGGCAGGTTTGAGTGATGCTATTACTCTGGTTCTAGTGTTTGAAAAGGAAATAATAGATCAATAATGATAAATTACAAACAAGTAATTTGCCAACCTAAGCTAAGGGTCTGTGACTTTAAAGAACGACTAGTAATGTACTGAATTCTGATGGATCCCTTTGTGTGAATGTAGTAGAATTGTATTTATGCTAAAATCATTACCCATTATTAGTTTTTTATTATTTGTTGACATTAGCAGCAAAAGGCTTCTACCAATTAGGATCGCTCTACATATGAGGCACATTGAGCACATCCAGCTTCCATGAACCTACTCATCTGCTCTTAGTCCTGGAAAACAGCAAAAGTTAAACAAGAACAGCACAGCAGACCCTAGTAGGCTCTCCTACTTAGTTTTATTGTATGATTTCTAAGGTAGTCATGAACTATTTCAAATACTTATTCAGCAAATGCTACAATGAGAGGAACATGTCTGCTTAATTTTAAATCCCTGTGTAGTTTATTTGCTAAAATCCACTGGGTTTTAGCATCTTGACAACCAGAATACATTTAGGATGCCATTCAGTAAGGAAGCCCAAGCCACTCGACAGAAAATCTGACAGGGAAACATTGAGAACCAGCTTCCCCACCTTGTGCGTGAGCCGTGTTGTTAGTGGATATCCAGGAGGCAGACACCACCCCATTGCCACACTCAGTCAGAGACTAGACAACACACTACACTCTGCCAAATCAAAGCTTCCTCAGCAAAGTAAGTTTCCGTGACTCTTTATAGATATTAATTCTAAAGAGGTTTATTGTATAATAGATAGATACCATAAACAGACAGAATATCCCCCGTAAGATTGATGATTAAAAAAAAAAAAAAGAGGCATGTGATAGCATGGAGGATACTAGAGAACTCAGGGGCTCCTCATGGAAAATTAGGCTGCAGAGTCAGGGCCTCAGTCAGACTTAATACAGAGTTGTTCAGAATGTCAATCCTGCCACCTGAGTCAGCATGGCTCAAGTGCTCTAGAAATTTAAAAATTCAAAACCTCACCCCAGGCCATAACTTAGTCAGAAACATCTAAACTAAAGATCCAGATGCTCAGATACTGCCCACATAATTCTTGTTTATCCTACTTCCTTGCTCTTACCATTTCAGCCCCTCTTTAAAAAGGTCACTGAAAATATTTAAACCAAGGGATAACATCATATGTCACCAGCAGTAAGGATTAAGAAAATTAGAAAAGAAGAAAAAAATGCTACAAACAAAGCAGATAGAGAGATTCAGAACATCTGTTCTACAAGACAAAATCAACCGTAACAGAGAGACACTCTACATGGACAGCAAAAATTAAGAGATGGTTGGACAAGATGGTGCCTGCTGGAAATACCAGTACTCATGAGGTTGGGTAGGAGACTTAGGAGTGCAAGGCCATTCTTGGCTGCATAGCAAGTTCAAGGCCAGTCTAGGAAACACAAGATTCTGTTTCAAAAAGATAATGAGATCAGATATATTTTTAAAATGCCTGAGATATTTATTTATTAAATAGCCACATGACTATGGGATATTTACATATTAGTTTTAACAAATTGAGACTAACTTGACAAGACAAAAAGATTAATAAAGCATTTTTCATTTAAAATGTGTGAGAATTTGATACATGAAATGAATATTTATATCATTTCTACCTCTATCTGACCCCCTTTCAACTCTTCCCCTGTCTGCCAACAAACCCTTGCAAATTCATGACCTCCTCTTTAATTCTTATTGGTCAAGCTCTCATTCTCTCTCTGTCTCTGTCTCTCTCTCTCTTTACCTGTGTGTAAGTGTGTGTGTTTGTGTGTACAGGTGTTATAAAACCAGCTGAGCCCATTTAGTGTTGTTCATATGTTCCTGTGTTTAGGACTAACCAACTGAGATTAGATAATCTATCAGGAAACTAGTGGTCCCTAGAAAAAACAACTCCTTCTTTTGGCATCCATTGATTGTTCTTCATCTGTGGGTGGAGCATTCTGACTTCTCCCCAATCCACACTGGCAAGTCAATGTCTTTTGTGATCAGGTATTGTTTGGTGACCATATCATTGAAGTTTCCTAAGTTATCATTTTCATACATATAGAAGATACTATATCGGTTGTTTCCAGGTTCTGGCTATTACAAATAATGCTGCTATGAACATAGTTGAACAAATGCTTTTGTCATATGATCGGGCATCTCTTCGGTATATTCCCAAGAGTGGTATTACTGGGTCTTGGGGTAGTTGATCCCAAATGGACATGGATGAAGGACTTCCCACAGGGCAGGGAATCCGGACTGCTCTTCAGACTCAAGAGGGAGGAGGAATGGAGTGGGGGAAGGGGGAAAGGAGTGAGGAAAGGGGGAGAGGAGTAGGGGGAGGGGGAGAGGTGTAGGGGGAGGGGAGAGGAGTGGCAGGAGGGGGAGGGAAATCTGAGGCGGGGAGGAGGCAGAAATTTTTTCAACAAAAAAATAAATAAAATTTTAAGAAGGGAAGATACTATAACAGCAGGTTCCTTGTTCCCTCGCTTTTTTGATATTTTTGCCCCCTTTTCTTCAATTTTTATATGAGTTTTAGGAGTAGCAGTTACATTGTAGATATATCAATCACACTCACTTATTTTCTGCATTTTAAACAGTTGTGAACTTCTTTAATAGACTCTATCTCTTGTAAAAGAAGCTTCTTTGACAAAAAGTATGAACTACATATATCTATGAGTATAAAAGTAAGTATTTTTAAAAGTGTTGTAAGGAGCGGGCCGTATCCCACCACCCGGCTAGCTTAACCCCCAAAATAATCACACAGAAATTGTATTAATTAAATCACTACCTGGCCATTAGCTCTAGCCTCCTATTTGCTAACTCCCACATCTTGAGCTAACCCATTTCTATTAATGTGTATCGCCACTTGACTGTGGCTTACTGGCATGAGTCTGGGGCAGGAGAACCATGGCATCTGCTACACTGCCCTTCTTCCCAGAATTCTGTTCTGTCTTCCCCACCTACCTAAATTCTGCCCTATCAACTAGGCCAAAGCAGTTTCTTTAATGACCAATGAGAGCAACACAAATACAGAAGGACCTTCTACACCAAAAAGAGTTAGAAACTATATTGGTTTAGGAAAATGGTAGCAATAAGTTCTTCTCTAGAAACTATGATCTCTCTGTAGATACAGATATTTGGCTAGGTTTATAGTCTCAGGCATAGATTTCCTCCTATTAGATTACCTGACATCTAACTTGACAGTTATTGGTTATCCCCAAGTTTAAATTGCCAGTACTGAACCACTGTAATTAGTGTTCTAATTTAGTCATTATTATGATCTACTGATAGGCTTTACAATGGAGTAGCACCATTTTGTAGAGAAGAGATCTCATAAATTCTACCAGAGAACTTCTAGAAACCATCAACCCATTCAACAAAGTAACAGGGTACAAAATTAAACAATCAGTAGTCTTTCTATAGTCCAATAACAAACATTCTGAGAAAATCATAGAAACAGCCCCATCTATAACAGTCTTAAAAAGTATCTAGGACTAAACCTAACAAAGGAGGTACAGATGACTCTATAATATATCTTTAATCTCTGAAGGAAGAGTTCAAGGAAAACTCTTGTAAAATGGAAAGATTCCCCACGATTGTGGGTGATAAAAATGACTACTCTTACCAAAAGACATTTATAGATTCAATGCAATCCCAATGCAAATCCTCATAACATTCTTCACAGAAATAAAAAAAACATCAAAATAAATCATCTATTTCCCCACTTTCTCTCCCTCTCTTTCTCAGTCTCTGACTTAACCACAAGGTCTTTGTGAAGATGAAGTCATCTCCACATTGTATATAACCCTAGTATGAAGTACTATTGAGATTTCTAAAACACAGAACTGGGAGTCAACTCAGGAACTTAGGCAGCACTTAGAATGTTCAGAGAGTTAACACAAGCATCTCTATGAAAAATGAAACAATATTTTAATAAACTCTAACCTAGTTTACCTAAAGAATGGAATGCACACATTCATTAATAAAAATAAGTGTCATTTCTGGTACATACACTTAGAGAAGAAACTAAATGCCTAATCCTTTCTCTGGTTAACATTCCTTCAAAATTCTACAATTTGTGTTCTATGAAAACATTAGCAAGTCTTCCCCAGTGAATGACAATACAGAAAATGAGCTAGCATTTATTTTTAATGAGCATTACCTTCTTTCTGTCCTTACAAACTTGAAAAACTTATTTAAAATGCTTGAAGTCAATTGATTATATGCTCCTTCAAGAAAGTAATGTTGTCCTATTTAAGATTAAAACATCACTTCATGGTCTTTTTAAATCAGTGATTAATGACTTAATAATGGTCACAATTGATTTACAGGTAGATATTCAGCTATGTAGAGACAAAAAAGATAGTCCACAATTCTTGTCAGTCAATTAATGAGTCTTTTTTGATGCTTAAAAAGTCCAGTAAAAATTTAATCTTATCTTTAATAGAGTGTATTCAGCATATTAGCATAGCATATATGGTCTCATGTCACAATATCAGAATGTATGCTTTTCAAACAGAAACAATTTTACTTAAACTTTCTAGCATTCTTATTTTTCCATGCTTTCACACCTTTTCAAAACCCAGAATGCTTTGAAATTAGCATAGAATAAAAGATCATTAAATAATTTATTTTGTCTCTCATATTAAAAGTGAATTGAATTACAAGGACAATTTGTCTTAACTAAACACAGTCCAGTACCCCTTACCAAAGCAAATGTTGTCATGGGGATGAACATGCAATAGCTGAGGATTGGTTTCTAGAAGGGCTCAAACTTGGCAGAAATTTGACTAGTTGTTCACTCTGTGTTTATCAGTCTCTGTCATGTTCAAGGTACATCCTAGAGCCAATGAGAATTATCAAGATGAGGGCCATTACGTTGAACTTCTAAAATCCTAAAATCTTGTCAGAAAAACCTTAAGAAAGAAATAGTTAGGCAAAAAAAAATCATGCATTCTCTCTCTGTCTCTCTCTCTGTCTCTCTCTCTGTCTCTCTCTCTCTCTCTCTCTCTCTCTCACACACACACACACACACACACACACACACACGCATGCACGCACACCCAGATACATTAGCGTGACATTATAGACTTGTGGATCCAGGGGACCCTTAGTAAAAGAAGATGCAATCAAGTAAAACGACTATGTAAATAGGATAACTTGTGAGTCATCCTCTTGTCTCATATTATCTGTGTAGACCTCAGCTGGAGAAATTTCAACCTTATGACAAAGGCAAAAGCATTGTTTGGCAAGGAGTGACTGCCTACATAAGCAGATATATTTTGCATTTGTAAGATGCAATCATTGGGTATCAGAGCTAGAAACAGCATTACATATGTGTTTTAATGTGCACGGAGTCACCAAAGATCATAAACAAAGAAGAACTCCTTATCATTTGAAAAGCCAGTTTCTGATATCCAAGAAAACTATGGAAGCCCTTCAACAAGAATGAGAAAAAAATAATTTTTTTGTGGAAATTACCAGTATTGCTTGGAATTTTAATAGTGAGAAACAATTTTTATTAACTTTGAGAACTTTGTGCAAATAGTAGATAAATTTTAATAGACACTAGAATCTTCTCCAGGAAATAAAAATTATTTGACTCCACACCTAAGAAGCACACAGAGCGAATCTGTTTGGTATAACTTCATTCCTTGCTAATATAGCCACTGTCATGTGCCTACTACAGCCAGATCTGTTGATGCTGTTCTACGTCATATCATTTCATTCGAGTTCCTTCCTCCTTCCAGTAGCTTAGCAAGCATGTCTTCACCTGTCACCAGTTTTACTTTCTGTATTCATGTGTAATCTCAGTGTTGTTTAATTGGCCAATTTAAATACAGAAAGTCGGATAGGCTATCTGATTTCTACATACGAATTTATTAAAATATACTTTTACAACAACACAAAGTGAAATATAGGAAGGAAGACCACTTGCTCCTTTTTCAAATGATTTCAGTACCCCAAATGTCTTTTATAAATTATAGGAAAATAACATATTCTCATCTTAAATAGTGGTGCTTTAGCTTTTTAGATTATAAATAAAAATACTTTATAGGCTTCGTTTTTGTGATTTGGCATTGGTTATGCATGTAGAACAAGAAGAGGGATCTAAATTAGATGAGCAGACTTTATAAAATATATTCACTACACTGGGCCACAGATTAATTTAAATATTTTCTCTCTAGGTTATATTCTAGGCTGAGTATTGGTAAAAGTAGCTCTCACAATCACATTATTCACATTCAAATTCATCTTGCCATAGCTTTTCTCTTAGTAAACACAAAATAATTTTTTTTATTAATGGCTATTTATAAATGTGAGTAAAACCTTTGTTGTATTTACTGAGTGGAAATAGTACATTTCCCAGAGCACATCTTCACTAACGCCTACAATTCTTCAATGATAGGCTTGATATGAAAACAGAGATCCCAAAGAGACACTGACTTACCCATGGCTGACTATGAATAGGGTTTATGATGCATGTGTCACTCACATAGGCATATCCATCAGGCTTACTAAGATCTTAATGTAAGTTTTCCTTTTTGAGTGGTGACCTATCTAAATCTTGAGAAGGGGAAAATCCATAAAAAGAGAATCAATACAAATCAATAAGTCAAAAAGAAATCAATAAAGAGAGAAATCAAAGAAAAAAGAAATCTCTCAATTTTGTGTGTTAGACAATGCTTCCATGAAGAGACCAATGAGAGATAACTTCCTGGTAAGGTCAGATCGTATTTTTGCTACCCCAGTACTGACTGACCATCCAGAATGCAAGAAGTCCCATAAATAAAGACTCCTGGGCTCCTTCTCTATCATTATATCAGTAATACATTCAGCTCCCATTGCTATGTTAAAATTGTTCCTTAAAGAAGAATGAAACAGAGTTGTTTGCTGAAAACTGCATGTAAACGAGGTCATCATATTAAGCAAAAACTAAGCCAACTTCAGGAAGGCAAATATTCTCTCCTGTGAATCCTAGATATTTTATAGAACACAATCCAATTTTTGTGTCTATATAACAAAAACATAGGGGAGCCTAAGGAAATGAAGGAGAGTATCAGAAAAGGCATCAGAGGGAGGGATGAGGAGGGGAAGTAACTATGGTCAAATATATGGCATGTTTGAAAGAAACTCTGTTTATAAAACTTTACACTGTGGACAGTGAATGTATACCAGTAAAGAACCATTTAAGTTAATGGCTTAGCCCATCTGAAGGAAAAATTAAACCCTGGTAAAGGAAAGACAGAAAGTTCCACATCATATCATTCAGAGGATTTGAAACTGGGCTGGCACACCAGCCACTCTGAACAGTGGTTCTCCACAGTAGACAGGACCAGAATGCTTGCTGTATAGCATTCTTTTTCCACTTGATTTTGAGATGAAAGAGGTCAATCACATGCTTCCCCAATATACTTCTTCAGGCACTGAGGTGGGCTCCACCATGCTCACACCACACTCCAGGAAAGCGAGTTCTCACCCTAAAACCTGTTACTATGCTGCCTTGCCTAAGAGAAAATACTTGGAGGATGGAACGGAGGTTAAGGTCTTACAGGTGTTTATGGATTACCTGGAGGAACCCAGTAAAATCTTTAGTTTAAAACTGAAGGATAAAGGCAAAAGAGTAAGCTAGTTAAAGATGAGACCTAAGAATCCAACACTTTTCCTGACTCTGTCTGGAAGCTGAGCAAGTCAGAGAAAGAGACCCTTCCCATCAAACCTCTGGCATAAGAGTTGTACTTTAGTATTAGAGAATGCAGAGCCTAGAACTGGACAAGACCACTAATATCATCTCTTCCTAAGAAGTCTTCGTCATCTTTCAGCCGTATGATAGCTGGTCAGCATGAAGAGAGTTTCCCAATTGGTTAGAGGTCGATTTCTCTCCGTCTTTCAACCAAGGTGTATGGTGTCCTCAGGTGACTACATTGTAATGATTTGCTACAATATCAAATAGACTGCTGTTTTCATGGTTTTGGTTTTCTTGTCTAAAAGATAGAAGTTTTGAAACTCCTGTGCACAATCCTGCTGAATCTATTCCACACTGGAGCATGGCTCACTCCTCTCCTTTGCTGATATGTATAGCAATTTATAACCTCTCCTGGTGGCATGAAAGAAATGCTACCAAGAAAGTCGGAAAGCTATAAACATAGTTTATCAGTGATAGGTACCCAGAACACCCACGCATAGCACCAGAGATCTATTGAGACAGAATTATTTCAGTCTCTTTACAGCTGCATTGATAAAGAGTGTTTGCCTGCCAATTTAATATTACAGTAACAGTAACAGCGAGGACACGAGCGGAACCAAGACCTTAAAGGCTCCCAAAACAGAGAACATGGATCTGTCTCAGAGAAAAGGGCCTCCTTGGCCCTAAAGATGTTCCTGCATCCCAATTGATTTGCATTTCTACCCTGAGCTGTTAAACATGGTGATCCTGTGATTTATGGAAGGCATAGAGGAGGAAATCTCCAGGCCATTAAATGTTTTACTGAGTAGAAAATGAGAGCATCTGCAGAAAAAAGCAACTCCTCATTAACCATCTGTGCCCATGCCCACTCAAAAAAAAAAATAAAAATAAAAATTCATTGCCTCTGAAGATGTTGAGGATTATATATTCCTGTCAGAACATATCATGTCAACTGCCATTATTGGTAGTTTAATCTTTAGGTTAGTACTTACAACAAAATACAAAGTCAAGTTAAAAGAATTTTTTTAAGCAAAGAATATAGGAAAGGCCTTATTGCTGAACACACACTTTTTCTCTTCACTCCACTGCAATCACCTGTTTTTAAATTCCCTATGATTTAATTATAGCTGGATTATACTATAAACGCCTTGAATTTGTGATACTTTAGTAGTAATAAATACAAATGAAGATTAACTATAATTGAATGTGATTTCCCCAAAGTCCAGTAAAAATGGAATCATGAAGCAAAAGATAAAAATGAAGAATTTGCTGTGAAAGGTGCTTGTTTTATTTTGGTGTCTGTCCCATTGGCTGTCTCCATTAGCTGTCTCATTGGCTGTCTCGTAGATGACAATAAGTACTAGGACTATGACAAGGAAGAAGCCATAGGCTTTGACAATAGAAGAGTCTCGGCATACCTAGCACGTCATGAGTCATCTCGCTGTTTTCCAGAGGGGAAATACCCACCCCTTAGCCAGTCATCCAGTGTCTCTGCTCTCCAGGGTCATCTGCCTTCATGCTCCACATCTTAAGAGAAACTGGGGCAAGTTTTACCAACAGGAAATAATGAATAAAATTATGGATCATCATCAAACCATGTTCTAGACCCATATCCTTTTTGGATATCGTTAGAAATTGAAGAGAATTTTGTCATGTTCTGGCCCTTTTAATGTTAATAGAAAGGCAGATGTCCACGTTGAGGTTGCTTTAACAGTGTCATATGTTCAGTTTCTTATCCTGACATTAATCTGTGGATTTGATCGTTAACTCATAAGGCAAACAATATTAAATCTAGCAGAATTTATCTCTTGCCCTATATGAATATAACTACCCTTTCTTCCACCTATTCATTGCTTCCAAATAAGAAATTTTATAAAAACAGACTTGGCGCTTCTTTAACACTCTTGTCGTTATCATCTCTTGGCATTTGAACATGTTTTGTATAGCAGAAGTTATGACCAGGGTATAGCAGATGTAAAACCCAGGGAGAAGAAAGAGAGTCAGATTTGGGTGGAAAACATCGCAGTGACTGATGTAGCATTTCTCTCATTTCTGTGACTTACCACAGTTATCCCAGCTCATGTGAAATAAACCAGACACAAATAAAATGTTAGTCGTTCAAAGTAAGGCCAGCTGACGTGCAGACTGCTGACGAGGCAAATCTCTTGGCAGGCAGGACAGGAAACAGAAGGGAGCTGGCATTATCAAGCACAGATTGGACAATGTGTTAGGAAAGAAAACGAGAAGACAGATTTGGCTCAGACCAATCCTCTGAAGTCCCTGAATCTTCTGTGTGTTGCCAGAGTAAATACAGATTTTCTGAATATGTAGTCCCCATTGATTTCTGTATTCCTTTGCATTATTTAGTAAAATGTACCTGTTTTGTAATTCTTAGCTCTGTATTAAAACCGTCGTTCACTTGAGAAGATAGAAGATAGATTCAGACTGTCAAATTTCACACATTTGACAGTTACCCCCAAGGCAAAACAGTCCTCCTCCTCAGAACTTGAGTTTTTAAGAGTCCATACATGATCCTGTAGCTACCCGAAAAGAATGAAGGATGAAGATCAAAAGCAGGATCCTGACATGTGAAGGGCAGGGGAGGAGGCCACGTGCTTTCCATCCAGAAGATGGTGAATCTGTAACAGAGAAGCACAAAGTAGAAGAGATCTGAGGATTGAATGTTCTCAGAGAGCAATGTGTAGCTGGCAAGGACAAGATTATCAAAACAGAAGTGCAACCGGTGGTTGGGCTTTCCTTTTTCATAATCACAAGATGGTTTATGTTTTAGAACTAACATCATGCTGTATTGTTATGCATGTGGCAAACTTTGCTATGCTTCCATGTGAGCAGTGACACATGCATATAGAATGTATGCTTTCCTTGCTGCCTTTGTCCTGCTGGAAGGAAATTCAGTTCTGTCTCTGTTTGCTTTGAGTTTGTATGCACTGCTTGTACCCCAGCCCCGTTCAATTTCCTTTTAAATAATGTCTTCTCTTTCCAGTTACTTTGTTCTGCAGTTTTGCTTCAAGTGAAAAGGTAGCCCTACTTAACCCAAAATTAAGTAATTATTCAAGACCTTCAACTGCTTTAATAACAAAGAACCGTCATCTCTTTGTTCCTGCTTCATACACAAATCCTACGGAGGGGTTTCCTCGGTCTTTACCATGCCCAGGACTGAACAAATGTTCTACAGTCTTCTGTAAGAAGATTCACAGCTATAGTTCCAGTGTCTGTGTCCTACACGGTACCAGGAAACATTGCTTGTGACAGTGCAGACTTCAGTCACATAAAGAGGATACAGTCAGGTAAAAAGAAAGGGAGGGAGAAGAGAATTTTAATAGCTTTGCTCCCTTAGTGCTCTGTCTGAAAGAATCATTCTTCTACTTGACATTTGTTGCCATTTTCTTTTTCACTTTGTATTGTAGAGCCAGACTGGGTTTCCTGTGTCTCTGTGTTGAAAGAAGTAGGTAAGGTGACCTCAGAAATGTCAAAATTATTGCCAATGGCAACTCTTAAGCACAAATAGATGGAAAAGTTGAGGCCTTTCTGTTTCAATGTTGACTACCAAGTAGGGACCAGTAATAACAATAATGAGCTATTTGAGAATGGTAAGGGGGTGGAGAGGAATGAGAGTTCACTTAGTAAAATGCAAGCCACACCAGTCTCACCAGCCACACAAGCATGAGGGCCTGAATTCAAAAAGACCAGGGTGTGGTGGCAAGTGCTTGTAACTTGAACACTGATAAGTTAGAGACAGTCAGGTTCAGTAAGCTTGTTGGCCAGTCAATCTAGCTAAATCAACAAGATCCCGTTCAGTGAGAGATCCCATCTCAAAAAATACAACTAAAAGAAATCAAGGAGCTATGAGCTGGTGGTGCATGCCTTCAATCTCAGCACTTGGGAGGCAAAAGCAGGCAGATCTCTGAGTTAAAGGCTAGCCTGGTCTACAAAGTGAGTACCAGGACAGTCAGAGCTGCACAGAGAAACCAAAATAAGAAAGAAGGAATACGGGGGGGGGGGGGAACGACAGGCATCAAGGAAAATACTAGCCCTTTGCCCTACAGACACATACTAGTATACCTATAGGCACATGAACACATATACACACTACACATGAAAACATCATAGAGGCAAAATGTGTGCTATGAAAGGAGTTGTTTCCTTTCAACAAGGCATGCAGTGTGCCAGGAGCAGATACCGTAGGAGTGAGAACAGTATCTGTGCAGACCTAACAGAATTTCATTCCCGCCCTTCCTTGTGACCTCAGACAGGGTCCAGAGTCTGAGCTTTACCTTTCTCTTCTATTAAAGGAAACTATGTCATGCACCCCTTGGGTCTGTTGCAAAGATTAATCACATTACATATACAGAGTGCCAGTACCTCCGGGTGCCAGCATGCCTTCACTTCCTTGCTTCTGTTTTAACAGTACAAATCATTTACAATAATGGGTCATGAAAAACTAGTCCCAAAGCCAGTGTACAAGACTGACTCTACCCAACAGATGTGAAGGAAAAGTAATTCACTGTGGAGAACTCTTTCCTATTTCTTTCTCTTAATTAAGGTATTTCTCAAATCCTGGTGATATTTGAATAGTCGGCAGTTCTTCCCGACATTTTCTTGCCTGCATATTTAAGGTCAGGAATCGGGAACATGACCCCATCAGATGGACTCCTTTTTTCCACTATGGCATGGCCTGAGCCCTGATTTCTGAATTAGGTTGCAAGAAGTGACAGTTGCAATTGGCTTATGGAATGTCTCCTGTCTTGAGCATAGCTTGTAATCAAAAATCAACCACTTCTAATTTGTACAGCAAATATATGAGCCTAAATATTTTCACTCACATCAGCTTTCTATTGTGGGGCCCCCTGGAACTTGGTGGAACTGGGCCACCAGACTGGCCTCATTTCAGGGCAGGCAGAAGGCATGATGCCGAGTGCTAAAGAGAGTTAAGGCAAATCACCTTGCCATGCATGTCAAACTTGTCTATTGATTGATCACAACTTCTCACACAGATGTGATATAATAATTCCCAGGGCTCTGGGATCATAAGGAATATAGGCTTGATATGATCGAGTCTGTGACGAGGACTGGGAAGGGCAACTATGAAGTGTGGGTGTGGGTTAGAAGTAACCTTCATTTTGTTGACATCTTTCAAGTCCAATAAAATACTGACAATACGGTGCTGGATAGATAATCCAGTGGTGAAGAGCACTCTCTGCTCTTCCAGAAGATCTAGGCTCAATGCCCAGCACACACATCATTCCAAACTGTGTATAACACTAGTTCCAGAAGATCTGTTGCTCTATTCTGGCTTATGAGGGCACTGGGTACTAGTGGTACATTCAGGCAGATACTCATACATTAAGTAAAAGTAAAATCTCAAAAAAAAAATAAACAAAAAGTTTGGTATCAAGGTCAGGTAACAGCTTGACCTGGATGACACTACGATGAACCTAGTGCCCCAAACAACTACAGCTTCTAGTCAATGTCAAAAGAGGTTTCGGACCCACTAATGATTATGAATACCACAGAGATAATCACTCGTGAGTGCTATGTGGTTCCTCATGGCTTTAGGATTCTTGAAGTTTGAGAGTTTGTCCTTGTCCTTGATATTTCTATGTTGAATCAACAGGAGCTAGAGTTACTGGAAGGAGAGAACCTGTGGTGGTTTGAAGGAAAATGGGCTCCAAAGGGAGTGACACCATTAAGAGGTGTGGCTTTGTTGGAGTAGGTGTGGCCTTGTAGGAAGAAATGTGCCACTGCAGGGATAACTTTGAGGTCTCCTATGCTCAAGCTCTGCTCAGTGACATGATTCACTTCTGGTTCCCTGTGGATCAAGTTGTAGAACCCTCAGCTCCTTCTCCAGCACCATCTCTGCCTGCATTCCACTATGGCCTGCCGTGATAATAATGGAATAAACTTTGAAACTGTAAGCCAACCAATTAAATATTTTCCTGTCCCCTGTCCATGCTCATAGTGTCACTTCACAGCAATAGAGACCCTCAGACAGAGTCTTAGCTGAGAAAATGCCTATATAAAATTGGGCTGTAGGGAAGCCTGTAGGGGTTTTCTTAATTAGAAACTGATGGGCTGTGCCTTCCCTGAGCTTGTGGTTCTGGCTTCATAGAAAGGTAGGCTGAGAAATTCATGTGGAGCAAACCAGTAAACACCACCTTTCCATGGCCTTTGCAGCAGCTCCTGCCTCCACATCCTCTCCCTGTTTGAACCACTGCCCTGATTTCCTTCAATGGTGAACTACAATGTAATAGTGTAAGCAAAATAAACCCTTTCCTCCCCAACTTGCTTTTGGCCTCAGTGCCTCATCACAACAATATAAACCCTAACTAAAATAGTATTGCATTATTGGACACCATCACCAGACAAGATCAGGGTCATTTCGGCATCACTCCAACAGCCGTTCTCAAGAAGGTACACAATCACAGGTGGGGATGGGAGATCCAAGCAAAGCAAAATGAATGTGTTGTTTCAAACAGAAAACACAGAATCTAGTGAGGTTTTTAAGCCAAAACTGTCCCTGCCTCTATCTCTATGCCTGAACAATAAATCTGCTGGATGTATGTATGTTTTCGTGATCAGACGGTGTTGGCCTCCCTTGGAGAATTTAATGAAAGAAATATGCACACGGATACATTCTGTCCTTCAAGAAGAGATGTAGTCATACTTGTACATGGAACTATTACCAGATGCTACCCAAAGTCATTATCCAAAATCAATACCTTCACATTTACCCCAGGCTTGCAACATTAATCCAGATGTGCCAGTTTACACAAAACAGGGACTCTTGAGGGCACACACTGGTCAGAGTCGTGGAAAAAGAAAGCCTCTGTTTTTTAAGTATTGTGGTCATTTTGAATATTACAGGTCTCTCAGACTTTTCTGACTATAATTCTGTTGGACAATCACATAGTTTAGTGATTGAGTGACATATCTTTTTTCTCTTTTATTTAAAACTGTATAGCACCAGTCACATCACCAACTTGACACTCATGTCAAAAAATAAGCATTCCACTGGGCTATGGTGGCGCATGCCTTTAATCCCAGCACTCAGGAGGCAGAGGCAGGCGGATCTCTGTGAGTTCGAGGCCAGTCTGGTCTACAAGAGCTAGTTCCAGGACAGGCACCAAAGCTTTTCTTCACTCAAAATATCCCATCCAGCTTTTGTCTGTGGGCTTTTACCTTTCTCTATTTCTGTATAGCTTTTCTTTCCTCCTTTTTTTTTATTTCCTTCTTATATCTGGCTGTGTGGCTATGGGGCTGTGTGACTGTGTGGCTGTGTGGCTGTAGGGTTATGGAGCTGGCCCCTGGCCTTCTGCTCCTCCTCTTCTCACTTCTCTTCTTCTCTTTTTCTCCTTCTATTTATTCTGTCCGCCAGTCCTGCCAATCCTTTCTCTTGCCTAGTTATTGGCCATTCAGTTTTTATTAGACGAATTAGGTGTTTTAGGCAGACAAAGTAATACAGCTTCACAGAGTTAAACACATGTTACAAAAAAAATTTAGTACATCTTTACCTCATTAAACCAATGTTCCACAGCATAAACAAATGTAACACATCTATAACTAATATTCTACAACACTCTGAGATACAACTAAGTGATGGTCTATATTGTTTCAGAAGTCACTTGGACTACCCTGACCAACCATTCAAAAAGAAGTTTTATTCACCTGGGAGACTAAGGGTCTTATTAGTTTATGTTTCTTTTGGGGAGCATTTTCAGCCCATATATATAGTTTGGGCAAATATATATAGTTTTGGCAAATATAAAATAATATGATTTCTTATGGCTTTATCAAGCAACCTTGGTGTTAATTGCCTCCATCCCTCTTTGTTCAGTTTTGACCTTCCTCACTACTGCTCAGTTGGAGCCCCAAACCGTCAGTATTCCACTTCCCAGTCTGTATCACCTATATCCTGCGACCCCCCTCTCAGGCCTGCCTCCTAACTTGTAGTCACTTCATATCTTCATGGTTTCTGTGGTTCCTCAATGTTGTATATTCGGATCTGAGTATTTGGAACTCGTAGCCACCTGTGAGAGAGAACAAATGGCACTTCTTTTTCTGGGTTTAAGTTACCTCACTCAGTCTAATTTTTTTTTTAGGTTCATCCATTTGCCTGCTAATTTTATGATTTTCTTTCCAGGAGGATAATATCCCACTTTGTATAATATGTATCACATTTTCATTATCCATTTGTTGTTAATGACATTTAAGTTCTTTCCACTTCCTAGCTCTTGTGAGCAGAGCAGCAAGGAACATGGCTGAGCAAGTATCTGCCGAGGAATATGGCACCTCCTTTGGACAAATGACCAGGAGTACATAGCTGGGACATGTAGTGGAGTTATGCTCAGTCTTTTGAGGATTCGCAGTGACTACACCAACTTGCATTCCCACCGACAGGGAACAAGGGTTCCTTTTTCCCCGACCATCTCACCAGCATTTGGTATTAGTTGTTTTATTGATTTTAGCCATTCTGACTAGGGTGAGATGAAATAGCAAAGTAATTTGTGTTTCCCTATTTGCTAAGGATGATGGGCACTTTTTGAGATATTGCTCAGCCAATTTATTTCTTCTATTGATAACTCTGTGTTTAGATCCCTAACACATTTTTAAGTGAGTCATTTTGTTGTCCTGACTATTTCAGTTCTTTGTATATTCTGGATATTCCTCCATTGTCATGTGCACAACTGGCCAAGATTCTCTCCATTCAGTAAGATTCTTCTTCATTTGATTGCTTCCTTTAGCTGTGCAGAAGCTCTTTTGTTTCTTGAGGCCCCACTTGTTACTTGTTTTCCTTAATTCCTTGACCACTGAAGTCTTCTTCACTTATATCCTTTTAGGAAACTGCCTGTGTTTTCTTCTAGCAATGTTAGTGTTTCAGACTCCAAATTGAGATTTTTTTTAATACCCTTGGATTCAATTTTCTACAGGGCGATATATTAGCATCTAATTTTATTATTCTGTATAAGGACATTCAGTTTTACCAGAACCATTTGTTGAAGGTTCTGGTTTTTGTTCAGTGTATATTTTTGCCTGTTTGTCAAATGTCACATGACTATAGTTACAAATACTCATTTTGGGGTCTTCTATTTCATTGATCAATGCATGTGTTTTTGTGAAAGTACCATATTATTTTTTATTTTTTTTTAAAAAATAAAAATATCTATTTTTATTTTACATACAAATCCCAGTTCCCACTCCCTCTCCTCCTCCCATTCCCTCCACCTTCATTCCCACCCCACCCCTTATCCACTCCTCAGAGAGGGTGATATACATTGCTTTGAGGAAGGTGTCAAAGGCCCTCCCTATTATATCTAGGCTGGGCAAGATATCAATCCAAAGAGAATGGGTTCCAAAAAAAAAAAAAAAAAAAAAAAAAACAGTATGAGCAATAGGGCTAAATCCTGGTGCCATTGTTAGTGACCCTGCAGTCTGTCCCAGCCATTCAACTGTTACCCACATTCAGATGGTCTAGTTTGGTCCTATGCTTGTTCCTTCCCTATCCAGCCAGAGATGGTGAGCTCCCATTAGCTCAGGTAAACTGTTTACAGTGGGTGTCCCCATCATGGTCTTGACGTCTTTACTCATACTTTCACTCCACTGGACTTTGGTAGCTCAGCCCAATATTATTTTTATTATCTTGATGTCTGGAATGGCAATGCCACCAATATTTTTTTTATTTTATCTCAAGATTGATTTGTCTATATGGGGTCATTTTTAGTTCTATGTGAATTTTAGGATTCTTTTTTGTCTTCTATGAAGAACTTGGGGGTATTTTTATTGGTATTGCATTGGATCTGTAAATTGCTAGGATTTCTATCATGAACACACATTGAATGTTTGTCAAAGGCTATTTCTGCACCTATTAAGATGAATATGTGATTTTTGTCTTTAAGTCCATCTATATCATTTATTATATTTATTAAACTATTATATATGTTGAACCAATCCCTTGTTTGCATGATAAAGCCAACTTCGTCATGGTCATTGATCTTCTTGCTACTATGTTGTTGAGTACTTTTGCATTCATGGTTTTGTTTTTTTAAGAGCTTGAGGATGTGTTGTAGTTCTTTGAAATTCTGGTAGAATTATGCTCTGAATTCATCTAGGCCTAAAAAACTTTTTATTACTGGTTCAATTTCCTTCTTCATTAGTCATAAGTCTGCTGAGGTCATTAGCTTCTTCTCGATTTAGCTTCAGTAGTTTGAATGAATCAAGAAATTCAACCATTTGTTATAGATTTTAGAACATTCACTCAGAGATTTCTATTAAAATCTTTTTCTGTTCATGACTGACTCAGTTAGTATGGGTATCTCTTTCTTTTAGCTAGTTAGGTGAATGACCTCTTGATCTTGTTTATTTTCTCAATGAACCATTCTTAAATTCATTGATTCTTTGTATTGTTTTCTTTGAATCTCTTATATTAATTTCTGTTTTGATTTTTATTATTCTTGCTTTCTTCTGGGTTTGGTCTTGGTTTACTCTGTTTTTTTTTCCAAATTCTTGAGTTATATCATTAAGTTATTTATTTGTGCTATTTCTAATTTTTTTTTTAATGTAGGCACTTTGGACTATAGACTTCCCTCTTTGAACTGCTTTAAATGTGCCCTAGAGGTTTTGTGTTTTGTTTTCATTTAGTTCCAGAAATATTTTTTTATTTCTTTCTTGATTTCTTTTTTAACTCACTCTTCACTAATTAATTAGTTGTTTAATCTAAATGAGCTTGTACATTTGAGTTTGGTATGATATCAGTTTTAAGTTTTATTGCATAATGGTTAGACAGACTATATAGGATTACTTCCGTTTTCCTGTATTTGTTAAGATTTGTTTTGTTTCTCAGCAGACAGCCTCTTTTAGAGAAGTATCCAGTGCTACTGAATAGAATGCAAATTGTTTGATGTTTTGAGATATTCTGTAGATATCAGCAAGGTCCGTTTGATGTAAAATGCTGTTTAATTCTGAGGTTTTGCTGTTTGTTTTATTGTTCAAATGACCTATGCATTGGAGAAAGTGAGGTGTTGAAATTACCTACTATTACTTGGTTAGTGTTAATTTATGTCTTTAATTTCATCAGTATTCTTTTTATGAAATTAGGCACCCTAGAGTTTGTTGTGTTTATACCTAAATTTATCTCTTGGTTAGTATAAATTGCCCTTCATCTCTTCTGATTAATTTTAGTTTGAAGACTATTTTGTCAGATACAAGGATGACAAAAATGCTTGCTTCTTTATCCCATTTGCTTATAATACTTTTTTCTATCCTTCATTTTTCAAGTGATACCTATATATAACGCTGAAATGAGGTTGCTGCAGGCAACAGATAGATGGATTTTGTTTTCTTTAACCATTCATCTAGCCTGTGTCTTTTAATTGGAGAGTTAAAGCCATTAATATTTAGAATTATTATTGAAAATGCGTGTAAATTGCTAATATTTTCATATTTTTGCAGCATAATATTCTACATTATGGCTTTTCACTGAGTTATGAATTCATTTTCTTTCTAGAATCTCTTGGCTGTGAATATTCCTTTCTTAAGTTCTGCTTAGTGACTTTTTCTTGGTCAATAGCAATGTTTTTTTAAAATAATTTTTTTCATTTATTTTACATACTGATTACAGTTTCCCCTCACCCCCTTTTTATATGAGTTTCTTTAGGCTGTTTGAAACATTGAAAGCTTTTTTTTTTTCTCTCCAACTATGGCAGACACTTGCTGAGTACATTATCTAGGTTGGCAGTTGTTTTTTTTTTTTTTTTTTGAACTTAGAGTGCAATGCTCCAGGGTCTTCTGGTTTTCAGAGTTTTCCTGAAAAATTGGGTGTTATTCTGGTGTGTTTTCCTTTATATGTTGTGGTGACTACTATTATGTCAACTTCACATGGGCTACAGTCATTTGAGAGGAAGAAACCACAATTGAGAAAATTCCTCCATAGGATTAAGCTACAGGCAATACTGCAAGGCATTTTTTAAGATTAGTAACCATTGAAGAAAGGTCCAGCCCATTATAGATGATGCCACTCAGGTTTGGTGATCCTGGTTTTATAAGGGACAGGTTGAGCAAGCCATTGTTTGCAATAGTAAGCAGCAATCCTCCTTGGCCTCAGCATCAGCTTCTGCCTCTAGATTCCCACCAAGTTGAGTTCCTGCTTTGACTTCTTCAGTGGACTATGACTCAGCTTATATAAGTCAATCAAACCCTTTTCTCTCCATGCTCCTTTGGTCGAGGTGTTTCATCAGTAACTCTCACTACAACACATGCAACTATTATTTGTCCTCTTGCAGTTTCAACATTTTTCTCTGTTCTGTATAGCTAGTGTTTAAACTATGATATGCTGTGGAGGGCTTCTTTTTTGATCTTATCTAGTTGGGGGGTTGTGTGCTTTTTGTATCTGTATGGGTTTTTTCCCCCCTTAGTTTGGGTAATTTTTCTACTATGATCTTGTTAATGATCTAGACTATGTCATTAACATGGAATTCTTCTCACTGAATAAGGGAAAGAAAGAAAGAAAGAAAGAAAGAAAGAAAGAAAGAAAGAAAGAAAGAAAGAAAGAAAGGAAGGAAGGAAGGAAGGAAGGAAGGAAGGAAGGAGGAAAGATATGATTGCTCCTAGATATGGTGAAGGAGAAGGTTTATTTATTATGGATAAAAAAAGAGAGCATGGACAGAGACAGAGATATCTGGGAGAGTCCAGAGTGAACCTGGCCAGACTGAGCAGGGCCATTTGAGGAGATGGGGGAAAACAAGGGGAGAACCAGAGAGGAGGTACCAACCAATATGGGTGGCCTGGCCAAGAGAATAGGCATAGCCAAAGTGAGTGACTTATATAGGGGCAGAGGAGCTCAGGGAAGGGAAACCCAGCCTAAAACCTGGACTGGAGGGTTCACAGAAAAGGTGGAGTATGCCAAACAGGAGTTCCCTACAACAGGTAGAGACTGAGTGATGAGGAGAGAACCTGGTAACCCTTTTAATATGATAATGGGCATCTTATTTAGCTATTTGCTATGAGTTTGAGACCTAACACTAATCACTGCCTATAATTTAAAGATCTGTTCCTCTGACAATATTCTGTATTTCCTTGATGATGTGTCCCTTTTTTAATTTTTTCAGATTTTTTTATTCTAGATTCTTTATCTCCAAGTATTGATATTCTATTTTCCACCTAATTTTTTCTAAGAGTAAGATTTTCCTCTGAGTTTTTTAAATGGGATATTGAGTATTTCAATTCCACCTTCAATTCAGCTTGTATTCTCTTGAATCTTTCTATCTTATTATTGGATTTGGTGTGTCAAATCCTGAATTATCTTTGTCATTTCATTTAGCCAAATATTTGTATTTTCTTGGACATCACCCAAGCATTTATTTTTTTTCAAGAGGCAATACAGATATTTATTTTAAAAAGTGTATTCTTTATATGAGGATGATGGCAAGGTTGTGGTGGTCTCCATAAACAGTCTTCATGAAAGTCATAGAATATTAAGGATGAAAACTGCAAGCAGTGGGCTTTCAGAGACTGTTAAATAATGGAGAAAAGTGTTTGAATTTCACACAGAGACATATGTGCATGAGAAGGAGCCCATGAACATTACTTCTTGATGACCATGAACTAGAGACTGAATAAATCTCAATTGTAAAGGTGATGTTAGCCTGACAGTAGTGGAACAGGCCTTTAATCACAACACAGGTCCAAGCATTTACTTTTAAAGTCATCTTGAAGTTTAAGGAAGTATTTGTATCTTCTTGAATTCCTTGCATTCTTTAATGAAGTTTTTGATTGTTCTTTTAAATTCTGCGGCCTGGTGTTAATCTAGGCAGTTCTCATTAAGGAATTCTTCTATCGGAAAACTGGTTTTGATGCTGTCTTGGCCATTCATGTTGTTTTTGATTTTACAGTTTGACCTGGACATGTGGACTTCATTCTTTGGTTGTATGTCTGATGTAATAACCTGGCCTTCCTTAGACTGGGCCAGTGGAGGAGATGTGTGACCTGAGGTAGGCCAGGCTAAGCTGGAGGATGAAGTATTTAATTGAAGCAAGGAAAGTTGGCTCCAAAGCGGGAGCTAGACTTGTGGGAGCATAAATGGTAGCAGGCAAAGGGAAACAGTGAAAGAAGAAAGGAGCATCTCACCAGTCAAAGGTGGCTCTTGAAGAAAACAGGTTCTAGGCCCGTGATCTGAAGCTAGGCCAGTGGGTGTGGCAATGGCTACAGAATTGGGCGTGGTAGGAGGAAATAGGGGAATGGGTAAGGGAGGAAGTTAGTTACCTATTAAAGGTGACTCCGAACCAATAAAGATTCCTGGGCTGTGCTGGCTAGTTTTATGTCAACTTGACATAAGCTAAAGTCATTAGAGTGGAAGGATCCTCAGTTGAGGAAATGCTTCTATAAGATCAGGCTGCAAGTCTGTAAGGCATTTTTTTCTTATTTATTATTTAAATTATTTTTAACATCCCAATTGCAATTTCCCTACCCTCTCTTTTCCCACTCCCTCCCCCGCTCAGTCCCAAATAAGCACACAGAGGCTTATATTAATTATAAACTCCTTGGCCTTATTACTAACTGTCAGACTTATTACTAACTGTCTCTTACAACTTAAATGAACTCATAAATTCTTGTCTATATTTAGCTGCATTGCTAAGTAATGCTATATTGTCAGTGAAACGCAAGTTATTGACCACCTATCTCCTCATCCTCCAGGGCTCTTGCTATTATTAATTCTGGGAATATATTAAGGAGTAGTAGTGAGAGGACACGTCTCTGCAACACTCCTACAACTGTCTTAAACTCATCACTTAGTTCTCCACAGTGACTCATGCAAAGGTATCTTCATAGGCATTTTCTAGTATTATTATGATTTTCTCTGGTTACCTGTAGAACTTCATTGTTTCCCAAAGTCCTTCCCTCCAAATACTATTGAATGCCTTCCTGACGTCGATATAACAGGCATACTAGTCTTTTCCAAAATCTTTGTATTCTTCCAGTTGCCTCAAAGTAAAGGTCTGACCAGTTGTTGTCCTGTTAGCTCTGAGTCCACACTGGGCCTCTGCTAGGATTTCCTCTGTTCTGCCCTTGATCTTTTTTTTTTGTATTTTTACATTTAGTTTTTTATTGTGGTGAGTGTATATTTTTAAATAATTTAACAATAGTGCTTGTCTTAGTTAGGGTTTCTATTGCTGTGAAGAGACACCATGGTCGTGCAACTTTTATAAAGGAAAACATTTAGTTGAGGATGACTTTCAGTTCAAAGTTTTAGTCCATTGTCGTCATGGCAGGAAGCATGACAGCAAACAGGCAGACATGGTGCTGGAGAGGTAGCTGAAAGTTCTACTTCTAGAATCGCAGTCAGCAGGAAGAGAGTGTCACCCTGGACCTGACTTGAGCATCTGAGACCTCGAAGTCCACCCCCAGTGATACACTTCCTCCAACAAAGCCACACCTGCTCCAACAAGGCCACACCCCCTAATAGTGCCACTCCCTGTGAGCTTTTGGGGGACATTATCTTTCAAACCACAACAATGTGGCATGAACTACGTTCACAGTATTGTGTATCCATCACCACTGTCTTCTCTTAAAGCCTTTGTCATCCTGCACAGCGATTTTGACATTAGCAAGCAGGAACAATCCATACCTCTTTATTTCCAGCTTCTGATCATCTCTAACTTCCTTTCTGTCCCCAGTGAATTTGTCTAGGATAGATGTTTTATGTAGCTAGAATTATCCGATTTCTGCCTTTTGTGTCTGGCTTATTTCTGTTAGCATAATGTCTTCAAGACCTGCCCTTGATCTTTTGCAGTATAATGGAGGAGAAATTCTTACTGTTATGACACAACAAACTAATGCCCCTGTAGTTTGAGCATCCAGTTTGTCCTTCTTCTTGTGTATGGGAATTATGAATGAGTGCTTCTATTTTGTCGGAATCATTTTATGTTCCCATATCTCCCTGAACAATCTGAGAAGTGTCTCAGCCCCTGAGCCTTTTTGTAGCCACTTCCAACTCCTCCAGCATGATGTCATCCTTCCTGTGTTTAACTCTCTTGATAGCTTCCTCTATCTCACTCCTGAGATTATTTAACCTTTATTTATCATCTTTTGTGGTTTAAGAGTCTGCAGAAGTATTTCTCATTGTAGTCTACATTGACAGCATTAGGGTCATTGTAAAGTGTGTCAAAACATTGTCTCCAACTTTGCGTGTTACTTCCCCTGATTCTGTTAATGAATTATCTTGCCCTTCTTTAATCACCCGAATCTTAGGAGTGTGTCTGGCAATTATCCATTGGATAGCTTTGTAGACAAAATGTGGTTTATTTTGGAGTCTAGCCTCTTTGACCTCTTTGCATATACCTTGTATACACAGCTCTCTATCCTTGTTCGCTCTTCTTCTGACCTCCCTGCACAGATAGTTGTGATGTTTTGCTGTCTGTGGATTGCCTCTTCATTTGCTCTTTAGTTTCCGTCTTTCTTCTTCCAGGTTGATCATCTCTGCAGTAAGCCATTCTACTGGTGTTGTCCTTTTTGCATAACCAAGCATCTCCTTTGAAGCCTCCTTATAGCTCTTTTGATTTTCTCCCATTCACTTTCCATATTTGTGAAGAGTTGTTTAATGATTTTCCTCATCTTTTTTCCCAGTGGTTCTCTTATACTCTCTCCATACAACTGGGCTCATCAGTTGTTTATGATTCATCTTCTGGTTCATTCTGGATCGACTGCCTGGTATGTCGCTCCTAAGGAGAGGAATCTATGAATATAGCAGAATATGATTAGGCATTATTACATTTTTGCTTTTACTTTTTGTCAGTCATATTTGATTTCCTCCTAGATCTCTGGGCTATCTAACCTCTGGGTCCTGGTGCACCAGGCAGTGTCAGGGTGGGCTCGCATTTATGGTATTGGTCTCAGACTGTATCAGAAACTAGTTGGCCCCTCCCACAATTTCTGGGCCTCCTTTACTCCAACACATTATATAGTCAGGTCAAAGGTTATGTAGCTTGGTTGATGTCCCAATCCCTCCACTGGAAGCCTTGCTTGGTTACAGTAGATGGCCAGTTTGGGGAGTATGTATCCCCTATTGCTAAGAGTCTTACGTTAGGTCACCCTTGTGTATTCCTGGGTGTTTCCAATGTACCAAGTTTCTACCTGTCCCTGAATTGCCCCACGTCCCCAATTTTCTCTTCTAGTACTCTCCCCATCTATCCCCCCACCTGATCCCTCCCGTTCCTATCCCTACCTACTTCCAGTCCACCCATAACATCTATTCTATTTCTTCTTCCCAGGGAGATCCTAGCATCTCCCTTAAGACATCCATGTTATTTAGCTTCTTTGAGTCTTTGGAATGTAGAATGATATCCTTTACTTTAGAGCTAATATCCACTTATAACTGAGTACATACCAAGTTTGTCTTTCTGGTTCTGGGTTACTTTGCTCAGGATGATTTTTTTTTCTAGTTATGTCCATTTGCCTTTAAATTTCATGATGTCATTGTTTCTAACAGCTGAGTAACGCTCAATTGTGCAAATGTACCACGTTTTATTAAATCCATTCTTCTATTGAGAGATACCTAGGTTGTTTTAGGTTCTGACTATTATAAATAAAGCTACTACGTAGTCAAGCAAGTGTCCTTATGGTATGATGGAGCATCCTTTGGGTATACCCAAGAGTGGTATAGCCGGGTCTTGAGGTAGATTGATTCCTAGTTTTATGACAAACTGTCTTATTGATTTCCAAAGTAGCTTTATAATTTTGAACTCCCACCAACAATGGAAGTGTTCCCCCTTGGTTTACATCCTTACTAGCAAGAGCTGTCACTTATAATTTTTATCTTAGCCATTCTGACAGGTTTAAGATGGACTCTCAGAGACATTTTGATTTTCATTTCTCTGATGGCTAAGGATATTGAACATTTCTTTAAGTGAGTCATGAATATTTGAAATCCCTCTGTTAAGAATTCTGTTTAGATCTGTACCCCATTTTTAATTGGATTGTTTGGTTTTTGTATGTCTAGTTTTTTGAGTTCTTTATGTATTTGGAAATTAACACTCTTTCAGATGTGTGGTTGGTAAGCACCCATTCTGTAGGTTACTGTTTTGTCCTATTGATAGTTTGGAGGATATTTTCTTATTAGTTAATTGTGGCCCTGGGTTCAATAAGAAAGGAGCTTGAGCAAGCCATAAAGTAACAAGCCAGTAAGCAGTACTTCTCTATGTCTTCTACATCAGGTCCTGCCTCCAGGTACTTGAGTTCCTTTTCTGACTCCTTTGATGATGAGCTGTGATGTGGAAGCAGAAGCTAAATAAATCTCTTCCTCCCCAAATTGCTTTGGTCATGTTTTTTCATCACAGCAATAGCAGTAGCTAAGACATGGGTCTAGAAGTAGCTTTATGGAAATTTGGGCAAAAGCAGGAAGATGGAAAATGGAAGATGCTGATTACTCGGGAAAAGATTGCTGGTGAACAAGGGGAGTTTGTGGGCCATAAGACTAGAAGTGGTTTTTATATATTTTTAACTCCAGAACACTTTCTGCTCTTTTAAAAAAAAATAAAAAGAAATTTTACTAGGAATATTTGTTTCCTAAGGTTGCTATAACAACATACCATAGAATGGGTGCTTAAACAATGGAAATTTATTGCTTCACAGATCAGGGAAGACAGTAATATGGGTATTTCTAGAATTGTCTCCCTGAAGTCTAGCAACTTGTGAAGCTATTTTTCAACAAGCCATCATCCTCAACTCACAAAACACTTGTGGGCCTTTTTGGTGGGAGCCAAGTCTCCCATTAGCCACAGCACAAACAAGTAGAACCTCAACAACTAGGTCAGCCAAGAACAGATGTATTTACTGGTTCTCTTTATGATCTTGCAGAAGATCTAATGCCTTCTCAAGCCACAGAGTCAAAATACCAGATACATACATTTTACATTTTTACTTCTAAAGGCCCATACTATTCATTTGCTTGATAATAAATATGCAGTCTGTCCATGTCTTGTCCCTGAACAGACAAGAGCCACAGCAAAGCTCACGTGGCAACAGGAAAAGGCTAATAGGATACATCTAGTTCTTTAAGCAGAGTTAGAGTATAACAAAGTGCCACTGTCACTGAGCCTCCTCTGCAGTCCTCCCTATCATCACCAGCACCTGCATTTTCATTACTTTGCGAGTTCACTGGCTTCTACCATGTTTTTCAGGAAATAACAGAAAGCATGCTCACTGTGTGGCTACTAAGGAACGAGAAGTCATGCTGCTGAGAAGAATGGTGTGCCCATATTCTCTACTGAAATCCCACAATGTAATCATAAAGACATTTCTTGCTACCTTGTAATCTACTCCAAACATTTTGATGAATAAACTTAATGTCCCATAAATTCATCCCTAATGGAAAATGTATATTCCTAAAAACTACACAGTGATAATTAATAGGACTATGAGGGAAAAAGTGGGTCAAGAAAATAGCACTCAAAAACTTCATCAGTGACATGTGAAAGATAAGAAACTATTAAAATTGTTTACTATTCTAGAGGTAGTTGGGCCTGGGGGAATGGAATATATAAATGAGGTAGACTAAAGTCTCATGCATTAACTAACTTTATTGAGATCATCAGACAAATTATACTCTGAGGGCTGAGAGGAGTAAAGTGTACAATATCAAGGATAAGCCACGTGATGCACCACAGGTGGATGCTGACAGAAGCACCTCAGATTCATGATGCATTATGGATTAACTGTTGGACATAGTGCACCCAGAAACCTTGTACTGTTGCCAGTTTTTGACACAGACATATCCAGTCACTTAATCATGTGACTTTAAGAAGCTATATATTAGACCAAAATCAGAACAATCTGATACAATTTTCAAATATTTGTCATTTTCAAAATATTTTGAGAATTTATTGTATTTTCTAAATAAACTCAATTCAGTCAGTGCCTTATTTTTTTAAAAAAAAAGTATATTCATTCTTTCCAGGCAATACAATCCTAACCCTATTTTGCAATTTTTATTATATTAGCATATTCATTATGAACAAGCATAGTGCTGTTGTCACTTGGACTTTGGCATTTAGTTAATGTTGGATTGTGAGATATTATGTGTGATTTTATGATTCAATCGTATATGTGCTTGAATCAGCAGCTTCACTTTTACATTATAAAATAACCTCAAGTGAATGAACACACAAGAAGAAGCGTTTGCCTTAATGTGTATGAAGGCGATGGCATGCAAACTTTCCTCGTTGGTTCTCCCGTGTCGTATTTGTGAAATGAAGTGATGCTTTTGATATTCAGTGATATATTTCTACTGCAACATTTTTCTTTATCCTGAAGACTTGTTTATTTTTATTTAATGTATATGAGTGCTTTGCCTACATATATATATATATATGTGCACCATGGAACAGAAGAGTTACAATCAGTTGCAAGCCACCATGTGGGTCCTGGGAACTGAAACCCAGTCCTCTACAAGAGCAACAAGTGCTCTTAACACCCACTAAGCCATCTCTTCAGCCCCTTTTCCCCTCTTTTTCTTTCAGTATATAACTGTATTTGTCCTAGCAACATTTTCACATTTGGCATATGAGACAGGAGGAAAAATATGCCTGATTCATTAATAGGGTATATGTGTGTTTTATAGATATTAATGCAACAATAACTGCCATTTATTACTAATATATCTATATATTTGTCTATGTACCTGTGTGAATCACAATTAATAAAAACTCAGAGACAGAAATTGGGGTTCAACCTGAAGGTCAGAAAAGCAAAACAGTCAGACACTGGCTTTTACAGCTACCTCAGACTCAAATGGAGATCCTACATCAAGGCATCTCAGAATGAGACTGTGACTGAGAACCGTCCCCTCCCCTCTTGTAATCCTCTCCAGTTCTGGTATTAAGGGTGTGCACTACCACCACCTGGTTTCTATGGCAAGCTAATATGGCTACTGGGATTAAAGTTGTATGTCATAGCTGCCTGGTCTATAAGTCTGGTCAGTGTGGCTGTTTTACTTTTCTCATCCTTAGGCAAGCTTTATTTATTAAAGTAAATGAAATGTCACCACACCTATTTATCTATCATCTCATTCAACGCTCAAACTTAGGAGGTGGCAACTACCACTGTTTCCATTGGAACAGGGAACAGACCAGCACTTCCCCTTACTCTGTTTCCATATGTGGGCTGATCCTTAGTACTTCATAGCAAGGGTGGCTTGATGCACTGGTACCTCCATGTTTTGGACTCTCCTCCCTCTTCCCAATCCCATCTCAGGACACAAAGTCAGAATTTAGGATATATTCTGTGAAAACAGAATCTCTTTTCAATAAGAGAAAAAAATGCTGACCTTTAAATCACCTCTTTAGTCAAAGACAAATTTAAAACACTTAACAACCATTTACATGTCCAAGATTAGATATTATATCTACCTGATTTTTGTCATAATATCATTGTCCAAATGATCATAATAATAGATGGATAATCTTTTTTAACTTTTGAGATAGGGTTTCTCTATATAGCTAATCCTCTTTTTTAAATAAATCTACTTTCTTTTATCTCTTTTAATTTTAACTACTGAAGTATTCTGATTTGCACCGACTCCCATCCACAGAGAATCATAATTTCCTATGTACATGTGACATTTCTATAATCTCATCCCTTGGTTCTATGCTATATTCTCATGTTTATCTGTCTGTCTATCTTTCTATCCATCTATCTAATTTTCTGTCTGTCCATCTATCTATCTATATATCTATCATCTCTCCTTTAGTTTTGTTTTTTACAAATTACTATTTTCTCCCTAGAATTGTTCTATCTGCACATGATCACATCTTGGGAAGTTTCTTATTTCTAATAATAATGGTAATTTGGTTTTGCCTTTTAGATGGGAAGGCGGATCATGCTATTGCTTTAAATATAGAGGGGCGGCTGTCTGATCTTGTAACTATATTATGAATATAAAATTAATTTTGTCAATCAATAGTACTAATCCATACGCATGTGTGCAAAGTTAGTGGAGATTCTAGACACTTCAGTTCTCCATACCATGTGTCCCTAAAGTTAAGGGAGAGGTAGAAGCAATTAATTTCAGAAGCCTTATGGATGTTACTATGCAGAAGTGAGAATATTTTCATATGTAAAAACACTATCTTGGTGATATTTGCCTTCATTTTATCTGTGAAATATTGTACACATTGAGCAATACATACAAATAGAGTTATAACACACAACTATGTAGGTATACGTGACTTTAAAACACACCAGCAAATCAGCAACTAAATCACTGAACTGACAGAAAGCCTCGTTCCCAGACTGCACGTCATTCTGCAAAGAATATAGAGATCGAGCTAGAATGCACTGGGAGACCAGTGTGCCTGGAGTTTGAAAGATAGCTTTAAATGAAAAGGAAGTATCGCTCTTAGAAAAGGAAGCACATATGCTCACTGGAAAAAAAAGTCAAATTATGAACATTTGAGCCTTCTACCAACTCTAAGTAACCCTCTGGTGCAACATAAAAACTCTAAACTATAATGAAAGCAAAAATAATTTTGTCACCCCAGCCATTAAGTAGCTTTTCCTTTTACTCCCTTTTGGTTTCTCTCTCTCTCTCTCTCTCTCTCTCTCTCTCTCTCTCTCTCTCTCTCTCTCTCTCTCTCTCTCTCTCTCTCCCCTATCTCTTTCTACTGCAAGCTAGGTCTTGAAGAGCAAAGGGAATTAGTCCCGAGAGGCAGTGAGTAACTCCAGAAGAAAGAATTCACACTCGTAGTAACAGGAATTGCTTTGGCTTGGATTAACCACAGCCATGACTTGACTTCACACACAATGTGATGTCAGTGCTGTGCTATATCTGCAATTCATGCCTTGAGCTAGGTCCAACCTGGTTTTTGGGGCTGCTGTGACAGCGCCTGCATTATCATACACACGAGTGTTTATTAAATACCTATGCTCACGTTGCATATTCTAAACAGCTTAGTTGGTGGAAATTGCCTGCAATTATCCTTTCCAAGACCTGGTAAGCTCAGCTTCTCAGTACTCCAGTGTCAACCAGAAGGACGGTCACCAGACGCTGTCTCAATAACATCAGAGGTATTATCTCCATGTCAAGCTGCTTTTCTGGAGCTGAATGAAGGCATTTGCCGAACTGGTTTCCAGTCCTTTGCAGTAAAGAGAGAAAATTGAAAGAAAATGGAAGAAGTTGTGGCTTGCAGGTTATGATCTGACTATTGCAACAAAGGCTGTCTCTCAATAGAAAGTTCAAGAATCCAGTAATTGTTCAGTCCACAAGGCTGAGTGTCTAACTAGTCTTCAGGATACATCAGAATGCTGAAGAAGTAGGCTGTTGTGTCAGGGGAAAAAATTGACTTGCCAGCAAGGTGAGGGCAGGCAGAGAAAGGGCAAGCTTCCCTCTTCCATGACCTTTATTCTTTTTTTACTTTATTTAATGTGCATTGGTCTTTTTTGCCTGTATGTATGTCTATGTAAGGAATTCAGATCCCCTGGAACTGGAGCTACAGTTATTGGTATTGAAAATTTGATACAAGTCATCTAGAAAAGCAGTCAGTGCTTATAACTGCTAAGATATCTCTACAGCCCCAGAATTAGCATTTATCTTACAACTCCTAAGAGAACCTAGGCTGGAGAGATGGCTCAGCAGTTAAGGGTACTCACTGATCTCACAGAGGACCTGTGTTCACTTTTCAGCACTTAGATTACAGCTCATAACTTATACTTCTATATTATTTGTGATTTTTATTGTTGTTAGTGAACTATACATTTCCCTACCCCCCTTCTTCTCCCTTCCCTTCTACCCTCTCCCATGGTCCCCATGCCCCCAATTTACTCAGGAGATACTGTCTTTTTCTACTTCCCATGTAGATTAGATCCATGTATTTCTCTCTTAGGGATCTCTTTGTTGTCTAGGTTCTCTGGGATTGTGAATTATAGGCTGATTTTTCTTTGATTCATGTCTAAAAGCCACTTATTAGTGAGTACATATGATAATTATCTTTCTGGGTCTGGGTTACCTCACTCAATGTGATGTTTTCTAGATCCATCCATTTGCCCACAAATTTCAAAATGTCATTATTTATCTGCTGTGTAGTACTCCATTGTGTAAATGTATCACATTTTCATTATCCATTCTTTGATCAAGGGACATTTAGGTTGTTTCCAGGTTCTGGCTATAGTAAATAGTTTCTATGAGCATAGTTGAGCACATGTCCTTGTGGCACGATTGAGCATTCTTTGGGTATACACCCAAAAGTGGTATTGTCGGATCTTGAGGTAGGTTGTTTTCCAATTTTCTAAGAAATTGCCATACTGATATCCAAACTGGCTGTACCAGTCTGCACTCCC
>NW_026067930.1:21113301-21165909 GCF_014885135.2 Alexandromys fortis | reverse complement strand
AAGATTCTAGCCTACATCCATCCTGGGTCAGAGCTGCCTGGGAGAGCAGAGCCTGGCGTCTCTGCTCCAGAGAGCAGAGCTGTTGAGTCTGTCTGAGGAGTCTTACCTCACTTCCTCTTCCTCCTGTTTACTCCTCCCACCTATGTTCTCACCTATCAGGGCCAAGGCAGTTTATTTATTACTTAACCAATGAAATCAACAGATTGATCTATGACACTCCCACATCAGCTTGATCTCCTTTTGTTGTCTTATTGCTCTAGCTAGAACCTCAAGTACTATATTAAATAGATATGGAGAGAGTGGAACCCTTGTCTTGTTCCTGATTTCAGTGGGATCACATTGAGTTTCTCTCCATTTAGTTTGATGTTGGCTTGCTGAATATTGCCTTTATTATGTTTAGGTATGTTCCTTGTACCCCTGCTTTCTCCAAGATCTTTATCATGAAGAAATGTTGTAATTTGTCGAAGGCTTCTTTCAGCATATAATGAGATGATCATGTGTTTTGTTTTGTTTTTTCAGTTTGTTTATATTGTGGAATATATTGACAGATTTTCATGTACTGAATCATCCCTGCATCTCTGGAATGAATCTGACCTAATCATGGTGGATGATTTTTCTGATGTGTTCTTGGATTCTGATTGTCAGTGTTTTATTAAGTGTTTTTGCATCCTTGTTCCTGAGTGAAATTGGTCTATAATTCTCTTTCTTAGTAATATCTTTGTGTGGTTTGGGTATCAGGGTAATTGTAGCCTCATAAAAAGTTTGGCATTATGCGGGAGAAATTATTACTAAACTCAATGAGCAAAATTCTATTCAGCTGGAAGAATTAAAGCAGATGACATCAAACATCCAGGATGCAACTGAAGAAGGTACAACAAGACCTGGGTCAGTTGCTCAGTGTTTTGTGATATTTGGAGGGATAATAGTCCATGACCTTGCTGATCACTTGCAGAGACTGGCCATGTAGAAGGTGTGACTTGCCTGGATTAGCATTTCAGTGCAGAATATGATGCGTTGAAGTAACCAAGAGAATATGGTACATGAAGAAACTGGAGATGCAAAGCAGGGCACTAAGCAAGGAAAGGAGTCATGAGCAGTGCAGACTCAAAACTGTTCACAAAAATTACTCTTCCCACCAGTTTTCTCATTAAAGGTGATAAGGGCTCCAGATTCATCTACCTATCTATCTATCTGTCTGTCTATCTATCTATCTATCTATCTATCTATCTATCTATCTATCATCTATCTATCTAAACAAATCATCTATCTTTTTATTATGTATCTATTATCTATCATCTATCTATCATCTATCTATCTATCTATCTATCTATCTATCTTTCCATCCATTTATTCCCCTGATACCTATAAGGCAAACTAATTTACAAATGAAATTAATAACTAACTTTTACAATATATAAGTGAAAGAAACCATCATGGAATTTGAACAGAACAAAGTTGTTACAACACATACAGAAATGTCAAGGTCTTAAACTCCTAAAACTCTAAGAGGCAGAGATCCCTGTGATATTTGGAGTAAATAAACCACAGTATCCAGCCTCAAGGCCACCTCATTAAGACATAGAAGAAAAGCTCAAGCACAAAGACACTCTGTGTATATGTCCCACCCTGATCCAGCCCTGGGAACTGAACCCGAGAGTGAGATGTGAGTGCATAGTTCCAGCATGGGCTTTTGTTTACTAATTGAGGAAGGGATAAGCCTTCAATGGCTCTATGGCACAGCAGGTATTACATAGGATGCAGACATATAAGAAAGTAGGAGTGGGCCTCAAAAGTGTTCCATGACAAATGCACTCACCAGGACAAACCACGTTTTTCTCACTGTGACAGCTTAAGTAGGAAACCAGAAGTGCATAGGGCTAGGAAGCTCTTACTGCCCAGTGGGCCCCAAGGAGGAGTACCAGCCATTTCATGGCCTCGGGAATCAGAGAAGAAAAAGGAATAATGACTGGAGCAAGAAGCAGGCGTTCAGGCCCCACCCACTCCTTACTAAAGTGGTCTCAGCAGAGGCACCTAAAGATGAGGCAGCTGTGACAGGGATGGACATATGCCCACTGTATGTAGTGAGATGGCGGGGGCATCAGAGGCCCTGTTTGGGGTACCCTTAAGACCCTGCAGTGCTCAGGCTATTTCAGCTAGTCAAAGAGAGGGGGGCTGGTGGCTCCATGAGGGCTGCTGGGCAATGTCATAAACCTTTCTACAGCTATGCCTGGAGACTCCTCACCCCCTAGTTATATTTTTTAATACTAAATTATGTTCATTAATCTTACTCAATTCTAATGTTTTTCTAATAACAGCATGATCTGTTAATTTTCTGAATTTTAAAATGAATGCAAAAAAGCTTATTTTTCTGTGAAATAATAAAATTATCTAACAAAGATACAAAGATACCAAATAGTGTACTTTGTATTTTAGCCAATAGTTATGTACTGTAATTTCCTTACTGCAAGATTTTCTTTTTTTTTTTTTTCCTGGTAGTTTAAATTGCTAGGAAGTTTTTGTTTTGATTTTGGTTTTGTTATTATTTTGTTTTGTTTGCTTTCAGTAATGAAGTGAGCTGATCCACCGCTAGAAAATATATTGCTTTGTTAATTTTACATTTCTTTCTTTAAAAGAATTCTACTTCTTACAAAATCCTCATAGAGATTATATGTGATTTATCAAATAATCCTTTCCTTATCACTTAAGGTTTTAAAATATGAAAAACATTTATTTCACCTGATTTCATTCTGTTCTCTCTGTTTTATATTGTTTTTAATGAAAAATGTTTTACAGCAATTTTTTCTGACCACTACTTCCCCTTCCCCAATGCCTACCAGATCCTTTCACCTCCAACAAACTCCACATCTTCTTTCTAGAAAGAACAAGAGAAACACTCACATACACAACCACCCATAAAAGCACAAGACAAAGCCAGGCGGTGGTGGCGCACACCTTTAATCCCAGCACTCGGGAGGCAGAGGCAAGCGGATCTCTGAAAGTTCGAGGCCAGCCTGGTCGACAAGAGCTAGTTCCGGGACAGGCACCAAAGCTACAGATAAACCCTGTCTCAAAAAACCAAGGAAAAAAAAAAACACAAGACGGAAACCATGATGTGCAGGTAAAAGATCAAAATTTCTCATTCTCCGCACACTGTCCAGTGTGGGTCTCTTTGTCAGCGCCTGTCTACTATAAGAGGAAGCTTCTATAATGATGACTGAGTGATGTGCTAATCTACAGGTATAGCAGAATGTCATTAGAAGTTATTGACACTGTGTTCTTTTAGCAAAACAATAACATTTTTGGTTTACCCCTAGGTCCATGTTCCATCTAATTTAAGGTTCATGGCCACCCAACATGTCAGATATACACCCCATCTCATGGAGTGGGCCTTAAATACAATCAGAGAGTGATTGGTTAGTCCTACAACATTGTTGCCACCACTGAACCAGAGTATCTCACAGGTGAATTGTAGGTTGCAGGTACCTTTCAATACCATGAATACTAATGAGTAGGGGTGAAGGCTCTAATTAAGCAATAGCTGAATGCTTTATTCACTGACATGTGTCAGTGTTTTCTTCAGCAATAGGGCCATATTATCAGTTTGTGGAGAGTAACCAATGGGGCTTTCCATGGGGCCCCTTTAGTCAATGTCTCAAACTCGATATAATGCATCTAGTTTTATTTAGTGGTAGAAGATGTATAATTGGAGCCAGGCAGTAATGGTGCACGCCTTTAACCCCAGCACTCAGGAGGCAGAGGCAGGCAGATCTCTGTGAGTTCGAGGCCAGCCTGGTCTACTGTGGTGAGAGGAGAGGTGGGGCCCCTTGTTCCAGACACCCGGCTAGCTTACATCCAAAATAATCACACAGAAATTGTAGTAATTAAATTACTGCCTGGCCATTAGCTCTAATTTTTTTTTATTGGCCAATTCTTACATCTTGATCTAACCCATTTCTATTAACCTGTGTTCACCACAAGGTTGTAGCTTCTAACCTACGTCTGTCTCAGGCAGAAGCTTCATGGCATCTGCCTCACTGCCTTCTTGCTCCCAGCATTCTGTTCTGTCTGCTCTGCCTACCTGAGTTCCACCCTATCAACTAGGCCAAGGCAGTTTCTTTAATAACCAATGAAAGCAACACAAATACAGAAGAACCTCCTACACCATTTCCCCTTTTCTGTTTAAACAAAAAGGAAGGCTTTAACATAGTAAAATTACGTATACCAGGTATCAAGCAAGAATTACAGTTACAATATTTAGATTTATTTTATCTTTTATCATAACAAAGGAAAACTATAACTATCCATCTATTCTTTAACTCCATCAAAGACTCCAGAGGGATATAATATTACCTAAGTAAACAAGAAGTAAGCAACTTCCAAAAAACTCTAGAAATGACAGAGACATCTCGCTGCCTGTTCAGTCACCCAAAGTTCTTCCCTACCATTGGGGCATCCATCTTCAGCCTACAGGCCCATAGTATCCAGCAGACATGGGCATCAAAGAGGCTCCTTATGGAGTTGGTTAGCCATTTGTGCAAGAAACTTCTCTTGCCTGGACTGTTGCATAAACTGGACACAAAGAACCCGCAGAGAGAGGACTGCTGAACTTGCCTAAAGGTGAGATGATCCTGGGGTTCCTGGTTCATGAAGGAATCTATGAGACATTTGACAGGACACAGAAAAAAGTGACTAAACTGTCTTTAAAATTGCCTGCACCATTTGTTAAATATGCTATTTTTTATCCATTTGATAATTTTTGCTGGTAGGAGTGCAGGCTAGTACAGTCCCTTTGGATATCAGTATGCCAATTTTTCAGAAAATTAGGAAACAACATTCCTCAAGACCCAGTAATGCCACTTTTGAGAATATATCCAAAAAATGCTCAATCATGCCACAAGGACATGTGCTCAGCTATAATCACAGAAGCATTGTTTGTCACAGCCAGAACCAGGAAACAACCTAAGTGCCCCTTGACCAAAGAATGGATAAGGAAAATGTGGTACATTTATATAATGGAATACTACACAGTGAGAAAAAAAAATAATGACATCTTATAATTTGCAGGCAAATGGATGGAACTAGAAAACATCATATTGAATAAGGTAACCCAGACCCAGATAGACAAATATCATATGTACTCACTCATCAGCATTTTTTAAACATAAAGCAAAGAATACCAGCCTACCAATCACAATCCCAGAGAACCTAGACAACAATGAGGACCCTAAGAGAGACATACATGGAACTAATATACATGGGAAGAAGAAAAAGACAAGAGGAGGGTTGAAGGGGAGCAGAAAGCAGGAAGGGGAGAAGAGAAAAATGTAGAGCTCAATAAAAATCAATTTTTTTAAATAAAAACATTCCGTACTCCAGACCTGGGCCCAGAAGTGTTGCATTAAGCCATTTAGCATGAATCTAAATCAAGAATGTGTGTGTGTATCTGTGGTGTGGTGTGGTGTGGTGTGTGTGTGTGTGTGTGTGTGTGTGTGTGTGTGTGTGTGTGTGTGTTACAGTGGAGTTTCGGATGACAGAAGGCAGGAGACTACAATTAAGGAGGAAGGTTTCTTCAGCAATCTTATGCCTAAATACAGATAACACTTATCCATTTTCTTTAAACCCAACAAGCAGGAGTTGTGGAAGACTGACCACTGGGCACACCCATAGCCCATTTAGATTCCTATGTTAAGATGAGAACAAGACAGACACAGATGTTCTGGATCAAACTAAAGGTTCTTCTCCTATTTTACCTTTTCCTACCTGACAACTAACTGCTCAAAACCTACTTAATACAGGAATTAGGAGGTGTAGCTAAGCAATAACTAAGAGTACAAGTGCCGACAAAAGACTACAAGTTTCACGTTCAGAAGCACATTAAAAATCTTAACTATATTTTCCTCAGCCTGTATATCTAATCTGCACAATTTAAAGATCTTTTTCTAATAGACCTTAAGTTTACAAGTAATTTTGGTCCACATAAAGGTTTATCAGAAATTACAAGGATTCCCCAAGTATCATTTATTCTCTTATATGGATACCTTCACCGTGTATGCATATGCCACACCATCAGGTGTATGAGAACTCTACTTTCTCTTCAGTTTTGCTGGGGAGCCAATAGTGCTGTAAGAATAAAGCATATTAATTAAAATTCTCCCACTAGGAGGGTATTTGTTGTATAGCTGAATGTTTTATTTTGAATACCATAACCCAAATGCTATACTTTGCATTTAAATTTCCTTTTATTTTTATAGATTCCATAGGTTTTCAACAAATATATGACTACACCCATTACTACAGTATCATGCACAATACCTTACTGTCCTTAAACCCCTGTGTCCCTCTCCAACCCATGGCAGCAGCTGGTTCTTGGATCACTCCATATTTTTACCTTGCTATATAGCCATTGCTCTGAAGCGCGTGCTTTATGTTGCCGTCTAAACTTTCTATTTTCCCTAAATAATATGCATTATAGACTCCTCATATTTTTTCCACACTTACGTCCAGTTTCATTTTAAGCTGAACAATGTGCTGTCCAAATAAACCGTGGTTTATTTATCCTCTACCTTGGTCACTTCTAAGTTTTAATAATTGTGGATAAATTTGCTGAACACATTAATCTTGGGTATTCATATAAACAGAAGTTTCTTTTTAAGAAATTATATAAACACCAAGAGATGTGATTTGTGAGTCATATAAAAGAATGTGTTCCATTTTGTAAGAAGCTGCTTAACTATGCTCCCAACCCACTGTACCTTTCTGCTTTATCGCATGCAATGAATGGGGGTTTCTGTTGAACTCAGAGTGCTCAGCAAAAATTTCTCAGAATTTGCTCTTGACATAGTTCTGCAGTTATGGTGGCTGGAATAATAATGGTTCCCATAGGCTCATGGGGAGCAACTCTATTAGCAGGTATGGCCTTGGTGGAGTAGGTGTGGCCATGGTGAAGGAAGTAGGCTTTCAGATTTCAAAAACTCAGATCCAGTGTCACATTCTCTTCCTGCTGCCAGCCAATTTGGGTGTAGAACTCTCAGCTACCTCTCAGCACCATGTCTGCCTGTGTGCCACCATGATTCCCACCATGACGATAATGGACTAAACCTCTGAGCTGTAATCCACCCAATTAAATGTTTTCTTTTATAAGAGATGCCATGGTGTCTCTTCACAGCAATAGAAATACTAAGACATGGGGGTTGGCTATTCTACTACATGCTTAATGTTATATCATTCTTATAGTTTGTAATTCCCTAATAAAATTATGAATACCTTTTATTTACTTATTTACTATTTTTATATCTTGTTTGTTAAGATATATCTTCAGATCTTTAGCCCATTTTACTTCACTATTCATTTTCTTAGGGTGGAATTTTAACAGTTCTTTTTATACTAGGGATAACAGTAATTTATCAAATATGATTGTTGTAAATATTTTCTTCCAGGCTGGGGCCTTGCTTCTCTTTCTTTAGAAATTGTCTTTGACAGAACAGAACATTTTAATTTTCATAAAGTCAACCTTGTCAATTATTTCTTTGTAGATTGTTGCCTTTGATGTTATTTTGAAAAGCATTCTCATACATAGGATCGCCTAGATTTTCTTGGATATCATCTTAAAGGAATTTCACAGTGTTGTGTTCAACATATAAGTACACAAAACATTCTGAGTTAATCATTTGAGAATTATACTTAATTTTTGCACTCAAATGTGACATTCTCCCAAGATCGTTTTTTGAAAAGATTGATTGTGTTCCATTGCATTATCTTTGCTTCTTAGTTAAAGATAAAATCAGAGCTGGGTAGTGCTGGTGTGCTGTAGGAAGTCTTACAGCTAGTGGTTACCTGCCCTCTTATGCTATATATGCCGATGTAGAGCATGCATCCGGCCTCTTTTCCAGCCTTTCGGTTCCGTTGTGGGATTCGTTTTCTTATCTCCGTTCAAACAGAGGATTCTGATTTGTGAGTCTACCCCTAAATAAATAACCATCTATTTCTCAATTCTGAGCTAGTGTGGGATTTCTTTTAAGCATCCATCCACATTTGGTGCCCAACCCAGCAGATGTCATGGTTGCAGATTCGCGGTGGCAACACTAGTGAACAACTTTAATTTCAGCACCTAGGAGGTAGAGGCAGCTAGATCTCTTTGAGTCTGATGTCAGCCTGGTCTAAGAATGAGTTCCAGAACAGTAGACCAGGTACCCAGAGAAACCCTATCTTGAAAAAAAGAATTAGTCAGTATGTTTGTGTGGTAAATTTTCATGCTCTCTATTCTGCTTGTAACTATTTCTATCTTTCTTTTGCTAGTTCTATATTCTAGCACTAGAGCTTTATACTATATCTTAAATTCAGGTCTTAACAAATATTATTCATTTCTCCCTAAATATCCAGCATAATTCACTAGTGAACCCAAGGGCCTCTGGCTTTGTTTTCCTTCACACACTACATATCATTTCAAAACTCATGGCTCTCCACACAAACTTTAAATTTATCTTATAGATATATGCAGTATCTCTTGATTGTATTTGATTGCAGTTTTACTGAGTTTATCAATTCACTGGGAAAACTTGTCTTAAGGAAATAAGTAGGGGGGTGACAGAGAATGACAGCAGACAACTCCCTCTGGCCTCTGCAATGCACACATGAGCACATACATCATATACATAAACGTTGTTTTAAATCCTGCTGAATTTCAAGAGAAACCTCAAAAGTCATCAAGATAGTGCAGTATAGAATTAGACACTAAGTACTAAAACACTGAAGTCTGTGTCTATAGTAAGAAGCCTTTACTTTCCATGCAACCACTAGAAAGTGCATTATATAGATGCTTTACATACAAAGGCTTTTAATCACTCTTCCATGGAGAAGATGGGTTTTAATGGCTCTTAGGCTCTTAAAAACTGAGAAAAGGCTGGGCGTCAGAGCTCACACCTGTAATCCCAGAGGCTGGGAAAGGGTCTGTGTTTGAGAGTTCAGATCATCCTCCTGGGTTTCCAGCTACCCTGCGTTAGTATAGTCATTGTGAGAGACTGAGATCCCAGGCTGGAGAGCAGGACTCTCATCCACTTTGCATTCAAAAACAAAGAAAGTGCATGTTACTAATCTCATAATGTGAAACCGTCATGGAATCATAAAAAGAAAATTCGAAAGCCTCCTTCAACAAAATTCTACTTGAAACACAGAGAAAACTTACGTTAATTCATATTATATGATCACCTTCACAATTCACATATGAGTTGTAAAATACATCTTATTTTAAACAATTTCTTTGCTTGAATGTACCGCAAGTTTGCTGACACTTCTCGCTCGTAGAGTCTGCAATACCATTCTTGAACCTGTTGAGCTAAAGCCAAATGAAAATGTTTTGATAAGCTTTCTAGAAAGATAGTAGGTTAACATTTAAAACTCTGCCCTTCAAAATTCATCATGGAAAATTGTTATGTTCTGACTGCAGATGCATGTGTGCTCATCAGCATACCCTTCATTTGCAAGTAAGATTGACAGCTCTTTCTTTCCATTCCCGTAGTTTGAATATTTGAACAATAATGAGAGGGTGCATCATGCCGGTGTTTCCCTCCGTCAACCCTGTGAGAACTTGTTATGCAATTCAGTCCTCCTTCTCAACCAATCTGTGTTTTATAACGTTGTTTCCCTAACTAATTGAAAAGTAGTTTCTCTCCCAGGTAAGTCATTCATTGTCCTTTCCCGCTTATACAGTAGATAGAGAGTCCACAGGTATGAAAGGTATTCGAACATAAAAGATTTACCAGTCTAGACTCTGTGTTAGTTTCCTCTTCCTCACCCAAGTGTGCCTGCTCGTCCATGCTCTTACCATTGGTCTCTTAGCAAACACAGAAGCACAACTTCCAGCACCTTCACTCTTTTTAGGTGGGATGTTTGTCATCCACACCATTTCCCTGTAACAAAATGGCTTTTTCTCATGTACCAGATAATGGCTCACTCAATAAACTTTATCCATCAGTGATTGTTACATTGAAATCTTTCTTTAATGTTTCATCATTTGAGGATTAAGAGGTGACTATGATTTTAATGTCTAATAAAAACAAAGCATCTTAGAAAATACAGATGGGGTAAAGTGGGAGTATAGGATGACACAGGATTTCACTGAGGACAGCGAACAGAGAATGGCAAGGTGGGAGCAGGCACAGTCAAGAAACCTTCAGGTTAATGGTTCAAATACAATTCCTATTTAGCATCTAGCAGAGACAAGCTTTTATTCTTACCTTTTTTTTTTTGCCGTTTCTAAGAGATAGTTAAAATTCTTCCAAACTCACTAGTAAGGCTTTAGCTTTAACAATGTTATTCATCTTTTTCTCTGCCCCCTTTCTGCTCTTGTTTCTTGCCCCCTTGCATTTTCACACAGTAAATATCTTTAATACGTGAGTGGAGAAGGATTCTAGGAAAGTACCTGCTGACAGTGACCCACAATCCATCATAAATGAAAAAAGGCTTGGATGCCCTTTTTGTGCACAGTTGAAACAGCCCTGGTTGCGATAATAAAAATAACAGAAAACCATAGCCAATGAATATTCATGAGCCAGACATCTTAATGGATTCCTGAGGCTACTTTTGTTCAATTTAACAAGGATTAAATGTATTTTAATAGTTCTATGTTATATAGCATATAATTATTTTCTGAATATCAGCTCTGGTTATTAGGAAGGTAAAACCCTGCACGAGGCGGAAGAAAACAATGAACAGAAATGAAAGGCGAAGGAAGCAGCACACTGCTGAAGATGAACATGGTTTCACAGAGGCTGACACAGGTTAGCAATTTGAACGGCATTCACAACATCTCCCTCTGGTCTGAGCGAATCTCCAGCTCTGATTAATGTCACATTAGCACCTAGGGAGAGAGAAAGCAGAAAATTGTTCTAAACTATCATCATACCGAAAATGCTTCTGAATCGAATGAAGAATGACCAGGGTTTGTCCTGATGCTTTCTGGCTGCTTGGGTCACCTAGAACCCGAGACTAGATGTCCTAGGGTCCTAGGGTGAAACCAAATACTTCTGTGATAAAACAAGCAAAAATAAATGTAGCAATAAAATGATTCCTAATGACATTATGCTATGTTCATAGATCAGTGTCTAGTTCATCCTTCATCAGAGAAGCTTCTTCTTGCAGCAGATGTGACCAAATATAGAGACCGACAGATAGACATTATGCAGAGAGCGAGAGACCTAGGAACACTCAGTCCTAAACGTGATGTCTCCATCCAATCTCATCTCTCATGGCTCAGGGAATCCTGATGACATGAAAGCAGAAAGAGTGTGAGAATTACAGGGGATAAAGGTCACCAGAAAAGTAAGACCTCTAAATCATCAGGATCAATGCAGACATGAACTCACTGAGGCTGAGTCAACATGCACAGTGCCTGCATGAGACTGTACCAGATGGGGTCTAGAGCTGGAAGGAAAAGCAGACGCATGCCCCCGTCTCTTACCCCAAAACTATCTCCAATTGATAACCACTTGCAAATAAAAATTTTATTTCCTCCAAGGAATCTCACCGGAGAAGCAAGCTACCCTTACAGGGTAGACTCATGCCCAGCAGTAGATGACCAACAGGAAATAAACTCAATGAGATCTTTTGAGATTCCTTGTCTCATAATGATGTGCCAGGGATTTTCCATTATTAAAAGATGTTTTCTTTTTATTTTTATCTGTATGTATGTATGATGTGTATGTCCATATGTATATTTTCCCCTTTTACCCTATAGGTCCTTTGCTCCTTTGTGTATTTATTATGGCTTTCAGTTTAGTATTTTGGGGAGATTTCTAAATGTGTAAATGGGTGGACCTCTGACTATGTATCTGTTTCTTGAACCTTTTCTTGGTTTCTTTTCCTTCTATTAGTCCTATTCTGATGTGTTAGATTTTGTCAAATATATTACATTATATTGTTTTATATTATATTACTATCCCTTAGTCACTTATTTGTTTTTAAGTGAGAGACAGAAAGTAGGTGTTTTCAGATGGGAGGGAGTTGGGGAGGAACTTTATGGAGCAGAGGGAGCAAAAACAATAATCAGGATATAATATGTAAGAAAAAATTATATTTTCAATAACAGAAAATTCAACATACGAAATTGAGGGAGTGGCCACTGAAAAAAGAAATAAATATACTTATCTCATTAGTATGCAAATTTTCATGTCTTTAATAAATAGTGTAATTATAAGAAATCAATACAATTGTTTTAAAATAAATTTTTCTATGACTTTTATTCAGTAAATACTTTATTTGCATGCCTGTTCTTCATATCAATGTATCTGAGGTTGCATAGCTGTTTCTGAGGCAAACAGAGGTATCGAGAGGAAAATGTTTAAGAAGCTACAGTGTGTAATACACCAGCATTTGTTTTTGAAGTGTGTGTGAGAGCATTTGTTTGTGTGTGTGTGTATGAGTGTGTGTATATGCATGAGTGTATAGGTGTGTGTGTGTGTCCCTGAACATGCTGTGAATATAGCTTAGTGGTAGAGTGTTTTACCATAGTTCTGAGTTTGATCCCCAGTAAACAAAATCAGAAACAAGGAAATGACAAACAACAAAACAAAAAGCAAGCAAACAAAAGGAGTAAGGGATAGAGTCTTCTCGTGTGTAGTACACTGGCTCATATATTATAGATACTGTAGGGTGTGTGTTGTCATTGAATGCAAACTCTAATTTCTATTAGGGAGTTACAGTGCCTTCATATGCTAACCCAGACAATGATAAACACTTAGATGCAGTATTGTACTTTTGGTAAGTATCTTTAAGAAAAGTTGACATCATATCCTTTTGATCCCTCTGTTTCCTTTTCCTAGGGAGATCTGTCTGACTCCCCCTCCTGGTCTCTTACTCAATTTTTAACCTCTGTATTTCTATGGGTTATGGCTTGGATATCATTGATCTAACAGATAATATCCATATATAAGTAAATACATACCATATTTATCTTTCTGTTTCCAGGATACCTTCTCAGGATTAGTTTTGCTAGCCACATCCATTTGCCTATGAATTAATGATTTTATCTTTTTTAACAGCTGAGTAATACTCCATTGTGTTAATGTACCACATTTTCCTTATCTGTTCATCTGATAAAGAAAATCTAAATTGTTTGCAATTTCTTGATATTATGAATAAAGCAGTAGAATAAACTTGGTTGAGCAAGTATCTGTATGGTAGGATATATTGGGCATATATATGTTCAAGAGTGGTATAGCCAGATCTTGAAGTAGATCAGTTCTCATCTTCATGAGGACCCACCACACTGATTTCCATAGTGTCTGTACTTTACACTCCCAGCAGCAATGGATAAGCGTTCTCCTTATGCCGTATCCACACCAGCATAAGCTATCATTTGTTTTATTGATATTGGTCTTTTTAACATGTGAAAGATGGACTCTCAAAGTAGTTCTAATTTGAATTTTCCAGATGACTAAGGATGTTGAACATTTCTTTAAGTTTGCTCTTTTGACTCTGTTCAGATCTATACCCCTTTTTTTTAATTGGGTGATTTGTTTTCACGGTATCTAGCTTCCTTATAATTTATTTTATATGTACTTTTCTATACTTTTATTTTTAAAAATTTATATATTTTATATAGACTATATCATATATCAAGTATATATAATATATTTTATATAGTATATTTTATAAATCAAGTATATATAATATATCTTATATATGAGATCTCTATCAGACATGTACTTAGTAAAAATTATTTTCAATTTTGTCGACTGCTATTCTGTCCAAATGACAGTGTCCTTCACCTTACAGAAGTTTCTCTGTTTCATGGGATCCAGTTTATTAATTGTTGACTTTAATGCCTGTGCTAATGGTATTCTGCTCAGTTAGCCTTCTCCTGTCCCAATGCATTCAAGGCTATTCCCACTTTGTCTTCTATCATGTTCAGTATATCAGATTTTATGTTGAGGTCTTTGATCCATTTGAAGCTCTGTTTTGTGCAGGGCAATAAGTATGGACCGTTTTGAATTATTACACATACAGCCATCCAGTTTGACCAGCACCATTTGCTGAAGATGCTTTTTTCCAGTGTGAATTTCTGGCCTCTTTATTAAACATAAGGTTTCCATGGATGTGTGGACATGTCTGTGTCTTCAATTAGATTCCATTGATTGACTTGTTCATTTCTGGGCCAATACCCTGGTGTTTTTATTACTATTGTACTGTAGTATAATTTAAGGTCAGAGGTAGTGATACTTCTAATAGTTCTTGTATTATGCAGGTTGTTTTTACCTATTCTGGGTTTTTTGTTGTTGTTGTTGTTCTCTCTCTCTCTCTCTCTGTCTTCTCTGCTGTCTCTCTCTGTGTCTCTCTCTTTGTCTCTCTTTCTCTCTCTCTTTCTCTGGTGTTCATTTGTCTTAATTAGGGTTTCTATTGCTACAATGAAACACCATGAAAAGAAAGCACATTGGGGAGGAAAAAGATTATTTGGCTTACATTTCCTCATCATAGCTCATCATAGAACAAAGTCAGGGCAGGAACTCAAGCACAGCAGGATCCTGGAGGCAAGAACTGATGCAGAGCCCATGGTGGGGTCCTGTTTACTGGCTTTCTTCCCCTCGCTTGTTCAGCCTGCTTTCTTATAGAACCAGGACTACCAGCCCAGGGATGGCACCACCCACAAAGGCCTGGGTTCTCTCTGATCAATCATGAATATAGAAAATGCCCTACGGGGTTACTTAAATTCACATCTTATAGAAGCAATTTCTTAATTGAGATTCTGTCCTCTAAGATGACTTTAGCTTATACCAAGTTGACATGAAGCTGTCCAGAACTCCATTTAAAGCCGAAAATTGTCCTTTTAAGATCTGTGAAGAATTGTGTTGGAATTTAGATTGAGATTGCATTGAATTTTGTAGATTGCTTTGGACAGGAAGGGTATTTTTACTATATTAATCCTACTCAACTATGAGCATGAAAAATCTTTCCATCTTCTGATATATTCTTCAATTTCTCTCTTCAATGCTTTAAAGATTTTAACATAGTTTTTTTTTTTTTACTTGCTTGGCTAGAGTCACCCCCAAAATAGTCTTTGTTATTTGAGGCTTCCATGCAAAGTATTGCTTCCCTGATTTTGTTCTTGGATTGTTTTGTCATTTTTATATAGGAGGGCTACTGGTTTTTGTGACTCAGTTTTGTATCCAGCTATTTGTTGAAAGTATTTATAAACTGAAGAAGTTTCCCAGTGGAACCTTTTTAGGCCTTCTATATATACACACACGATCATCAAAGTATCAAATAAAGATACTTTAGTTTCTTCTTTTCCAATTTGTATCCCCTGATCTTCAGTTGTCTTATTGTTCTAGCTAGGACTTCAAGTACTATATTGAATGGGTGTACAGAGAGTGGACGACTTTGTCTGGTTCCCGATTTTAGTGTAATTGTTTTAAAGTTTTCTCCATTTAAGTTGACATTGGCTCTGGGCTTACTGTCGGTAAACTGCCTCTCTTGTGTTGACACTCATCTCCTGTATGCTTAATCGTACCAGGACTTTTCTCATGAAGGAGCACTGGGTTTAGTTAAAGGCTTTTTGTGCATCTCATGAGATAATCATATAGTTTTTGTCTTTCAGTTTGTTTATGTGGTCGATAACATTAACTGATAGCATATATTGAACCACCCCTGCATCTTTGGGGTGAAGACTACGTGATCAAGGTGGAACACATTGTTGATGTTTATTTTAATTGAGTTTACAGATATTTTATTGAAAAAATTTTCACCTATGTTCATGGGGAAAATTGGTCTGTAATTTTTTTTCTTTGCATGCTCTTTATGTGGTTTGGGTATCAAGGTAACTGTGGCCTCATGAAACAAAAATGGACAGCGCTCCTTCTGTTTCTGCTTTGTGGAATAATTTGAGGACTATTGGCACTAACTCTCCTTCGAAACTCTGGTAGAAGTCTTCACTAAAACTTTCTGCCCTTGGCTATTGCTTGTTTTTTTTTTTTTTTTATTTTTGGTTGTGAGACTAAATGACTGCATCTATATCACTAGGGGTTATAGGTTTGTTTCCATTGCTTTTCTGATCTTGATTGAACTTTCGAAAATGTTATCTTCAAGAAAATAATCTATTTTGTTTAGATTTTGAAATTTGGTAGAGTACAGGTTTTTATAATATATCCTTATGATTCTCTGAATTTTCTTGGTGTCTGTTTTACGTCTCCTTTTCATTTCTAATTTTATTAAAATTCTTTCTCCAACTTTTAGTTAATTCAGATAAGGGTTTGTCAATCTTATTGATTTTTCAAAAGAATCAACTCTTTGTTTCATTCATTCTTCATATTGTTTTGCTGTGTTTGTTTGTTTCTATTTATTTCATCCCTGAGATTGATTATTTCTTGCGGTCTTCTCCTTTTGGATGTCATTTCTTCTTTATGTTCTGAAACTTTCAGATATGCTGTTAAGTTACTATTGTGAGATCTGTTCAATTTTTTGATTTAGACATTTGGTGTTATGGACTTGCCTCTTAGAGCCACCTCCATGTGTCTCATAAGTTTGAGTATGTTGTGAGTTCATTTCCATTCAATTCTAGAAAGTCTACCTTTCCCACCTCTGCATACCACTTTTGGTAGTAGAAGTAGCATTTCAAGCTGCAATGTGTCACATAGTATTTTTTTTCACAAACAGCTCTACATGCAAATACAGCCATGAACCACTGGTCTGGTTCAATATTTCTATTTTCTGAAGCACCATAAATACTGGACCATAGCTGAGACTCCTTTAAGATATCTTGGTGTTTCCCAGAGTCATAGTGATCTTGCAGCTAGTCAGGGTAGCCAGTACAACCAGGGGCAGGATCTTCAAAAGCTCCAAGCCAATTAATGCTCAGTCTTTTTCTCCCAGCCCTTGGGAAGTGAATGTGGTCTAAGATATTCTGAGCAAATAGACTTAAGTAGCAAATTGGGGTAGCCATTGGAAGACATGGCAAAATAGACTTCAAACCAAAACTAGTCAAAGCCCATGTTCTTTGTCTGCTTCCATATTAATCCCAAACCCTTTGTGCCAAAATCTGTAGTTTCTGTAGTTCCACCGCACACCCCACTCCATCCTCATAGTTCTTCTCTGTCATCTTTCTTTCCAATTTCGTGAGCTCAGTTTTTTAAAGCATCTTCCCATAAAACTTACCATTTTTTAGTTATTCCAGGGATGCTTTGGGCTCTGCAGACTCTTCCTCACTGCTTTGTCTCCCCTCAGAGCCTCCGTGGGTCCCACGGGTTCCTTAGAGCTGCTCAGTGGTTCCACATCGGGAGCCAACAACCACTGTCATCTTCAATCATAGTCATGCTTCAAGATTTTCATCTTCGATGGTGATGACATGCTCCCTCACCTAGTTCTGCAGCACTCTCTCCTCCCCAGGCTCCAGAAGCTTATAGATGGAGTAGATGCTGGGTGGATGAACTAGAAGTGTGGGATCATGGTCCAGATGGTAGCCGAGTTGATTAGCTCCTGGTGGTAGGCTATCTCCAGGTTCTAGAATTTCTTTTCTGGTCCTGTCTATTTGGTATTCTGTATGCTTCCTATACTTTGATAGGCATCTCCTTGTATTAGGTTAGGGAAATTTTCTTCTACAAATTTGTTGAAAATATTTTCTGTGTCATTGACCTATGCTGCTTCTCCTTCCTCTATTCTTATTCTTGGATTTTTTTTATAGCGTTAGATTCTTTCATAGTGTTGCACACTTCCTGAATAATACCAGGAGTATTTTAGATTTAATACTTTCTTTGACCAATATATCCATTTCGTCTCTCATATCTTCAATGCCTGTGATTTTCTCTTCCACTCCTTGTATTCTATTAGTGAACCTTGCCTCTGGGGTTACCACTTAAGTTCTAAATTTTTAACTTCCTTCAGTTTGTTTTTTTTTAAAAAAAATATTTATTTTATTTCCACTTGCAGGTCTTGAATGATTTTATTCATTTCCTTCCACTATTTGTTTTTTATAGATTTCTTTAAGGGATTTATTAATTTCATCTTTAAGGACTTCTATTATACTCATAAAGGATGTTTTAAGGTTCTTTACTTGTGCTTCTGCTGTGTTGGGATCATCTTCAGACCCTGCTTTGATAGGACTGCTATGCTCTAGAAAAGCACACACTGTCCTGGCTGTTGCTGATTGAGGTTTTTGCTGAGGTTTGGAAAGATTGTAATTCTAGGTATTGATATCATGGTCTTGTCTTATTTGGGTGGTAGTTTTGTTCCTTATCTTCTGTTGCTCTGATTCTTAGGAGTGTGTGATGGCTGTATATTGCCTTTTAGGAATTCTTAGGGGATCCTGATAGGTGTGGCCACTGGGGTTTCCTGATAAAATATGTATCTAGGTATTGAGAGTTGATACTCAGAAATGGGGATGAGTTAGGAGGAAGTGGGCGTAGGGGTTCACAGGAGGGAGGAAATCGGGGTCTTCTACCAGGATCTGCTTAGTCCCCTGAGACTGGGGACAGAGGCTGTGGGGAAGCCAGAACAGGTAGTCTCCTGCAGAGCTGGGGATGAAGAGAGAAGGGAGAGCAAAAATCTGAAGCTAGCCTACCTCCTTTACTGGCCTACTTACTCATCTGGTAGGTTTGGCTGCTGGATCCCCAGGGATGTCTCCTGTAGTTCAGAGCTGTGATAACAGGATGAGTGGGTAGGAGGCAAACTGCTTGATCTGCTAGAGACAGAAGCTGAGATGAGGAGGTCACAGCAGGTGTCTGCTGCTGAATTGGGGGTGCAGGTGGTATTGGGGGATTGAATTTAGAGGACAGGCAGGTGAGGTGAAGATCTGCAGTTAACCTACCTGCTTTCAGTCCTCAGTGTTTGATCGGCCTGCACGGAGTTCCCAATGGAGCTGAGACTGGGAGAAAGAGATGATGGGGGGTGCAGCTGAGGGGAAAGATCTGTATGATCTGCTGGGGACTGGGGCACAGGGGCTGCCAAAGCCACCGCGGGTGCTCTGCTACAGAGATGGGGGATGAAATGAGTGGGGGTGGATTTGGAGAAGAGGTGAAGAGCTGCAGTTACCCTACCTGTTTTCCCAACTGGAATGGGATGTCTATTTCTAAGTAAACTAGGAAATCTTAGTGGATTTTTAGCATCTTTATATTTTTCAGTTGATCAATATTTTATAATCATCAATGCCCAAAACATCGCTTTCCATAAATAGATAATGCAAAGTGATAAAAGTATGTTTAAGGCCATTTCAGTAGTTATTTGAAATTGTGTCCTAATCTCAAGTTAATATTCATTAATAATTTTTTTAGTCATCGATTTGAGGCAGCAATCCAAGTAGCCCTTTTTAAGTCAAGAATTCTAACTCAGTACAATGCAAAGACAGACCAATCTAACTCTTACATGCTAGAAATAGAGATGAGGAAACATTAAATATCTTGGTTTTCTGTAACTAAAACGTTATGTTTCTTTAAGAAAACTGTGTGTACAGTGAAAACACCACAATTCATAACACACTTCAGTCTTTAACGTGAGCCCACGTGTTTCTGGTGGCAATTGCTGACCTTGAATGGTGCAAAGGCCCACACAGTGCTAAAGTTTATCTTGAGATTCAGACCTGCGCCTCTAGAGATTAGGCCAATGTTTCCAACCTTAAGGTTGAGCAAGGCTAGGTTGGCTCTTATTGTTCTGTTTTTGTTCAATAGAAAAGCAAAATAAATCCCACAAATCACTATGTGCTAGTGCCAGAGAGGACCTAGCTGCTCCAATTGAATCCGCCAGAGGGCGTTGTGATGAAAGCTTGGCCTCTGTTGGGCACTATGGGGGAGGGGAATCTTTAAGAGATGGTGCCTAGTGGGAAAAAAGTTAAGTATAGACCCTGGACATAGAAATGTCTATGCTGTCTCATGGTGAGGACATTACTCCGTGTGTTCTCCTACCTTGAAGTTCTGCCTCACAGCAGGCTCCAAAGCCCAAAGCCAAAGGATCATTGGCTGAAACGAAAAACCAAAATGAAGCTTTCCTGCTTTTAAGTTGTTTGTTGCAGGAACTTCACTATGGTAGTTGAAAACTGACTGGTACTGCTATCGCTTGGTCCCATCATCCTCTAAGTGCCTTCTTACCCCAGTATAAGCACCGCCTCGGAGACTAGGCTACAATGCCAAGATGTGGACCTAGGGAATGATAGTGAACCCAGTGCTCGCTATCTACTTGGGGCAAAGTATCAATACTATGTAAATTTTAATGGTAAAATAACCATTTGATTTGACAAAATGTAGGTTCTTAACCTTTAAGAGAGCAAACTCAGCAGAAAAGTAGGGCCAGAAGCCAAACTGCAGGGAATCACAGAAGAACGAACAAGTAGGAGAAAGACAATGCCCACTTCAGACCCTCATGGGTAACAGGGAGCAGCTGTGAGACAGGACATAATCACGTGACATTTTTTTAAGATAAGGGAGAAGTGGTCATTTCCAAAAGTAGAGGGGAAAAGTCTGTGCATAGGAAGGAAGGTGTTCGAGTGTCTAAAATACGGATGATATCAGACAAAAAGTCACGTGTGAAGAGGGACTTCCTTCCTCAGTCCCAATAGTGAGTGAAGGAATGAATGGAAACAGAATCCAGCTCTGCCTGCCGCAGTTCACACATGAGCAGTCACAGATACACAGAGTAATAGGCAAGGAGGCTGTTGAATTAGATTAGGAGTTTCCATGGAGTCAAACAGCTTGGGGAAACAACCTACTCACATTTCCTTTTCAGTGAAGAAATGGGAGGCCGTAAATGAGGAGGATACACTGATTCCTTAAGATGGTCTTAAGGGAGTAGAGTCTGGTGAACATCAGGCTTTGACACTACCTGGCAGAATCCCTGAAGACCATGAGCTGAACCAAAGCCAGGACTTGCCAAGTTCGGGACACAGTGCCAGGCAGTGGCCAGCATGGAGGCCAAGGATGAATTTGAGAATGGAGACGAGGGCCAACAGGGCAACTGAGCCGTAAAAGATCATTTGCAAGGTCTGTGCATTGTAGATCTGTTCTTTGTGACTCCAGAACAGGCTCACAGAAAGCACATGCAGAAATAGCACAAGGTTGGGGTCTCTACTGTGGTCAGTTAGCAGGATGGAGGATAGCAGTAGCTGCAGGAAAATCAGCAGGAACCGCCAGTTCCTTAGTGCTGGAGAGTTGGGGTCCCTATGGTGGTCAGTTAGCAAGACAGAAGAAAGCAGTAAGGGCTGCAGGGAAATCAGCAGGAACCCCCAGTTCCTCAGTGCTGGGGGTTCTCCAGTATACAAATTCATCCTCTCAGGTCTGCCTGGTAATGTAGACATACTGTCCACTATGTTAGAGACAGAAGTCTTTGGAGTAGAAAACATGTGTGTTCGTTCTGTTTCCACTGCTGCCTAGCTGCCGGCATGATGCAAGCTGATCTGATCTCTGCTTTTTCACAAAAGAAAAAAAAAATGAGAATATTTACCTGACAAATGCAATGTGAAATTTGAATTTTCTACTATGCTGGTTATGTTTTTTTGTCAGTTTGACACAAGCTAGAGTGATTTGGGAATAGGGAACACCAATCGAGAAAATTCCCCCATTAGATTGTCCTGTGGGCTAATTGCTGTGGCATTTTCTTAATTGATGGCTTAATTGATGGCTCAGCCCACTGTTGATGTGTCACCCCAGACGAGTGGTCCTGAGGTGTACAAGAAAGCAGGTTCAGCAAGCCACGTGGAGCAAGTCAGTTGGAGGCATTCTTTCAGTCTCTGCATCAGTTCCCGCCTCCAGGTTCTGCCTTGAGTTCCCGCCCTCACCTCTCTCAATAACAGACTGTAATGCATGCGTGTACCATAAAATGCACCCTTTTTCTCTCCACGTTGCTTTTGGTCATTGTGTTTGCCACAGGAATAGAATGCAAACTAACAAAGGAAATCATCAAGAAACAGATAAATTGCTAGGTGATACCCACCACCCGGTCAACATTAAAAATACTTCTTCCATAGTGAAATGCAAGCATGCACCATGAAAATAGAGAGATGTTACCTGCCCTGTACTATCAGATTGCTGACAGAAACAAGTACTGTGCACGTACACTCTTCAGTTCTTCTCTACAGCTCTGATAATAAACAATTTCTCAGCTCAGCTCCCGCCACGAAGGAAAGCTGAGAGCCAGCTCATCAGTAGGGACTACGTACTTTTAGCAGCTGGTTCTACACTGTGGGGACCCGGATGGCATTTTTCAGAACTCATATCATTAAAGCTCATTGAACGCCATTCTTTCCCACTGAGTTAAAACAGCTCCAAAGTTTCTTCCTCCACAGTTTCCACCTTTCAAGTCCTAGCAGGAAGTCAGTCTCTGATTACTACTGAGCCAACCCTCCCGCCCTCTGCCGAGCTTGTCCGTGCTGCTGAACACTACCCATCTAACAGAGAAGGCAGAGATGAAGCCAGAAGGCAGCTTTCAACCCCACGGCTGGCTCTTGTGTTTATAAGAGATGAAGTCAAAACAGAGGTGCTTTTCCCTCAGAACCACACAAAACATTTTAGAACTTTGTGAGCCATACTATGTGTCCACAGGAGATTTTTAAACAAAAATGAGAAATTATCTAGCTCATTTCCCTGGTTTGTGGAGTAAAAGAATATGTTAATTCTCAAAAAGATAGTTGAAAAATAGTTTTAAAACTCATAGATTTCGGGAGGCCGCGAAAGGGATCATTAATTTAATTTATGATCTGTACGGGAGTTCGAAGAAGACCCTGTCTCAAAAATTACATTATCAAGTCCCCAAGCTTCCCTTTTGAATGGTAACATTTTCACATCCCAAACTGATTCTGAAGTCTTTCCTTTTGGAATAGTCTTCTCTTTGAGGAGAATTTGCCACTTGGGTCAAAAATGTCCTCTAAAGGGACCAAGTCTAATCCCACGAGGGACATTGAACCAGCCCAGGCACCACAGAAACACACCCACTCCCTGTAGAGCCTGTGACAGCTTATCACTGACCAGACACTGCTGTGTGACTCCACTCAAAGCATCGCCACAGCTGCATATCCAGCCGGGCAGTCGCTCTCCTTCCAGAAATCACAGCTGGCTTTTAGAACAAGTAAGATCGCTTTTATGGTGTCTTCCTTTGGTGTAGGCACCTGTTCCATTTTCCCAAAAGATAAGTTTCCGAAGTTATGAAACAGTCTCTCTTTCTCCGCGCCACAACCACTGAAAACATAATTTAATGAGTATAAGCAACAAAGGAGTTAGACTCAAAGTCGAGATGGGCACTTCAAGTGAGTTATGAGTTGGTTTCACTTCATTTTGGACATGGTAGCTAGATAAATCTTGTGCCAAAGATAGAGTTAATCTATTTAGCTTCAATAATAATGAATCTGCTGGACTGTCTTGGTACTACTATCTGAAGGGAAATACGGCCACATGATTCTGTTTTGTTCTCAATCCATCCTAAATCTCTTAATTTCAACAATAAGAGCATAAGTAGCAGAAAGGGCAGAAAATTTTGCATTCTTACTGATGGTAACACACCAGTTAAGATGGGAAGTTAGATAAAAAGGAGGATCCTAAGAGGGGCACACATGGAGGGCCCCAAAAAGGAGGAAATAGTTTATGTCTCCTAGGCAAACTGGAGAGGGGTAGAAGGGAAAGGGATGGGTGATGGGAACATGAGGGTTTGAGATTGGCCAGTGGGGTAAGGGATGGAAGGAGAGGGAGAGCAATGAAAGAGATAACTTGATAAAGGGAGCCATTTTGGGGTTAGGGAGAAATCTGTTACTAGGGAATTCCCAGGAATCCACAAGGATGATCCCAGCAATAGTGGAGAGGGTGCCTGAATTTGCTTTCCCCTGTAACCAAATTAGTGACTTCCCTAATTGTCATCATAGAACCTATACCCAGTAAGTGACAGAAGCAAAATGCAGTGATCCACAGCCAAGCACTGGGCTGAGCTCTTGGACTTCAGCTGAAGAGAGGGAGGAGGGGTCATATGAGCAAGAGGGGCCAAGATCATGATGGATAAAACCACAGAGATAGCTGACCCAAGCTAGTGGCAGCTCACGGACTCTGGACTGTCACCTGGGGAAACTGCATGGGACTGAACTAGGACTTCTCAATGTGCGTGACAGTTATGTGTCTTGATCTCTCTGGGGGACCCTGGCAGTGGGATCAGGACTTAATTCAGGTGCATGAACTGGCTGTTTGGAGCCCATTCCCTATGGGTTTGTTCAGCCTTGATGTGGAGGGAGGGGCTTGGTCCTGCCTCAACTTGGTATGCCAGACTTTATTGACTCCCCAAGGGAAGCCTTACCTCCTATGAGGAGTGGATGGGAGGTGGGATGGCGGTGGTAAGGGGCTAAGAGAAGGGGGAAAGAGGGAGAACCAGAATTGGTATGTAAAATGAAAAATAAATAAATATATTTTGAAAAAAGAGAGATGAGTAGTAGTTCTCACTGAATTGAAAACATACACAGTGAAACTAAAGGGAAGGTACAAGAACTCTGGATCATCAGACACAACATCCTAATGCAGCTGTTTTATGCATTATACTTAAACGTTATACTTTTAATGCTTAAGGGAAATTGTTTTAAAGGTTTAGACACCATTATAAGAACTTGAAGTATAAAATGAGCATTTTAAGGTGTGGCTAGGTAGATAGCACGTGGTTCGGCTGAAGAATAACTAGGAGGAAGCACACTGTCTTCTCAGGCCATGTGGGATTCAGGATGTATACCTCCTTCACTAGTAGGGTGTGGGCTACAAATAACTCCTCTGCAGCAAGAAATAAACAGGGGGTCCCATCTTGGACTCCAAGTCAGATCATCACTTCTTCCTCCAATCTGCTTGGGAACAGGATATTAACACCTGGACCTCAGTTTTGAAATCAAAGGTCTCTGCTGAGACCTAATGTTCCTTCTCTGGCCCACAAGCCAGAGCCAGTTCTAAAGCCAGCTCTTAAGAACCAGGGATGAGGAGTCTGAGAGTGAAGCCAGCAGGTCAAGACTGGAAGAGGGAACAGAAGATCCAACAAACAAGTTTGGGATCACTTCGGTTTGTCTGAATGGACACAGAGGGCACCTTGTCCCCATCCCTGGCTGGCCTGGAACTCACTATGTAGATCAGGTTGGCCTCGAACTAACAAAGATCCGCCTGCTATGCAGTGCTGGGATTGAAGGCATGTGTGACCATGCCCAGCCTCACCCAGATTTCATTCCAGCTTGCTAGGTCAAACTCCTTGAGTAGAAAAGATACGAGGAAACAGACCTCAGGGCACCGTTAGTGATTTCTCTACTCTCATCAATATCAAGCTCAGACATAACCCATCCAATCTGGCACTGTTACAGGAACAGCTCCCTAACCCCAAACTCACAGTTTTAAAGTCTGTTGTAGTTATACTTAGGATGTAAAAATGGGTAGAGAGTATATGAAATTTTTCTTTCTAGAAACATTTATCTTCAAAAATCCCTAGACGCAGCTATCTACTTAAATGGGTACCCTTTGAGGGGGAAAATGAGACACTGCACTTAACTCAGCAACCTGTACCTGATCGGCACAATTCGAGGATGAATTGTCTACGAGTTTAAGTAGCACTTATGTCCTCCATGATGTTGCTAAGCTAGTTTGCACAGTGTCTGCACCACAAAAGCAGGTCATTAAAAGTCTGCTCTTACTTGGTGGAAGCCAACAAATCGTTTGTTTTCCACTTGGAAGCTGTCTACAGGAGTGCTTCCCACACGCACATAAAGGGCATAAATCTTCAGGGCCTGGATGAACTCAGTGCTGTCCCTTCTGTCCCTTTTTATGGTCATCGTAGAGGGGACATCTTATTTCCATACTCATTGATTTATTGGGCCTCCAGGTGCCAGTGGACCTCTTAGGATGGAACCAAATGTCTTCAGGTGATTTCAGACTTCGCTGGGGCTTCATAAATAGACGTAATGCTCATTGTGGATCCCGAAAAGAACAGAACAAGTTGTTTGATTAAAAAACAAGTGGGTTAGTTATTACAAAGGAGCACAGCAACTCTAGCAACCTAAAAAAAACAGCAAGTCAGTAACTCTCAAGACTTCTTCCCCTGAGGTTCTGGGACAGCAGGTCTCTGTTGTGCTGGGCATGTGGGAGAAGGCAGGTAGACTGGGGAGCAGTGCCTCAGAAAGGCCCTCCTGGGAACAATAAAGAAAGCAATGTGTCCACAAAGCAGTGTAAGATTAAATTGTCCACCTGCTGCCTATTTTTCAGTCCCCGAGATTTTTGTTTGCTTCTTTTTATATAAAACTCCTTAAAGTAACAGACAGACCTGGTGACCAACCCGAAGCTGAAGGGAAGCCATCAGACATAGCTCAATTCCCATTCCTCAGGAATAGGGGTCAGGCGGTCAAAAGTGTTTCTTGTGTTACTGAAACAATGCAGTAACCCAGCATACACAGGGAAGAGACTTTTACACTGGTCAAGTGATGTGGCAGCTGACATCGCTGACACTTTCAGAATTCTGAGATTCCTCCACGTTTCTGTAGACATACAGGATCCCCTCCCTCACCCCATTCAAAACTTTGATGAATGCCTGCTTCTTATAAGGCCATGTTCCGAGTGGTAGAAATCCCTTCTTGAGCTAAGGAAGAAAGATTCTGTAGTAGAGCCTAGTGGTCTAGAAATGACTATATGGTGCAATCATTTTAGAGGTACCTCTGTGGAGGACCTGAGTCTGAGGCAATGTATAGGAAGACACAGAGTTTCTCCCTGAGAGAATCAAACCAAGATGCCTCTGCTGGAGCTCCTTGAAGGGCAGTCTCTGCCTTCCATGACCCAGTGTAAGATGTCAAGCGCACACAACTGTTATAGAAAGCAGGAACTTATGCTTCATGGTGTTGAAACGAAAGGGCTGGGACAGTTTATGTTGGCATTGGGCCAACTAGAGAAATCAAATATATACAGGTGGAATAAAAGACAAGCGTGTTTATGCAAGAAGAGATGAGAGAACAGGGTGAGGGAGGACCATAGCAAAGAACAAGGCATGTTCAGGAGATGGAGCACAGACGCACAGGAGAGACCTTGACAATCAGTGGAGTCAAGATTGCAGAGGGAGGCAGCAGGGAATAGGGGCAGGAGCACTGAACAGGCATGACAATCTTTGTTCTTAAATACCTAAAACAGCACATCATGGTTTTAAAAGTCTTTATTCCCGTCATACTGCAAATACTCTGTATCACCATGGAAGTCTGGAGGATAGAGGAAGGGAGAAAGGAAGGGGGGGGCGGAATTGAGGAAGAACAAACTCACTGACATCACACTTTCTCCACAATCTCTGCTTCTACTCATCTTTTCATCGAAATATTTTTGAAAGAATTATTGGCATCCTGTTTCCTATGATCTCAACTCTAGTCAAATAGGTGTCCCATTCCCCACAAAAATAACTCATCTATGACGTCAGGACCCAGTGCAGAGATCAGCATTCAGTCCCCCTTGTCCAGACCTGAGAGAGATCAGATACTGCTGGCTGTCCTCATTAGTGTCCTCAGACTTCCCTGCTTTGCTGTCTTCCAGTGCCCAGATGTCATAACGCTCAACATCTCGTTCTGGGATCCTTCCCTGGCTTCACTCACTTAGTGATCTAATTCAGTCACATGGTTTTAAATACTATATACACCATCCGCCATCTAATTACAGGAAATGCAATTGTCCTCCGCCTGGGCTATTTCTCTAGGTTGCATTTGCAGCAAACGAACTTCAGTGGTGAAGTAACTTTGGGTCACTTAGCCTTGCAAACAAGAAGCCGGTCTGTTTCTCTTTCCTATGATGGAAGCTCCCAGCTCCCCTTCCGCACACCTTCACTGGGGTGAGAGCATTCCTCACAGCCTGAGGGGCACAGCAGTCCCCATAAGGTGGATGATCCTTATGGGGAACAATGCCTTGTCTCTGTCCCTGGATCCCTGAAAGAGTGGTAGGCTGGATTGTTAACTTGTGAGTAAAAGAGCAATACCAAACCCTGGCAGTGGTGATACCAAGAGCTTCTTCTAATGGGCAACTTAACATCTTAGCATATGGTAAGACAAATGCATTGCATACTGAAGCTTTATACTCACAAATATTCAATAACTTCCCACGGGAACAGATTTACAGCCTCAGTTCGTTTCCCATTTTTAGCCTTAGCCAAGAATTTTGTAGAGTTAATCTGACTGAATTTGAGGGATGAAAATCAACAAATAGAGAATATTCTCTAATCTTAAGGTCCCGGCAGTTTCACATTGCTCAGAGTGCACATGAATTATAGAAGTTTGGGGATATTCCTAGAGCTTCTTCTGTTGAAAGACTTGCTTGACTTCTGACCAAGTCGCTGACCTGCTCTCTCCCCTAACACCTTTCCCTTCTGCTAGGGTAGGTGAGCTGGTCTCACTCATACATTTCACCTGAAGTGGTTCCCTGGGAAACAACTAGAACACATGCTTGGGATCCTGATGTTTCTGGGTGTGAAATCGAATCCTGTCAGTCCTTACCCAAAGCCTGTGGATCAAGTCAAACCAAACCTCTGGTCAGTTCCCAATGGTGGAAAGGAATTCACCCTTACACCAAAGGTGCTGTTAAAAAAACAACTATTAATTCCTTTGTCTTTATTCAATATAGTATGTATCACCCCATTTTGTGTTACACCCTTGGTACAGTTCGCGCGCCACTGTACCATAAGTGAGTCGGGCAAGAGCCTGGAAATTGAAAGAACACACAAAGAGACCAGGGTCATTTGAAAGGAGATCAGCCGAATGCCCGTTTGTTCAGATTTGGGGGAGTCCTTATCTACCTAACTGCTGCACAAGGATCTCTGCCCGGGCAGGTGTGAAATTACCATATTAACAATGGAGACAATGCCCTACAGCTAATCACCAGGCAGGGCAGGGCAGGGAGAACACAGAAACAAACAGGATGCTTAATTAGCTCACCAGAAACTGTCCTCCAGATGCACCCCAGGAACAAGGGCAGACCAGGGTCCTACAATAGTAAAAGGGGTTGTTTCATTCTTGAAAAGTTTCTGCACCCTGATAAGCTTCTCTGCCGACGCAACAACTCAAATCAGACCAAATTAGAAGAAGCCCAGATTTAATGGATACAATGCTTTGGAATGATTTTCCAGCACCCCCCCCCAGAGAGGAGATGGGAAAGAAGACTGGAAAACCACATGTTTGTTTTCTGGGGGTCAGTTTAAATACCCTGTAGGGGTGGTCATGAGCATTTCTAGGGGAGTAGACATCATTTGGCAGGCTTTCTGGGATGCAGCGGGTTTGGAGAGAGATAATGAAGGTGATTTGGGGTGGAGCTTCCACCCAAACATTCCAGATTCTTTGGGTATATGGTTACCGGTTCAAGTCTGGCTACTTCTTGCGTTCATGGGACAATGTGGGAAGTTGGGAGTTGGTGAGCTCATGCTCAGTAGGAGGTGTAGATGGAGAGGCATCTAGTTAATGCCCATCCTGGAGAACTCAGGTGTTTTTTCCTTGAAAGAGCTGAGAAGTCAGGTTGCTGGGAGAAAAAAAAAAAAAAAAACAGGTTGTTATCATCGGCACTGTGAATGGGGCTAGGAACGGAAAGGGTGACAACTGCCAGGATGAAAGGACCAGAGATGTTCCCTGGTGGTACGGGAGAGGCAAGGATGAATGAGTGAGATACAAGAGCAGATGTGCCCTTTAAAACCAGATTTCAGTTGCTGAGTAGGTGCCCAATTGAGCCTGGAGAGACAGTACCAATGGCTAAGTCCCAGGAGCTGGTGTAGGTGCTGGTCTTATCTGGAGAACCCTCTGTGGGTGGACTTGGTGTGAGTCTGGCAGGAAGGGTGACTCTGTACTGGAACCTGCAGTTATCTGCAAAACAACTAGAACAAATTAACATCTTGGTGTCATAGCAAAAGACTATGGCTTTAGATTAAAAGGCATGAACATTTTAAAAGACAATTAGAGGAAATGAAAAGCTTTTGAACCTCTGAAGTTACATCTGAAACCTGTTCATTTTAGATTATGAAGCCTGTGAAAGAGTTACACCCATCTGTACTTTTAGCAGGAAACTTAACAAATAAACTAAAGAGTTTTCTAGTACCCTAAGTCATCAGATGCCATCAGACAGATCCGAGGGAGGAGCAGTAAATGAGCAGAAGAGAAACAGTTAGTTTTTCCAGCTACCCAGGAAATCCCAGGTCTCTCTGTGGTCTTTGGCAAACACAAGTCTCAGAAGCAGTACTTACCTTTAGCTGCTAAGCCCGGGAGGCCTGACAGATTCTCCTGTTGAGGGTAGGGATAGGTTGACCTGTCTTGGCAGAATGGAACGACTGATTTCCCCAGTGTCCAGGGTCCAGGGAGCTGATGAGGTGAAAGACAATCTTTTGCTGTATGGCTGGATTTGCCACATCCAAAGCAAGCCTCCAGGTAGAAGTTCTTCTGCGGCCATCCGTCTTCTTCGAGGAGCTACAGGATGCTGCAAGCTGGCAGAGAAGATAACTTTAAATTCTATATGGTAGTGGATACCCTTAAGGGAAGAGGCAAAATGTTAGCTCTTTCAAAACTTTACTAAAATTACAAACATAGGCGATAACTGGAGCCCAGGGTCACAGCACTTGATGAGCAGGTTCAGTCGTCAGCATAGCAAGGAAAAAGTCTCCATTGGGTTAATGGTTTCTGCCTGTAATTTCAGTTCTCAGGGACTGCAGCAAAGGCTGTCCATGAATCTGAGGCTAGCTTGCGCTACAGCGTATCTCTGTAGCCTGGGCTACAGAGTAGGACCCTGTCTCAAATATCCAAAAAACAAAAGAGCTGAAATAGTGAGGACTGTCACCCTGGTGTTATTTATTTTATGTGTGTTTTTCTCTTGGCAAGTAAGAATTTCATTATATTTCTTGTAGATCAGCAGAGAGCCACGAGACTATTTCAACTCATATTCTGGGAAACTGAGAGGCTCACAAGCCAGCCATCTACAGTTTGGTGATTAACTGGACGTCTAGACAGGCTCTCAAGAGCATAACATTATTAATTAAACAGCTGTTTTGTTAATCACAATAGCAAGAGTAATTCCCGGAATAAATATTTTATTAATATGGCTATCAATAAAGCAAAAGTAAAAGGAACTCTTTTAATTAATTCATTTGTAATAATATTGAGATTATGACCGGCAAATTCTGTCCGAAGGCCTGGAGAGTGAGCTAATGTTTCTAGCATGGTAAATCTTCATCTTATTGTTCCTAACTAATGGAACTGTATATTTCAATTTCCTGGCCAAAATTCCTTTTATGTCATCTATCAAGGCTGTATTAAGGTCCATTAGTGAACAATTGGGTCTGACAAACACTCTGCTGGTCCATATTGTTCCTTTCTTTTAGGACTGTACATTCCCACATTTCCTTGGCAGCGACACTGTTTTGCTAGATAAGGAGTGTACTGTCACTATGATTAAATATCTGGCAATGTTTTCTGTCAGTCAAAAGACATAATATTTGAAAAAGTAAAAAAAAAAATACATTTGACCAGCACATAGATAGTACATATTTTCATGAAATACAGCTAACCTAATACTTTTTCAGAATCCATAGCCTTAAACCATCGGGGAGAAATACAAGTTACATTGAATTTAATCTGAAAATATTAGCCCAAAGCTTGCTGTTTTTCCTTCGCAGACGTCCATGTATAATGAACGTCCATGTTTCTCCTGACTTGTTTACTGCCATAGGCTATCCATCCATCCCCAAAGTGTTTATTCAATTTCAGTTTTACTTACTTGGATGAGGAAATAACGGCAATAAACCTCACATCTAATCTTTAATGTTAACCATCTGGTCAACATATATATTTCTGTGATGCTAGAAGAAGGTTTGAACTAGAACCATATAAAAGTTTCCGGCAAAAAGTAAAATTTTATTTTACGGTATAAAAGTCCCTTGGAGGACACTTACATTTGTATCTTTAAGTACATAAATGTACATCAAAATGATTTACCAATGAGCCACTTAATACTTTCCAGACCTGTTCTAGCAGCTGGAAGGAAAACCAGAGTGTCAAGATTGCTCTGTTGCTCTGTCAGGGAGCAGGGGGTGGGGTGGGGGGTGGGTGCGCAAGGCAAAGTGGTCTCCTGTTGAGTCTCCAGGCTCAATTCCATCAAATTAACTCCACATATCGATATGCGAGAGCAGGGTTGCAGCAAGCCTGTTTGCTCCTAAGGGGCCTTCTCATCAATCCTCCAGCCTTTCTTCCAGTAAATGCCCACAGACCAACCAGGAAATGCTGATGGACTTACCAATAAATGTTGATGGATCCAGCTGTGCCAAATGGAACACGCAATATTAGAAAACACCAAAATATATATCCTCTGTCAAAAAGACTAGCAACATGTGAATGTATAATTCAATAAATACTTAGACGTCCTGCTCAAAAGGCACCCAAAAGGAAGAAAATAATAATTCACCTTACCTTAAGTCAACAATTAGGTGTAAATAAATATTTTCCTTACGGAGTTGAGAACAATAGAAATTCATACTCATAATATGACTATGGTAAAAGTCTCACTCAGTCTGGCCTCAGAGTGCCCCTACTGCACTCATCCAAACATGCCCCCACAGCATTGCCCGTCACTTATCTAGATGAGAAATGGTGATTGTGTGAGAATTATCTAGCCTTAGTTTGATATGAAAATTAAACTACGAAATTATCATATAATATAGCAACCTCTATAACAAAATTTGAAATAGTTGTCTAACTTTCTGTCTGTGAGTCATTAAACAACACAACTGGTTCAGGTAAGCTTCTATCCCAGCAGGGTCAAGGGCCATCCTTTTCTACACTGCTGAAGCAGACCCAGGGTGTCAGTCATTTTAACAACCATAGAAGAAACCTGCAGCTTGTTTAGCTACAGCTTGGTAGAGCCCTTATGGTTCCAAAGAAATCTAATCCATTAATGTTTATGTTACTGAACGCAGGTTGCCTGAACCCATTAAACTATTGTTCAGGCAAAAATCCCCCTCATCGATGTTAGCTGCCAAAGCAGTTGTCTTAGTTATTATCCTGTTTCTATGAATGGCCATCATGACTAAGGCAACACGTAGAAAGCAGTTAAGTAGGGGCTTGCTTACCTTTTCTTAGAATCCATTCATTACTGTCATAGCAAGAAGCATGGCAGCGTACAAGCAGGTATGACCCTGGAGCTGAGAGCTTTATGTATTAGTCTACAAGCAGCAGTGAAGTGAGAGAGAGATGAGAGTGAGGGGGGGGGAGAGAGGGAGAGAGAGAGAAAGAGAAAGATAGAATGAGAAAGAGAGAGATGCTGTGACTGCTGTAGACTCTTTGAAACCCCCAAAGTCCATCCCTGATGACTCACTTTCTCCAACAAGACCACACCTCCTAATCCTTCTAATCCTTTCAAGTAATCCCACTCCCTGGTGTCTAAGCATTCAAACATATAAACCTATGGGCCAAACAGATTCATAAGATAACCCAAGTCATAATCCAGAATTCCTGTATCTGAAGGATGCACCAATAACATTTGTAGCACGAGGAAAACATGCTATATCATTTTTCTTATTTGCTTTTATCTTTATCCTAAGAAAAGTTAACTTCGAACTTGTAGTTTCTCAGTGGTAGCCTTACCAAGTCCACACATCAGGTAAAATATGGCACTGAGATCCCAGCAATGCCCAGGGGTATGTGGAGAGGGACATAGCAGGAGACACCGTGCGGCCAGATTACCTATGGCAGCCATGTAACCTGAGGTTAACTGGAATTCATGCAGGGTTCAACACATTTACAAATTACGTTCTAAGTTCAACAATTTCAAGTGTTATCAATGCTTCTTCCACAAAAATCTGTGGCTTTAAGGTAAAACTGGTTACATATACATCTGTGAATTATGTATCTTGTTAAATAAGAGTGAACATGCACCGGTCTCTTGGTATATGTGTGATCTCTGTCAGGCACAATTCAAAATAAAAGACATGCTACCTCAAAATGAAAGATTGTACTCCACAATTTGAAGTTCTCAGTAAAACCACTTGAAGTGGGTGATGTTTAAAGCAATTAGGTTCTGATCTTAGGACATATATTTTAGTAAAGTAGGAAAGACATAAAGGCAGATGTTAACATGGGCATCACTTGTAACTGCTTTATCTCAGTATTACACAATGGAGTTTACTGTGAGGAATTGATGGAGGCACAACTTCTCTGTTCAAACCATCCAATACCATGATTCCAGCTCAAAACAGACCTCAGAAAGTTACTCTCTCATACCATATCTTAGAGCAGAAGTTCTATGGGAAGCCTGCCCATGGCTTAAAACACAAGTTCACAGATGTAGAATAAATATCCTGAGAGGGTTTCCACATCCCAATCTGTAGGATAAAACCTGTGATGAAATAACTACTAAACACAAAGGGAAATAATTTGTGTTTATGGATGAAAGTAGGTGTGATAATCAGGTGGGCTTAACAATGTGGAGATTGTCCAACAGTGTCCAAGTTGGCTCAACACAATGACCCACACCAGGAAAAGTACGACAAGGAAGCCGAGTAGGGAAGACAAAAATGATAGCAACACAAGAAGAAATGTGCCATGGTGTTGCTGGCATTGAAGAGAGGTGGTGACACCAGCCAAGGAATACAGAAGGCTTATGGAAGCTGTAAAAGTAAGGGAACAGATTTTTGCAAGACCTTCTAGTCTGACTACAGCCCTACTAATGTTTGATATTGGGTCAATGAAGCCTATTCCAAGCTCAACAAAGAAAGCAACTTTCCATTATTTATATCAGTTTGTTATACCTGCAACATAAAGCAAGTATAAGAGAGTTCCTGGTTTAAGCATAAGTACATATTTGGGTAGACAATGTGTACTTCCCAAGCAGAGAGACCAACAAGAGCTAGGCACTTACCTGTCCATTGACAGATGCCTCTCAGCCTATAATTTAAAAGGAAAACTGTTCCAATGTTGTGAAGCCACCTTTACTTTCTTTAATAAAAAAAGTCCAATGCATTTACCAATTATTTTAGACCATAAAGCATCATGAAAAATAATAAAAATAGGGTATGGAGAAGTTACCCAATGGTTAAGAGCACTTACTGCTTTACAGAGGCCCCAGGTTCAATTACCAATATCTACATGGTTGCTCACAACCATCTATACCTCCAGTTACAGGGGACTCAGTCAGTGCCCTCTTCGAGCTCATACAGGGATCTGCACACATGTGGTACACATACACTCATGTAGGCACACACATATATGCATGAATAAAAGATAAATCTTAAAAAAGCAAATTACTAACAATGTAAATTCCTAAATAGGCAAAGAAACTTCATATACTTTACACAACTATGGCTAATAAAAACTCAAAGTGTATCAGATGAAGTAAAACTGTTACTAGAGAAGGTGTTTTATTTTATGAATTTACATTTTCTAGGGTTCCAGTGACGTGGCGAGGCAAGTACTGTCAGTTACTACTAAGGTAGAATAAGAGATTTTTATTGTTTTTTAACTGACTCATAATAATTATACATTTTTATTGTATTGATTATTTCAAAACACCAGGAGCCATGATTTTGAATGAAATGAAGCAAACACACAAAAACCAAGTCAATAGTTGTAAAAAATAACAACAACAAAAAGTGTTGCTTTACTGTAATATTCTACCTTAGGAATCAAAATATAGAAGTAGGAATAATTTCATAGAAAACATTAATATTCCAATACTAATTATAATGAAATGACTTAATGATAGAATAGTTTACATTGTAATATTCAAATGGTGCGTATTTGTGTAGGCATGAGTGACTCAGTCTTGACATGGTCATGGGAGTGTGACTGGGACTTGGAGACTGTGCAAGAGCATGAGGGGACTCTCCACCCTGTTGTAGTGGTGATCATGGGTCACTCCATTTTCCTGTATGGAGCTGATTTCCAGCACCAATCAGCTGGAGCTGGTAGAAGCCAATTAAAAAGCAGCTGTGTTCATTCTACTGCCCCTTCAAGCACATCCAAAGACATTATTTTATTTCACCTTTTGATCATATTTCAAGTTGAATTTACAGTTTCTTTGGGTTCCTTTGCAGATATTAAATTATCTCAACCAGGTTCATGAAAACCCCCAGCTCCTCAACTCGAGCCCCATCTCACTACCTAGGTACTCAGTAAGAGGGAACCATACAGTTAACTGTTGTAGTCTCAACTCCTCCTTACTTGTTGATTCTGGAGATGAAGTATTAGTGATGGAAGACATAGGGAGTAAGGGTTGAACACGACTGGCTCACCAGTAAGCTGGCAGAGGACACTCCCTGGATATGACAGTTTCCACAGGCTGAGTTTTTTCCCCATAGAGTGATCTTGTGGGTGTCTCAGAACCTCAGGCTGCTTCCCCTTCAGGATTTCTCTGTATCATCCTTGTGTCTCTGCATTACCACTTGCTGGCTGACTGCTTAATGCGCATACTCCCCTTCCATACCCAGAGTTCCAGCATTCTTTCTTTGAGCACCTTCCCCAGTAGGAAGCCGCGCTGTAGGCACTCACAGGCCAGGCTCCCTACCTTCTCACTCAGCCTCTCCGGACTCCTGGATCTTTATCTCTCTTGTCTGTGGTAGGGTTATACACCTGTGTTAGCAATCGTTGTGGACACACGTATATCCCATAGGTACTCTTTGCAGTACGAAGCCTTTGACCCTGGGGCTCTCAGAATGTTTCCATTTCAGTGTTATTTTATAATGAGGATAGGAGGAGGGGAAAAAATGCTTTGACCGCACAGAGAAGGGCAAAATGGCCGATTACAAGAGCTAAGGAGGCTGCTATTTTTAACCCTATTGAAGAACCCGAGTAATTTTAGATTAGCTGAGATTAATTGACAGTTTTGACCTCGGAGAACTGTTGTGTCCCTGACTGTGTAGACCAGAAATCATCATTCAGGGAAATGCAGGAAAAAACAGGAGAAGCTGCAAGGCTGCTCTGTGCTTCGCTTGTTATTTGAGACACTTATTGAAATATACATTTTCTCTCCTTCTGCCGTATTTCACCACTAACTAATCGTCAGTAAGTTAATGTATCTTATTATGATGTAATTAACAAAACAATTTAGTACTCAATAGAATTTACTTTCTCACAGCGTTTTAAATTATTAAGTAGATGATTGCTGTTTATGTGCAACATGTTTCAAGTCCTTTTCTGCCTGTTAAACGTTAAAACGGTTATAGGAATAATGAACACAGTACAAATGGCTCTATAAATATGAAAAAAGTAAAATATAATATATATATGAAATAATTTATGATGGTGCATATGTCCTAAATCAGAATCTAAGTGAGGTACCCAGAAATTGTTTTTATTTCTCATTTATTTCTACTTTTTTAGAAAGCTATTTAGGTTATTGAACAATGAAAAAGGGTTAAACAGCAGCTATTGCTTAGATGTATAATTTTTATCCTATTACACATTCATAGGAGTTATTGATATATTGGTATAGACTCTAAAATCATTCACTTTTCTTCCAGCTCGTTGGTTTTGTGTATGCCTGTTATGTGATCAGCCTTTCCATGGAAGAGGAAGACACCTGTAAGTACTGTAATCCCTCCCTGGGGTTCCCTCTGGGTAAGATGCTGATCCCTAAAAGCCATCCCAAGGCTAGGAAATCTTCCATATTTCAAATCTAAAATGATTGCACTCGGCAGAGGGATGTTAAAACAGAGGCAACAGAGCCAGCCTCACACAAGCTAGGAGCAGTAAACAGGGACCCTCCACTCTGAGCTGCTCAGGAGCCTGAGAGAGCCTCAGAAGCCTGGAGGGTACAGTCAGTCACAGCAGAGTGCGGCCCCCCATAGAGCTAAGCAATGCTTTTCTAGTCATCACCACTTGGGAGTGTGCTACTGATCAAGTTTTAAAATTTGACCAACCAACGATAGTAATATAATGCCTTGTGAGATTCACATGTATGTGAATCATATAAATTTGTGAAACAACAAAATCACAGCTGTTCATGCGAAATTTAAAAATAAAATGAAAAGTTACTTAAAGTGACTCACAGAATGCTCAGAAACTAAGCCATGGTTTAGCATCAAACACAAGGGGTATCATGACTCGAGGTTCTGTTTTAGAGGCACAGGTCAATAAAAGCCATTTATTGAGCACCTGCAAATGTAGAGAGCGCTTTCCACACAGCTCTCAGGAGTGCTCATGAAAGACAATAGCAAATGTTAACCAGTTTTCAAGGTTGGATCACTGTAGAAAATCACATCTACTCATGTCTACTGTTATCCAAATTGCTTAAAATAGATCAAAATTTCACAAAATGAGGATGTACTGCTCACTTTTATAATGGCCTCTCAAGAACCAATTCCAAGGTGAATGGTCCCACCAACAAATGCAGGAGTAATGCCTGAACCAAAATCCATGACAGTGTGATCCCCTTTCCGCTAACTCAACAAATTACTAGCCTTTGAGGCTAAAGGTGTCAGGTGGTGAAAGCAGGCAAACACTAGCAGCATGGTTTAGGCCCACCTAGGGGATAGTTTGCTTTTAATGTTAAATGGGAAAGAATTCCTAGCAACCTGTCTCCCTTGGAGGGGAACTTAGGGGATGATGGCTTCAGGAGTTCATTGGTTCTGCACATTGACAAAGCTAGGTACAGAAGATGATCACGGTGATTCAGGCCCATGCACCCTCCTCCCCCCCCACCACCCCCCCCCCACCCCCCCCCCCCCCGCACACACACAAGTCGGCAGAGCCAGGAACAATTGGTTGAGCATGAATAACACCTCCACTGAGCTTTCAAAGAAACTAAGATTCGGGTTGAATGAATACTTCAATTGCCATAATGAACTTCTTTTGCGGGGGAGTTTACAGTTTTTTATTGTTTATATCGAGCTATATATGTTTCTCCATTCCCCTCTTTTATTCCCCCTCCCCCTTCTGCCCTCTCCCATGGTCCCCACACTCCAAATTTACTCAGGACATCTCGTCTTCTTCTACTTTGGTTTACAGTCTTTGTTGTTACATCCATAGGCTTTGCTGCTTTGGCCCTGTACAGGATGGTAGGAGCACATTACTGAGCAAAAACCTCTCAACTCAACTCTTGGTTGAGATGTAAAAGAGAAAGGAAGGGGTTTTGGGGGTGTCCCATAGTCCCATCTGCTAACATGGGGGCACTAAGCCCTTCTTTTGAAAGTTTCAATTACATCCTATATTAGTTACTTTCTGTACTCCTGTGACCAAAAACCTGACAAGAAGCAGCCCACAAGAGGAATTGACTTTGGCTCTTGGTTTGAGAAGATACAGTCCATCATAGTGGGGAAGATATGGGTACAGGAGTGACTCACAGCTGTGAGAGAACCGTGACATGGCTAGTGATCAGAAAGCAGAGAGCTTGGGTAGTAAGTTGGAACCCACTTTCTTTTCTTTGTAATTATTTTTTTGTTATTTTTATTGAGCTATATACTTTTCTCCACTCCTCTCCCTTCCTCCACCCTCCCCTTCTGCCTTCTCCTATGATCCCCATGCTCCCAATTTACTCGGGGGATCTTGTCTTTTTCTATTTCTCATGCAGATTATATCCATGTATGTCTCTCTTAGGGTCCTCTTTGTTGTCTAAAAGGTTTTCTGAGATTGTAAATTGTAGGCTGATTTTTCTTCACTTTATGTCTAAAAGCCACTTATGAGTGAGCACATATTATGTTTGCCTTTCTGGGTCTAGGTTACCTCACTCAATATGTTTTCTAGATCCATCCATTTGCCCACAAAGTTCAAGATGTCATTATTTTTACACTTTGTAGTACTCCATTGTGTAAATGTACCACATCTTCTTCATCGATTCTTCTGTCGAGGGGCATTTTGGTTGTTTTTAGGTTCTGCCTATGACAAACAATGATGCTATGAACATAGCTGAGCACATGCCTTTGTACTCATGATTGAGCATCTTTTGGATATATGCCTAAAAGTGGTTGTTTAGTCTTGAGGTAGATTATTTTCTAATTTTCTGAGAAATCACCATACTGATTTCCAAAGGGGCTGTACAAGTTTGTACTCCTTCCAGCAATGAAGGAGTGTTCCCTTTGCCCCACATCTTCTCCAGCATAAGTTGTCATCAGTGTTTATGATCTTGGCCATTATTATAGGTGTAAGGTGGAATATCAATGTTGTTTTCATTTGCATTTTTCTGATATCTAAGGATGTTGAGAATTTCCTTAAGTGTCTTTCAGCCATTTTAGATTCATCTGTTGAGAATTCATGTTTAGGTCTGTATCCACTTTTTATTGGATTTTTTTTCTTTTAATGACCAATTTCTTGATTTCTTTGTATATTTTGTAGATCAATCCTCTGTTTGATGTCGGTTTGGTGAAGATCTTTTCCCATTCTGTAGGCTACTATGTTGTCTTGTTGACCTTTCATTTACTACAGAAGTTTCTTAGTTTTAGGAGGTCCCATTTATTAATTGTTGCTCTCAGTGTCTGTTCTACTGAAGTTATATTTAGGAAGTGTTCTTCTGTGCCAGTGCATTCAAGTGTACTTCACACTTTCTTTTCTATGAGGTTCAGTATGGTTGTTTTATGTTGAGGTCTTTGATCTATTTAAGACTTGAGTTTTGCGCATGGCAATGGATATGAACCTTTTTTCATTCTTCTACATGTTGGTATCCAGTTATGCCAGCACCATTTGTTGAGCTGTAATGAATTTCTGATGAAGTACTTTGGACTACTCACCCACACATTACCCACAAAATGGGGCCTTTTTTCTTTCTCCTCACTGAATTCTCTGGAGACTCTCACAAGATGCCAATAGTCTGTCCTGACTCGCTGCAGGAGAAAAGACACTCCAGTCATTATTCTTTTGTCTAATACGATGAATATAGAAAATCATTTCCTCAAAGCTTGTGATTTTTAAGAGAAAGTAGGAAAAGTACAGTGACATTCAAAAAAGTCTCACCTAGGCTGGATAGAGTCTTTCAAACCTCTCTAAAACTTCCCTTAGAACAGTATTTCTCAACCTGTGGGTCGCAATCCTTTGAAGGTAAAATACCTTTTCATACGGGTTACATATCATATCTTTACATAATAATTCTTAAAATTGGTAAAATTACACTTGTGAAGTTGCAATAAAAAATAATTTTATGGCTGGGGGTCATAGCATTGGGAAGGTTGAGAACCACTGCTCTAGAGCCATGCTATCAAAGGACAGGGACTATATTGCTACTGACAGATACTGGAGGCCTATTGACTTTGATATCTTTAATGAAGTGAAGCTTCTCAATGGAAATCCCTGAATCAGCTAACAAAATGCCATCATACTCAGTTTGAAGCAGCTGTTCAGAACCCAGTCTATTAATGGTTCAATTCTAGTGCTTGCTATTGGAGCCATGCATAACGTTACTCAGTGACATCCAGATGTTACTGTTATGTTGCCATCAATTCCAATAATACTTAGAGTCAGAAATAGCCTGGGGTGTTCCAAACAAAGTCTTTATGCCCAACATAACACAATAATCGAATGTAAGGCAGGATGGCAGTGAAAAAGAAATGGCAAACCTTTTAGTCTGGAAGTTTTCAAGACGGAAATTTTACATTTTTACTGAAAGAAGTACCTAAGAAACAGGTGTAATTAAATTGTCCCAGAGTCCTCAGAAACAGAAGTGAGTAAAAATCTAATTTACTGCCAATTCCCATGATCTCATAGAATATCGCAACTGCTGCCAACACTTTGTAGAATTTTGAGTGCAATAGAGTGATGTTCGTTGGATATGACATTACCAACCCAAAGAGAAGCATGGGCTCTCTAAATTGTTTTTTAAAATGTAAATACTAAATAAGGAAACAATTGCAAGCAGAGACTGTTTTTTTTTCCATTTCCTAGCCATCCAGACCCAAATAATTACAAAGAAATTGTATTAATTATAACACTGTTTGGCCAATGGTTTAGGCATATTCCTAGCTACTCTTACATCTTAAATTAATCCAGTTCTATTACTCTGTATATCACTATGAGACTGTAGCCTACTGGTAAGGTTCTGACATCTTTCTCTTTTGGCAACTACACAGTGCCTCCCTGACTCTGCCTTCTTTCTCCCTGTATTCAGTTTAGTTTTCCCCCACCTAGCTATATTCTGCCCTGCCATCGGGCAAAGCAGCTTCTTTATTAACCAATGATAATAAAACATATTCATAGCATATAGAAGAGAATCCCACATCATCAAACTTACTGACAATGCCCATGATCTCATAGTATATGACAACTGCTGTCAATAATTTGTAGAATTCTAGGTGCAATAGAGTGATACTCTGTGAATGTGACATTACCAATCCAAAGAGAAGCATGTGTTCTTTGAAGTGTTTTTCAAAAATTTAAACACTAAATAAGAAAACAGCATCAATAACTTTACAATGTATCTAAGTATAGCTCTGGAGAGCTCATTTTGGAAAGGTGACTTCAAAGCTACCCTGCTGACACGGTATCTTGGCCAATACTCTATCATTTATCTTGATTCCTATTCGAACTAATGACATCTCCATGTTGTTCAAAATATGGAGGTAAGCCTTCTTCTCAGACTGAAAGCTGCCAGCACCTTAAAAATTAATAGCAGCTCACTGCTCTCCTCTGCGCTGGTTACAGAGTCTGTGAAGCTACCATTTCAGATGTATGTTTCTAAAGGGTAATAAACGTTTAATGAAACATTCATTTCCAACCACTCACCTTCCCAGTTACCTCTCGGCCTCTTTATTTGCTGTTTATTATGAAGATGATGATTTCAGATCAAAGACAAAGAGATAAAAGCTGAGGGAGCACTGGGTGGGGTCCATTACTTTCAACATTTGACCTAATAAAAAAGCCAACACATCTGTTTCCCTTCTGTTTTTCATTCCTTCTTTTTCATTCACCTATCGGTCTTAATGAATACTCCTCCAGTGAAACCAGCATGTTCATAAAACCCTGTTGAAGTCTTTGTGAGTCCCAGCCAAAGTGACCTGCCAGCTTGTTATTGTCTTGTCGAACCTACCAGCAGGGAAGGTTTTGTTTCAAGATAGTGTGAAGATCAGGCAAACTATGCTGAAAAGAAACCACTATGTATGTGGGTACTAGCAGGCTTTCTGAGGATTCTACTCTATTCTTGATCCGCATCTTGGTTTCCAAATTGCACCTGGCACATTGATTTGGGCAACCGCTAAATATCAGGGATCTGCAGGTGGTGAACTCAGTTAATTGACCTATGGGAAGGCCGGGCAGCCTAAGAAGGGCCTGAGCTACAGATCAAAGGCAGAGAGAGGACACCAGTTACTGGATATGTCATAAGACTATTTTTTTTCTCTATATGGGCACCCAAGCACTGAAACACACAGGCCAAGCAAGACTTTCCATGGGGTGAAGATAGGGAAACCTTTCTCTCAAACAATTTTCAAAGTAAAGGCTAAATTTTCAGTGAAGCCAATCCCTAGTTGCTGGCCAATTCAATGCAGATTTCCTTAGCTCAATCCGAGCCAGGACTGTGTACTTACAAGTCACAATGTGCTCTCCTCCTTAGCTCAACCTGAGCCAGGACATGTAAAACCCAGTGCTTTCTTGGCACGTTATGTGTTTTCCTTGGAAACATTTAACACAACTTTAATTTTCTACGGTCATGGTATTTACCACGGCAACCTCATTTCCTAGCACAGTGGGCATTCTTTAGAACATACGGTTGTGTGACTTTCTCTGGCTAACTGTGAGCAAATGGCTGTTTGCTACACATTTAGTAGTGATGGCAGACTAAGGATGTGAGTCCACCCACTGATAGCTTGGTGAAACAGCGCCTCTGTTGGCTATTGGAGTTCCTTACAGGGAAATGAGTGAACAGTTACTACAGGAGCATGGGTGACTCAATTGCAGCTGCAGCACTGAAAAACCTACCCAAGCATGAGTGGCCGTTCCTAAAAGCTGCATCCCTGGAGCTCCTGCTCAGCCGCAGTGTCAAGCTGTGCAGAACCTTGTTAAGCTAATGGGGAAGAAAGAAGACTCTGCTGTCCAGATGGTTTAGGATGGAGGATGAGGGACTTTGCAGCTCAGATGTGATCATAAGCGAATGGGGTACAAACGACAAGTTGTCCGTACCCTGTGGCACCTGGAATTCAGGATGAGCAGAAATTCACTGTAAGGTTATTAGTGGTAAAATTTAGCTGGAGCAAGTGACACATTCTGCCAGAATTTCTGTATTTCTCTTTTAAATCTGACTTCAAAAACTTAATCCTGACCCCATCTCAACTTTGATGAGTAACTGCCAGTCCAGATTTGCCAGCCGCACTGTGGGCACACTGAGCCCTCCTTTCTCTGTGTTGGTCCTGAGATCCTTAGTGATGTTGACAACAGCAGCTGCCTTGATGAAGCTTCACGGCGTCCCACGAGAGCCAGCCACCTGTCACGCCATTCTGTCATCTGTTTCTAGTCAGCATCTTCCCCAGGTCTCACACAGATCAACATTGTGAGTTATTGGTACCTTAGAGAACCCTACATTTCCGAGATATTAGAATCCCTGATCCCTGCTTAGGGATGATTAGACAAATTGATGAACTCAAAGCGATGATGTGATTCGTGGTCCCTTCTGTTCTTTCGAGTGCCCTTTATCATCAAGACTCTCACAGAGGGCTAGAAAGATGGCTCCCCGGGGAGAAATGAGTTCTCAGCAAGCATAAAAGTCTAAATTTAGATCCCACTGCCCATGTGAAAAGCTGGGTAAAGACAAGAGTGGTTACTTTTGTGCCTGTAACTCCACCTCTCAGTGGTTGAGGCACAGGGGCGGGGCAGTGCATGTAGACAATAGGACCACTGGACCTTGCTGGCTCCAGTCTAGCTCCATATTCATTGACAATCCCTGCCTCGAGGGAATAAGATGGAGAGTGATGGAGCAGGACACATATAACATCCTTCTCTGGCCTCCACACAGGTGTACACAGCTGCTTCCACACATGTACATCTATGATACCTATGCAAAGACTATCATGGAAATATTGTCACAAAGAGAATTTAAACCCATGGGCTGGCTCCCACCCTCCAACACTCTGAGCTCTCTGCATTCAGAACCATCTGTCTATCCATAACTCTGACCTCTCTGATGTAGAAAAGAAAGATTCTCTCCATCCTGTGTGGGAAGGGGATGTTTTTGTGCCTTTTATCTCTATGCCTCCAAACATGAAGGTCTGTTGCTTTTTTTTTTACTATTCTTTCTTTTCTTCTCTCTCCCAATCACTGTTTCCTCCTTCCTCAGTTAAGAAGGCACACATTTTTAAAGAAAAAAAGAAGAAAGGAGTACCTGCTGCCTCGCCCTATTTACATTTACCCTTTGTCTCTCATGTCTCTTCCTTGTGTCTCCCAGACTGACAACCCCAATTTTCCCACCTTTTTCACAGCCAGTCAGCTGCCATCAGGATTTCTGTCATGAAAACATTATCCCAAAGGCCAGGGAGACCTCCTGGTTGTCAGAGTCTCTTAGCTTTCATCCATGTTCCTTAGAATTAATGGTCACTGTTAGCTGATGGAAATTTTGTTCTTCTAGTTTACTAGGTAATCCTGTTTCCTGAGTTTTCTCAGAGTAATCCTTTCTTTTTCAACAGTGTATACTTCTTTCCTGAGTTTTCTCAGAGCAATCCTTTCTTTCTCAACAGTACATATTTTACAATTTAAATGTCATTTCTAAATCTTCATAAATGTAGCGATTTTTTTCCCCTGGGATTACTACCTACAGAATTTGAAGCCTAGTTCTGGCTGCATTTAAAATGATAAGTCCTCATTGTCTTTAGAATGCTCACTAGATTTTCCTCCCTTCAGACATAGGTTTATGGTTTTATCCTCATGACTCTGTATTGATGCATGTTAAAACCAGGCAATAAAACAGAATGTTTTAAGACCAAATAATAAAAGCAATATTTGGACCTTTTAAATAACAAAATGGCATATAATAGTTTTAAAAAATCTAATGTGTCAGGCTAAATGTTTAAGATTTTATAAAGACCTAATTTAATTCTTTTGAAGAAGTGCCATATAAGTAACTAGCAATAAAAGGCATATATGGAACGCTAAGCTTATGTCTTTCTAGTAAGTGTTTTTACTGACCACAAGCAATAATATGTAGTGCCACTTCTGGGAGCAATATTTGAACCTGGAACTGAAATGAGGCAATAGGACATGTTCATAAAGACAGAAACAGAAGTCGCGTGAGTGGCACAAGACAGGTGAATTGTCTTATAGAGCACAGCTGACTAGCTTCCCTACTTTGTCCATATTTCCCACTTAGAAATCTACACACACACACACACACACACACACACACACACACACGTGCGCCTTTCCCTTCTCTCCCTTTTTGTTCGTTTGCTGCTTGTAAGAACAGAAAGTCTACATTAGAGTTAATGGTCTATTTCAAGGACCTCGTCCCATCCACAGTTCAGTCAGCTGCAAACTTGTAGTGATTCATTCAACACCATTGTGAGAAATTTCCTATAGCTCTACAAGCTGGAGCGGAGGCTGCCTCACTAGCCATTAAACCAGTTTGTTCTTCTCCAAGGCATACAGCTACATTGTGTGCTTTAGCCTCGCATAGCTGAGTGGCTGACTTCGACAAAGTGGATTTCACACCTTCCCCCTAAATAATGTCTGCTTCCAGATTCTTTCCTTTGACTGTGGGACATAAACAGGCATGGATGCTTTGTGCAGCATATTTAAAATGGAGGTGCCTTAGTGCCCAAGTGCCCTGGGTCTTATAGTAAAGTTGGCCATGGTATTTGAGATGTTAAATGCCTCTGAGGCCCAAGGTGCTGAGAGGTATCCAGGGGGAAAGTATCAATGGGGAAATCCCTGAGCAAAAACCTGCAAGAGTTCTCCTATGTGACTCAGAGAGCCCTCTAGGGCGACAGCTTTAAACTAAGACTTAAAGGATCGAAGGAAACTGCAAGGGGAAGCTGGAAAACCAGTTTTCTTGAGAGAAGAAACCGGAGACACAAAGGAAATCACTTCCTGAAAGAAGATTCCAGCCAAACCAAGTGTGGCTTCAGGGATACCCTCCTACACACAAACTGCTCCCTAGGTTCGAAGAGGTGACCCACGCTGATGGCTCAAAAAGAACAGGTTATAGCCTCATTTCAAAACTGGAGTTGAACAGGAGGACTATGGAGAAATGATCCGTCTTTCCATCTGTCTTCAATTTTGTTTGATCTGTTTAAGTCTGGAGTCTGGATTCATTCACATAATCTGTTTCATTTGCAACTGAAAAGTTTCTTAGCATTTAACCTGTACTGATGTCATCATAGTTATCATTGTTTGGGGATTTTCAAAAGATTCTTTCTAAGAAAACTACCTATTTGTTGGTTTTAAAGCTGCCCTAGCAAATAAATCTAATAAAATAAACTTATACAAAAATTAAATTTCAAGTTTAAAATATATCCCTCAAATTTATTGAAATTTTCCCAAGTCCACTCAACCTAAAATTGCAAATAAAAGAATCCAATTAAAACATGAACTGGCTCTAAAGGAGTGTCTCTCTTATGTGTATAATCTGTAAGGTTATATTAAGAGTCACAATTATTTTGCATACTCAGCTGATATAAATCCCAGTTTAGAGTTAATAGGAGACCACTAATGCTATCACATACTTCTCTCTCTCTCTCTCTCTCTCTCTCTCTCTCTCTCTCTCTCTCTCTCTCTCTCTTTGTGATCAGACACTATCGATTCAACTTCTAGCACATGAAAACTGATATATATCTTCATGATCAGGAGCATTCGGGTAGAAAGCAAGGGAATGCTATCCTTCTATGACTAGATTTAAATAATGTGTATGTACTATAATATGTATACATGTGTGTCTGTGTGTTTATATGTATGTGCATACATATTTGTTAAAACAAGGATTCTCATACCACGTGCAACAACTATGACTCACAAAACAGCCAGAGCGCCAAGACTTGAGTAGATGGAGACAAACGGAGGCAAACCTATTTGCTCTACTCAAATCCCCTTTGGGGTTCATTTCAGAGTTGCCACCACTTTAAAACACTTCAGTATCTTCCAGCCTAACTCGACCACACTTGGTTGGCATTCTGTTTGATTCATTTAACCATACCACTGGCATTCTGCATTGCTCCATTTCCCAGATAGGATGCCCACTGTTATAGATATTTCAGTGTTTGATTAATCTGCATTTAACTCATATTATCTTTTCTTGTCCTGGGGGGGTCATCAATCTGCCAAGATGTGGAAGCATTTATTGTTCTGACCCAACATATTATTTAGTTTAGGATGTCTAAACTAGGTCAGATAGCTAATCTTTTGTGGATTTATTGATCTGTTCATTCAAGGAATAGACATTTAGGGGCATCTGTGTGGTAAGCCACAAGATACAGCGATGAATGGAAGAACCTAGTCATTTCCCAGGGGGTCTTGCATCCTAATAGGTAAGCCAGGTCTGTGCACATACAGAACAGTGGAGAGAAGATGATGTTATACCAAGTGAATCAAGCAGTCCAAGAAATGAACAGAGGCTGTGGTATAACTGAATCAAGCATGGATGTGCAGGGCGTATGCCTTGTCAATATGCAATGGGATACCACATCATCAGGAAAAGAACAAAGAAAGCACATTTTTAAATAACTGGAAAAATATTTCTTAAGATAAAATCCTAAAGGAAAACACACACACACACACACACACACACACATTCAGGAAAATTGGGGAAAATCTGACTCTTAGGGTACCATAAACAGCTAGCTCTGCATGTCCAGCTTATAACATGAATGATAGGTCAGTCTGTGAGGGACATTGAAGTCTTTTGGCACCAGCAGTTTCCAAACCTTTTCATGTTTGGCACTCAGAGAATGTCAAAAATTATAGGTACCCATTGCATAAACAACTCTTCTCCTAGTAAGAAATGGGTATCCCAAAGGGCTAGTTGTTATCTATCCCAACAGTCAGTTCTCACAAAATCAACACATGCTTATAAACTCATGCATTCACACAAACACAATTATACACATACATAATACATGCATATATACATGAGAGCATACATACAAACAAATGTACACACACACATATATATTCATGCACACACATATGTACACACATACACATGTACCAAATATACAAACACCCACGCATACACTCATACACAGACATGTCAGAGGGTGAGGGAATTAGCGTTCTGTCATGACTGCACCCATTCAGGCCGTACTACCCGGGATGTTCAACTGGATGGTGTGAGGTGGTAAAGGGATTTAATCTTGAGGATAATCGGGTCAGATTCAATTTTCTTGGAAAAAGTAATTCACCGAGAAAAGGATTTATAAGAGAAATCTCAGTAAAGAAATAGCACTTTAGATGGAGATTGTCCTGGGAAATGGAGAACCAAAAGTCATGATTTGGTTATAAAAAAAAAAGAAAAAAGAAAAAATAGTGTTTCAAAGGAGAAACGTCTAACATTGTAGAAGCAGACAATAAAAAGGAATTATAGAGAGACTTCAAAGGCAGCAAGTATTTGTCACTTGATTTATAGAAGAAAGTAAAACACTGGCTAGTCATAAGCAAGAATGATAAAAATGGACTGGGTAAACCAGGGTAACTGTAAGAAAATACCTTACAATGGGGCAAGAATTCACTTAGAGTTGTTGAACAAATTTCGGGACTGTCTTTAGCTTTGTACTTTTTGGAATATTATTTTTATTCCTTTCAGCCGTTCTCTTCTGCTTCATTGACCTCAAAGAGGTTCTAGAATTTATTAGTCCATTATTTAAGTATCACACACTCTCAGGAAATTCTAACATGGAAAGAAACTGTCAGCAAAGAATGCCAGACAGACTTTGTTCCAGAAAACTGAACTCACAAGGGGAACAAGAGCCAAAAGCAGGCAATAGAAATGCAGGGAAGCACCAAAAACAGAGAAGCAGGTTTCGTTTTTTATAATCGTGCTTTGTCTAGAATAAAATGGTGCTCCTTATGAGGCCCTTAGTACTGGCCAGTCTTTGGTCAACAGTAAATATGAACAGACAGTAACTGACACATTGCAAAAACTCAGAGAGGGACTTAAGTAAAGACACTGTACACTTTGCCATTGGCAACCATCCCATCTAGTTATTAAGCAGCTGACTGAAAATTATCTGGCTGGATAAAGACATTTCTACCCTCGTGAAACAGAGCGTAACTAGTGCAGCTCTCAAAGATGAGAAAGTTCAGAAAGGACAGAATTGCCATTAAAAATGAGCGTTGCGGAAGAAGAAAAAAACTTATTAGTAAATGGGATAATGTTTGTTTATGGTCTCAGCAGTTGAGAGGCAGAGGCAGGGGTCACCTCCTAAAGGTAATCGTCATCTGTGTAGGCTAGTCTGGTCTACATAAGCTTTGTCAGGAAAAGAGAGAAAGAAAAGAAATCGATAACTGTTCTTTTCTAAATACTAGAAAATAAACACTCAAAGTGTGTGTGTTGCCCTGAGATAAGGAAGATGTGAGCAGCTGTGTTACTGGCTTCTTTAGAAGGACGAGAGGGCTCTTGCAAAACAAAGCCGCAAGCAAAAGTAGCGAATAGCAAATGCTATCATTAAAGCAGCTTACAGGGACCCTGAGCAGCATCCCAGATGCAAGAATCAAAGACGACATACTAAATCATTCAAGGTCTAGGGGATCCTCCAGGAATAACGGCAATAAGCATGTCCCTGCATCTAAAGGAATAACACTGGAAATATTAAGAAAAAGTCACTGTGTGTCACACAAAGCGGACATATTCATCTGAAAAGCAACCCATAGAGTCACATAAAATAGGAAGAACAGAGTGCCCAGCCCCTCAGAATTCACGCTACTGGGGAAGATAAAGAGCAGAGACAAACGTCAGTGCCAATTAAAAAGGAAAGGAAAGGTGAATGGAGCCATGTCATAGACACTCTGGCAAGTTCCATACCATCCACCCCTACCCCCAGCAACAGCCTACAGAGAGCCTGCACAGCTCCCATAGGTGACCTGAGGCCACAGATTCATCAACTGAGTTTTGTCCTGTCATTTCCTGAGCAGAGTTTAAAGGGAAGTAAGTGTACATTTCCAGAATGAAGCCAATTATAGAAGGCATCAAAACATGTCTGACGAGTGATTTTCCACCTTTCCAAACGTGAATAGTCCAACCACAAGCTCAACGCAGGTTCTATCAGGACACGGTCTTCCCCGAGGGAACAAGAGAGCATTGCTGTGGTTTTTACAGATTCTCATGTAACCCCAAGCTAAAGAAAATTTCTGAAATATGACAAATCAATGGTGGAAGAAAAGTGTGTTATCAAAAGAAGCACATTGATAACCTCTGTAGTAATGTTGCAAGACAGGGCTTTGAGACTGGGTCTTAAGAGCAGTGAATGTCTTTGTCAAAAGAGAAGATGACTAAAGATCAAGCCAGCCTCTTCAGGCCTGTTCTGCCTCTTACACCTTCTCTTTCTCATCTTCTCATGGCCTTTCCTCTTGTATGGAGATTATGAGGCAATACAAAAGTCCTTAGCAGAAGCATCCAGGTTTGTCAACCAAATAAAATTCTTTTTCATTGATTATTGAGTCTCAGGAACTCTGTGATAGCAACAGAAAGCCTGTGTGTGTGTGTGTGTGTGTGTGTGTGTGTGTGTGTGTGTGTGGCCTGTTGAGAAGACTCTGCATTTACCTGAGGGGAACCCCCACCCCTGCTATAAAGACCATTTCTCTCTTACTTTCTCTCATCTCATTTCCCAGTGTAAGGAAGACCTACAAATACCAGCCAGAGTGGGGATGCGACCTGAATCTCTGCACTGTACTGCCGCTGAGGGCAGCTGAACCATACCAGAGCACACATCAGAACCGGAGGTGGGGAGGGATGAGATGGGAGTGGCAGGAAGCCATACTATTGTACACTGGGCTCAAGACACGGGCAGCTTTTGGCACCCTGTCCTACACTATTCCAGCTAGAGTTGATGGCGCTGTGGCACGTTTCATTAGCTCTGTGTGCTCCTGTGTTTAGTTTTGTGTGCTTGCTGGGAAGTGAAAGACCAGAAGCTCCCGGAGTCAAATCGAGAGTGATGGGAACAGCCATGAAGATGATGGCATTATGTCATTTCCTTATCTCAAGCCTTGTGGGGGCCACAATGTTTTAGGCAAGTGGCAAAGCATCCCATCACTGCCTGTGAAATCTTCAATGTTGTAGGGCATTGTCAAGTTCTTGTGTAAGGCAGTCACAGGAGCATAGTGCCCACACGCACTTGGAGTGCTGTGACTGTCAAGCCCAGAGCCTTAGGTTAGCACAGCAAGTTGTGGCTTTTGGAAGCTCAGATTAATCAGACAGAAAGCAGTGGCAAATTAGTGACAGTGGAGAGTTTTGTGTTCCCTGCTAACACTAGAAGAGTTACATTGCCCCTGGCTCTGGAATAACTGGTCTCTCCTAAAAGCCCCTCTTTCTGGTGGGTGCTGCACATTCTCTTTGCATGAACTGAATGGGCATCAAGCTCTTGCCCATCTTTCTTTCATGTGAATCACCTCATAGAACAAGAAAATTGCCATGCAAATGAGGAATTATGATGAACCAGAAGATAAAGTTAGAATAAATATTTGGGACTGGGGTAGAGCATAGTGACAAACACCTTCCTAGCTTGCAAAAGGTTCTAAGTTCTATATTTGATATCACACACACACAAAAGAATAATACTGCTGAATGGTGGTGGCACACACCTTTATTCCTAATATTCAGGAGGCAGAAG
>NW_026067930.1:21042598-21113052 GCF_014885135.2 Alexandromys fortis | reverse complement strand
AGAGAAAGGAAGAAAGAAAGAGAGAAAGGAAGGAAGGAAGGAAGGAAGGAAGGAAGGAAGGAAGGGAAAGAAAGAGAGAGAGAGAAAGGAAGAAAGAAAGAGAGAAAGGAAGGAAGGAAGAAAGAAAGAAAGAAAGAAAGAAAGAAAGAAAGAAAGAAAGAAAGAAAGAAAGAAAGAGAAGAAAAGAGGAAAAGGGAAAAGGAAAGGAAAGGATAATAATAATGAACCTACTAACTGGTCCTCAACTTCCTGAATTTTGTCTTCTCTGAGCTAAACACAGTGGTACAGAAACTGCCCATCCCTTAATTCCCTGACAAGGCAACAAGCAGTGTGGCTCAATCTGAAATGAAATGTTTTCATTCTGATTAATTATTGGTAAATACACTTAAAACTGGGACACAACGAAGCGCTCGACTGCTTCTTAGAAATGGCGTGTTTCAGCACTAAGCCATAGCACAGTTTCAGGCTAGAGTGTAAATGAGAGGCATGGGATTCCTTTTCTGACAATCCCCTCAAGCACTAGAATTTCTGTTTCCTTCCCTTAAGTCTCGTCAGGCTGAATGAGTAGAGTTTAATAGACATGACTGTGTAAGTTTTCAGGCTATATCACGGGAAATCGCACAGATTCTGCTGGGCTCTTTATCTGCAGTTGTTAGCCCTTGGAATCCAACTACCATGCTTCAGGACAGCCCAGGAGAGGCTGCTGTTGGAAATAATGCATTTCCCAGCCTCAGCTCACCCAGGTAAAACAACAGCCTAGACCAACTTCCCAGCCAGGTGAATAAGTCATCTCAGAAGTTGGTCCTCTGACTCCCCGCACAGAGCCCCTGGCTAAGACAGAGTGGAGCCGAAATGAACTTTCCTGCTGAGCCCCAGCTGTCAGTCATGAGCAAATGTTTTTACACTTGTCCTATAGAGTATGTCATCACTTACTAACATGCAACTACCACCAGCCAGCAGTATATGAGCGGACCTTTACTCGGGGGCTAAATGATGCTCCATAGTCCCAAAGCTGAAAAGTGGCAACGCTGGAATTCAAACCAGGACCAGTGTGATATGTAAAATGAAGTCATGAAGATATTGTGAGAGTTTTACTCATTTTTGTGACTTGTGGTTCTTAAAATCAAAAGAAATTTGAATAAAATACAGTGAAATATTTACAATCTGCTTAATTTTAAGATCCGCTTAACAGAAGTACAAAAAAAATCTGTTCCTTTATATTGATATTTTCTGGGTATTGTAAGTATACGTATTTATAGACATATTTTCAAAGATGAAAACAAAAAGAACTTCTCAAATTCTTAAATATGCCTAGTTAAAACTAAGCATGTCTTTTGTTAAAACTCAGAGATAAAGCTGTGGAAACCAAGCTGGCGAAGAGGCTCCTCATCTTCCTCAAGGATCGTCTAAGCAAAGGAGCTGTGCTGATCATGTAGTCATGGGAGCCTCACTCTTCGTATGAGCATCACTGTAATCATACCCTCATGTAGCCCCTGCACCAAGTATGCTGCCATGATTAACCAGGCCACATTCTTCAACTACTCAGTGCCTGTTCACGATAGCGACAATTTGCCCAATGCGCCCAGATAAGAACCCCAAAGCCCAAGCCTAGAATGACTGAGGAACCTATGACTGCTTCCACAGATGAAAGGGGCTCCCTTCTCTATGACCCCCAATAAAAATTCTAGGGGAAAACTCAGACATAAAAAGCGAATTAAAATACAAATTGCCATCCTTTATAAAAATGAGAAATACAACTAACATGATATCTTGAAAATAAAAGAAAAACTTGTTCCTGGTTGCCCAACTCTTTTTACATATGTTCTAAGCTTTTGGTTCAGAGGGAGTTTGAAAATCCAAAGAGATACAGATGCAATGAAAAATGGACTCCGGCTCAGAAAGGAAGTAATGTATATCAACAGCACCAGAAGTTTCTCCCTGAAGAATGAAAAGCATCAAGGCCTGCATGGCCTCTGAAAAGCCCAGGAAAAACCTGTCCTATAATACTAAAGAACTAGCTTTCCATTATCAGATGACATGCAATGAGTTATTGCTCACACTAAGTTGCTGTGTTCATTACCAAATATCTTGTGCATATTCTATGCTGAACACGGAGGGTAATGCACGTCATCTAGTTTATATTCTTCACTTCTGTGTAAGTGAAGTTTGCAATGGCTGAACAAAGATGACTCACTTAGTATCATGGATAGGAGCTTCATTCATGACCTAAACTGCCCTTTAGATGAATCGAGAAGTCACAGCTGGTCATGAGCACAAACGTGAGCGCGTACAATGAGATAAGCTTCCGTGGGAAAGGGCTGGAGTTCATTCAGTTGGCCGAGGATCTTGTCAGGGTAACCACAAAGATATTCAATTACAAGCAACATTAGTTCTTCCAGGAACGTGCTTAGCTGTGTGATTGAAAATTGGCACCGGAAGTGAATTTGAAGGATTGAAAACAGGGGCCTTTCCTGATCCTGGTCTCTCCCCATGAGACCCATGATAGCAATGCATCAGTTTCTGGGAATGGAAGAGACAGCGATGCTCTGAATTTCTAGAGAGTGGATGCCAATTCTAATTGTGCTAATTTATTTCTAAAGTGCATGTCACACTTCTGGGATGTAATAACCAGAGTACCCAGAATTCAGCCTCAATGCCCTGCAGCTCCCTGGCAAGCTGTGGCTGACTGCTGCCTGCGACCCACGCTCACCCTTCATCCTACAGTTCCAGGATGGCGTTTCGCTGTTGTGGCAACAGATTTCCAATGTTTTCGGCATTCAGACCCTCCTTGTTTAATACCTTTGGAGTCCTGGTCATGCTTCCCTAGTTCTGTTTCACAGAAACTCATTCCAGCCTTTCTACAGACTGCAGTTCTTCAAATTCTCTCTCACCAAGTACATCTGAGAACGCATCCTTCCCTTCCATTTTTTGCAGGGGAACGCAACAGCCTTTCTGCAAACTTTTCCCACTAAGTCATCTCCAAGCCTTCTGTTAAGTCTCCTTTATAATCCCTTCATTGCCTACTGTACTTTTGAATGGGTCAGAAGCATGTTGTCCTGTAGGCTGCCACTATGCATAAGCCACACTGCTGGCACTCATCCATAAAGAATTCCCAGTATTTTCACCTTCTTCATTACCTCCTACTCATTCTGTGCTTGATTTCTTTATAGTCTTGTCTAGTTGTGTATTATTTATGGCTTATGACATCTTTTTTCAGAGATTTGAAAGTTTTCCATTACTCTGGAATAGTACCCCAGCTGGGTAAACTGCATAACCATATATCCTGGTTTGTCTGACTAATCCCTGTTTGCTGTTGGTCTGGCATCTTATCTAACACAAACTTTGTCTTAGTTTTTTTTTTTTTTTAGCTTTTGAATAAGTATTAATAATTGTGTCTGAAGTCTTTGGAAGAATAAGTGAACCGTAGTCTCGAGCTCTCTCAAAGTCTCATCGAAACATGAGATGCATATATGGAAAATAGAATTCTCCTTTAAACACCTGGCTGTATCTGTAAGAAAACTAATAATAACACTGTCTTCAGAGCTTACAGAGTAAAGAATAGCTGGAAGTTTTTCTTTCAAGGAAGTATGAGCTAGTCGCTGACTGTAAATACACATGCTTAAACAGAGAGGCTGGAGAAAGTCAACCCCTCCCTGGATATGATAGAACTGAGAAGCCCAGTAGTCACAGGCCCTACTAGCAAGCTTCAGCCCACTCCAGCTGATCGGCTTTACTTCAAGGAGAAAGTGCAGAAGTTTAAACACCCGTGTTGATACACTAGTGAAGAAATTTCTCAGAGTTGAAATAAGGAGACCAGTTTTACATGTCAGCTGACACACCAGTTTGGGGGTTTGTTTGGCTGGCAATTCGATCCATGGAATCACAGTAAACTAAAATACTGTTTTGATAAGTGCTGGTATATTAAATACTGTGATAACTCAGCACTAAAATTTTAAAGATGCTTTATTGTTGTGGAAGTAATAGAAATTCATAGTTTTGGTAGAGCACAATAAATGGGTAAAAACACAAAACAGCATTCTTCACCAAATTAAGAAACAATTATAAAACAGAAATTATATTTGGAATCGAGGTTTGCTGGTGCTATATAACTTTATAACAATAAAGTTGCAGTACTTTACCCATGAAAATAGAAACTTTTAATTTTCAAACTTTATACACTTGCATAAAGTAAATATACTACTATGTTTTTATGATGAGGCAGACACTGCAAACACAAATAACTTCAGCATGGGAGAATAAATGTTTTCTTCTTCCTTCTCTTCAGGGACCAGACTTTGGAGAACTACCTTGCAAGTGAAACTGTCTCATATAAGAGTTGTGAAGTGATTTATAAATCACTGTGTTTTAGTTTTATTACAGGGAAAATTAGTTTAAACTTTTTAAATAGATTATTCAACAAACAAAATATCAAGCATTCGTTTTTGGAGACTTTAGTAAATTGCAACAATTAGAGGCTTATGAAGAAGAAACTATTAAACTTTGTCCTTGCCAAACTAAAGAGATTTAATAAATGCTCAAGTGTTACACAAGATTGGATTTTTCATTTTTATAATTTCCCTTTGAAATATTCTTGCCTTGAAAATATTTTTGATAAAGTTCCTGTTTCAGTTGTCCAAGTTTACATTTTTTACTAAAATAAATATAAATTGAGCAGAGACCTAAAATTTTGTGTCGTATTTACCTGATAAAACCCATCATGAGAAGACACTATTTATGGTTTTATCTTACAAAATTTTTCCAAAGAAAAATATAATATACATGATACTAAGAGAAAGATACAATAACCAGATCCTAGAAAAGTGTTTGGACTGAAATATCTTTTGTTTTGTTTTGTTTTTCTGGGTTGTTTTGTTTTGTTTTGTTTTTGAGACAAGGTTCCTCTGTAGCTTTGTAGCCTGTCCTGGAACTAGCTCTTATAGACCAGGCTGGCCTTGAACTCACAGAGATCCGCCTGCCTCTGCCTCCCGAGTGCTGGGATTAAAGGCGTGCACTATCACCACCCAGCTTGGACTAAAATAGCTTACACACATCTTCAGTTTAACCAATTTGCTATATATTCCCCAGAGTATTAGGAGGTTATTTCCCCACTAAAACATTTTTGACTTCCAGATTCACTTCAGTATTAATTTCAAGTTTACTAACCCTAGGCCAGGGAGATGGACCAGCAGGGAAAGGTGCATCCTGACAAGCCTAATGCATCCCCAGAACCCACATGGTAGAAGGAGAGGACCAACTCCTGCAGTGGTCCTCTAACCTCCACATATGTGCCAAACACATGTACACACATATACACCATCTTAGTCTTTTATTACTGTGAAGAGACACCATGATCACAGCAGCTCTTATAAAGAAAAACATTTAGTTGGTGCTGGCTTACAATTTGAGAGGTTTAATCCATTGTCATCACAACAGGAAGCATGATGGTATGCCGATAGACACAGGGCTGTAGAGGAGCTAAGAGTTCCACATCTTGGTCTACAGGAAGCATAAGTAGACTGTGTACTCACTGGTTGTAGCTTAAGCCTATGTAAGACCTCAAAACCTGCCCCTACAGTGACACACACCCTCCTACCAGGCCACACCTACTCCAACAAGGCCACACTTTCTAATAGTGTCACTCTTTATGGGCCAAGCATTCAAACACCTGAGTCTTTGGGGGTCATACCTAAATTAATTTTAAAATATAATGTTGTGACTGGAGACACAGCTAAGCAGTTAAGGGTATTCATAGCTCTCACAGAGGACCTTGGTTTGGGACACAGCACCCACATAGCATCACACAACCATCTGTAATTCCAGCTCCAGGAGATTAGACAGCTCTTCTTACCTCTGTGACTCCTGCAGTCACGTGATACACACATGCATACATATAAAATAAGTATAAAAATATAAATAAGATGTTTTAATTTTTAATTCAAACTTACTAATCCTACAAAGAAACTTTAGAGAGGACAGTAAATAGATTTATAAAAATTGCATATTTAATATTGAATATTTTTTCTCAAAATATCAATGATATGATATACCAACAACAGAGCTGATTAAGGAACAGATTTAAAATGATAAATTTATATGGAAGATAATGATTCTTTTAATATTATATTGTAATGTCAAAATCAATATACAGATCTCATCTGATTTTACGTTGATGTATGTAGATATATACCATCTAATGTTTCAATTTTGAATATAGTTTTCAAGTCAAACTATTTTATTATTTATACATTGTGAAAGTTATTTATAAATTTTGTGTATATTCATACCCTCTTTACTTTTGAAAAGAGCCCTATAAGTCAATTTTAACTCAATTTTAATCATAATTTCTTCTTTCTATAATTCTACACACAGATTCAAAGATATGAGGGTAAATATTTTATTAACTTTCTCATAATGCTTAATCCAGACTGACACTTCAATGCTTTTCTCACACTCTGAGGAAAAATGGTTTCAGGGTCTCAGACAAGCTGCCTCTCCTCCCTTGCCTCCTTAAAGTAGTGTCCAGTTAACTTGTGGACCTGACAGAAAAAAAGATGGCCTCTGGCTATCTTGTCAACCAGGGAGCTTCTTAAAGATGCTTCTTGCCATTTAGTTGCTAGGCACTCATAAACTCTTATCTGTCTGTTGAGCTGATGAGAATTTGCTTGTCCTGGGCTTGCTTCAGCTACTGAGAGGAAGTGGAGTAAGTCACCAGTTACCAGTGGAGAGTTCAGTAGACCCTCTGAGCTAATCCATCTATCTGTCAACCATAGTTCCTGAATGCCTGTCTCGAACTGAAATGTGATATTGTTGGCATACTGTGGATCTTACTGCATGTGCACACACACTCATATTCCTGTTCCTGAGAGCCCAGTGCCCTTTTGTGTTTTTGTACCTGTCACTAAACCACTGCTACACAACCAAACCTTAGTGATTCTCACCCTTCCTAATGCTGCAACCTTTTAGTACAGTTCCTCATATTGTGGTGATTCCCAACCATAAAATCATTTTGTTGCTACTTCATAAATGTAATTCTGCTACTGTTGTGAATCAGAATGTAAATATCTGATACACAGGCTATCTGATGTTCAGTCCCTAAAGGCACTGTGACCCACAGGTTAAAAACCACTGGTTAAAAGCAATATTTTTCAGTGAAAAAAATAGAAGAAATGAATTTGTGGTAAAAGGAGAGTAATGTAGAAAAGAATTTCAAAAGTGATTACAAAACTCACCACACCTCTAGAGACTCCAGACAGAGCCTTATGGTGTCCTTTGCAAAAGACAAATGCTTGTCTCTTAAGAGTAGCTCAAAGACAGAGGCATAGAGACAGGTTGCGGGCTTTCGCAGGTGTTTTTAATGATGGAGCGAGTTTTCTTACGAAGGAAGGTGAAAAGCAAGTCTTGTTACCCAAAAGAGAAAGCATGTGTTTCGAGTTATAAGGAGACAAACATATTATTTCATACCTTATAATACTTCAGATGACCATACTTTTATTTTTGCCAGAATCAATAGCACTGTAATTTTGCAGATCCTAAAAGCTCAGGTTATTTGTGTGCTTCTGAAAATCTCCCTAATGTATTTTTAGCAGCCATTCATACTAAATATTCACTTCTTCCACTTCGTAGGAAATGATATTTTTCTTGGTCTTATGCATATATAGCCTACTTTAAAAGTCAGTGTTTCGTGCATTTTCATTTACACACTGATCCAATTTGGGCTGCTGTATTTCAGTTGACTTCATAGGTGGACTAGACGCGCACTCCCACTGCCAGGATCATGTTGAGTTAAAGCCTGTTAAACCTGTAAGTAGAGGCGTGATGGTGTGCGAAATATTAACCCATCTAACCTGGCCTAAACTAACCAACCCTGGGGTACTTTGGACCTTCGGCTCTTCACGGCTTTAATTTTCACTCATATTAAAACAATCTTTCCCATGTAACCCGATGTCATTATTCCTCATTCCAGAAGGGATTTGCTATAGATGATGTGGCATGTACTTCTAAAATGATGTTCTTGTCTAATTTTTCTTATCAGCTGTGGATTGATTCCATGTGGGAAAACATGATTATTTATCCTTCAGAAGTGGGAACTGAATGAGTCTCTCTGTTCAGCACAGCAGAGTAGAGTCCAGACTGAAAGAACCCAGGTACATTCCTTACCATGTCTGAGACTTACGTCATCTCTCCTGTGGCTTCATGGGAGGAAGATGGATCAGTGAAGGAGGTTATCTTCAGTAAGCACAGTTCACTTGAGTCATTGTTGGTGTGGGCTCTTCACCAGAGAAGACTGCTCGGACATGGGTTTAAAACTATAGAAAGACTTTATTAGCCTGCTGGCAACCATGCTATGTGTTTAGGAACCCAGTGTAGCCCTGAGACTTTCTCAGGTTGAGATTTAAGCACAAAAATTATGTACTAGATTGACATACTTCAGTTAACAAGAACAGTTAGCCAGAAGCCAAAACGCAAAGTTAGTACATTTATAGATGCTCCCATGACTATGGATTTTGATGAGTTAGGCCTTTGTTTTAGTTTTGGCAGGTGGTGCTGTCTACATGATGAGTTTTACAGCCTGGATGGTATTTTAATCATGGAATCAGTTGTGCTAAGGTCTGGGGGTCTACTAAGGTCTGTGACCCTGTTACAATTGCTTCTAATTTTTATTTACACTCTGTGCTCTTTATAATTTTTTTAAAAACTCAGTAATAAATTTTCTACATTCATCAGATACATGGGGAAAGTGACCAACAAAATGCCTCCTTAGGGCTGTTCCAGTTTCAGATTCAGAAGGAATCTTGGTCACTGGATTGATAAATCACTCAGAAAATAAAGATGCCCAGTGACTTCACTCTTGGGAAATGTTAAGGGGAAAATAGACAAGCATATAAAATAGCAGCTGCCGTATGCTAACTATGCTGAATGCACTGTCTCCTTTAATTATCGTGAAAAGTATATTAATATAGATAAATTAATATTCCCATTTTATTAGTAAGGAAACTGAGCTCAACAAAGAATTAAGGAGCTTTCTCTAAGTCTCATTCTTAGTAAGTTGAGGAGCTGGCTTCATCGCTGGGTAATGAGGGGGTCACCTAGCCTGAATGAGTAGATGTATTCAGATGAACTTCCTGTGTGTTCAGCCCAACCTTACATAATTTCATGGTAATGGAGAACACACACCATGAAGCCACCTCTGGTGTGCAGACACATAGAAGGATTTCACTGACACTGTATTGGCACATTTGTTACTTCTCAGATCTGCACTTCCTCTGGAGACTGAGGTCCTAAGTAGCCTGTAAAGAATTAGCTAAAGCAATTGTAACTCACACACCATTCAAGTCAGCACTTTGCCCATCATCTGATAGGCATTTAAATAAGTTTAGGCTTCTTAATGTAAATCCCAATGGAACTCTATAACATCCCGAGACCAGGCATCCTCTCATTACATTTGTTTTTAAACCATCACAAATGAGGTCCTCCAAAAGTTGGTATTTGTGTGTTGAGTAGCTTGGCAGAGGTTGTGACAATTACTAGGATGTTGAGTACACTGGAAAAGGAAAGAGAACTAAGACAATTCCTGGTGATGTCTGGGAAAACCTTCATATGTTTGTTATAAGATAAGAGGATGATTAATGGACTCTTTCATCTTACCATAAAAAAATAACTCTACAGAGAAATTGCAGTGTAAAAATGCTGCTGTGTAAGAGAGTGTATTAGGGAGGTCATTAAGAGCTATAATTGATTAATGTTGTTAATAGAATCTCCTTTATCTGGGACGTTAAAGAATGGATTATTAAAGACCTGTTCATCTCCCAAGGGGCATGTGGCATGTCCTGGGGCAAGTGACTTCCTTTTCTGTTCTCTGCGTCTCTCTAAATCAAGAACGCATAACATCCTCTTAAGATCACCTAGCCAGTTTTGATCAAGCCCTCTCTCTCCTCAGGAGGTTTCCTCACTGTCCCTATTCACTACCGGACCTGCACCACTTGAGTGGAGCATCAGCACAAATTACAGGCTGCAGAAAGCTACAGAACAAGGCTCTACTTTGACACAGTATGCTTATTATCCTGTCACGTGGCTATGGGGTGCCTTTCATCTGTGAAGGGGGGTGGGTATCTGGAAGATCAAACTAAGCTGAATTGAAAGCACTGTGCATAGAACAATTGAAAAAAAAAATCAGTATCTGTTCCTCCCCAGTACGCCAATGTTTCAGCACTGATCCAGAGAGCATCTGTCAGATGTTTGATTTCCTTTACTAAGGCCTTTTATATTAGACTGCAATGCACTCAGCTAATACCATAGAATGTGTGAGTGTGCGGGCATACACACACACACACACACACCAGCTTAGAGAAAACGCCAGGTTTCTGTACTAAATTGATGAAAGGTGGGTGCATGCTCAGCTGATTTTGAACTTCCATTAAGCCTCTTTAGTCTACATGGAGCATAAAGCCAGATGTCATGAGGAAGGTCCTTCATTGAGGGGATCAAGAATCCCTGCATATCCCCAGACACGTGTACATTAACAGGTGCCTTTCTATTGAAGAGGGATTGATAAAAGCTGACAGCTCACTCATAGGTAACACTGTACAACTCTACAGGAAAACACCACTTCCATGAATCAGCATCAATTTCCTCAGTTTTGTGAACATATATAGCAGAGACCAGTTATGATGGGATGTTATAGTTTACATATGGAGTTGGCTTTTTGTTCTCTTTCTTTTCACAGTAATGATATCAAGTCCCACTGATTAATTAATAAGTTTAATTCAATTTATAATCATTAATTGATTAACCACAATGTTATAAACCACTCACTTCCCTGGGAGCCAGAGATAAAAAGATAAATAGTAACTGAGTGTTGGCCTCTAAAGCTGATCACCCAGAAAAGGAGACCTACATTTTAAAAAGGTGAACTGAAAACAATATCCCCCAAGAATATGTTATAGAGAGAGTAGGTATAGTCAAAGAGATGCCATGTAGCAGCCAAAGGAGAAAGATGTCTCATGGCAATACATCAATTAATAGAAATGGGCTGATTTAAGATGTAAGAGCTAGCTAGGAATACATCTGAGCCATGGGCCAAACAGTTTTGTAATTAGTATAGTTTCTATGTGATTATTTGGGTCTGGGCAGCCGGGAAGCGAAAGTGCAATGTCTGTTTACAAAATGTTTCTCTCAAAGGAAAATAGATGTTTTCTTTAATAGAGAAAGGCTTCCCTGGGAAGGGACACAGAGAGGAGGGTATGGGATTTATAAAAGGAACAAAGACTACTGCTTTGCAAGACAGTTTGGAAGTCTCTCACAAAACCCAGCATGCTCCTTCCACATGACCTACCAGGTCACCTTTTGGATATTTCCTCAAAAGAGTGGAAAAATTTGGTCCACACAAAAATCTACACATGATGTTTATTGGCGCTTTACTCAGAATGGCCCACACTTGGAAGAAACCGCGATGTCCTATAATAGGTAAAAGGATGCATAAGCTGCAGAAATAACGGCATCATAATAGTATTCAACAGTCAAGAGAAATGGCTATCACTCGTAAAAATGTAATTGTATATTGTTAAGTGAGAGAAGGCAGATGACAGAAAAGGCTTTGTGAAGTGTTTGAGTCTGAATACATGACCATAGAGAATCACTAATGGAAGACAGTGCACAAACCAGAGGATGGAGAGATAGAGATTAGACAAGGTTTTGATGGCAGAACTTGTTTTGAATGATACTACATTACTAGACATTATATGTCTTTTTCCAAATTCACAAAACACACTTTAATGTGAAGTATGAACTTTGGGTACAGTGATGTACCAGTGTAAGTTTAGCAATTATAACCAATACAGCCACCTTCTTATGGCAGTTGACAATGGCAAAGGTCATGTAACAATGGGAAATCTCTGGACCTTTCTCTCAATTTTATCATGAACCTAAAAGAAAAGATAAGGATAGAGGGAGGAAGAGGAGGAGGATGAGGAAGCCAGAGAATGCCCCTCATATGGAAGCTGATTTGATTATCCATAAATCTTTAGAGCAGGGTTTTACTAAACATTCTTTGCTTCCAACCATTTTTCACTCAATAAAAATTTCATATGACACCACAGTCTGTAGATACATAGGATAGATATACAAATCAAACACTTAGTTGTAAAAAATTATAAAAGATATTTTGGCATATATTTTACCATTAAAGATAGAACAAATTTGTGTAGCAGTGAGATGGACATTTTGTTTATTTTTACATTTCTACAATTAAATTTTTGCTGAATATTTTAGTGCACAGATTGTAGAGAATCTTCACTATCTTTCAGAATTTATTGCTATTTTGGTTTTATAATCCATTCCTACAGAGGACACCAATTGTAGTTTTTCTCCACCTAGTTCTGTTCCCCTATAGCACCAATTGGATTAAATACATAATAAAAATAGTAGAAGTATGCTTAGGAACATTTCAGAAATTGCTGGAAATTCTGTTCTAATCCAAAATCAAAATTCATATGACCTTTTACAAAATGCAAAACAGAAATTAAAACAGCAATTTTTAAAGCTAAACATTCAAACACAAGCCTATCAAAGATATGCTAATTTAACACTTGCATGCTAGATAATGGCAGTAAGAAAATATTAAGTCTCTGTTTTCTGTAGTTCAATCATGTGTTTCTGTGACAGCAGAAGACTTGTACCACAAAAGCACAGCAACTCATAGTGTGCAATAGTCTGAGCTGCATATTTCAGCCAGAAGGTGTTGGTATTACATAGCATGCTTATACACACTGTGTAAACTGTGCATATCACGTTTCAGAAGTAAGCCATAAGGAGTCTTGTGATGCAACCCAGGTGATAGCTGCCAGAAAGGCCCCCACATTCATTACATATTTAATGTTGAATTAGCTTTTGCTCACTGTGCATTCAGAATCCTTTTACTGTTACCAAATTATTTATGATTCCCAAATTCAGTGACACATCATAATGTATGCACCCCATGTATGCTGTAGGAAGTCTTACAGCCAGTAGTTACTGTAGGCAACCCACAGTGTAAGAAGTTGGACTCTAGAGGGCAAGATCAAAAACTGCATGACTCTCTGATCTGGTGTCTGACATTCTACTCACATAGGATGAGAAAATCTGCAAGGAAGAAGGTACCAGATGCCTTGGTGGAGCAGATATCTTGGCAGTTCTTGGCAGGGTTCAAGCAAGCTCAGCAATTGCCATGCCATTACCTGCTTCATTATTCTCTTTATATCACCGCTCTCTAAACTGTTTAGACATGCCTACAGCTATGTCTAAAATACTTTCAGTAGTGGAAATAATTAAAGTTCATGCCATGCAGTCATGCATATCTGAGTTTGACCTCTAGCACCTGTTTAAAATGGCAGCCGAGGAAGCGTGACCAATCCCTAACCCTAATGAAGAGAAGGTGGAGACAGGAAGTTCCCCAAAGATTCCTGATCATACAGTCTAAGTAAATCAATGAACTCTGGGTTCAATAATGAACCCCATCTTAAAAAATAAGAGAGAGGTCAAATTTGGTAGCACATACCTTTAGTCCCAGCACCAAGGAGGCAAAGGCAGGAGGAAATTTCTGTGAATTCAAGCCCAGCAATGGCTACAGAGTGAGACTCTGTTTCGTAGATAGATAGATAGATAGATAGATAGATAGATAGATAGATAGATAGATACATACATACATACATACATACATACATACATACATAGATGGATGGATGATAGGTGCTTGAGGAAGACATTTAATGTTGACCTCTAATGTTCTGAAACATATGCTCACATGTGTATGAGCACCCACACACATATGAATGCATTCACACATGCCTCTTACATGCATACACATGAAATACTTTCAATGGTTGTCTTCTTAGTGTGGTCCACCAATATGGGACAAAGGTCAGAGTTGGCTTATGTTGGAGTACATAATCTTGCCATAGCTGACAGTGAGGGAACAATCACATTCTCATCCCAGAGAGATCTCTACCTGGATCTCTCTGACCATGGCTCACAATGGACTCTACTTCCCCTAAAAGCAAAGAGCAAGTTCTCACCTAAGAGCACCAAGCCAAGTGTTCTAGAGGCTAGCTGGGCTTTGAAGGGACATTTACACATTGCAGGCAATAACGAAAGCAAGGAGAAAGGGCTAACAAAAGCATATTTACCTTTGAGAAGGAAAACAGCAGAGCATAAAACACGTACGACAGTGAGATGGGATTTCAGAGAACATGATGAGTGGCTACATTCAAGTGTGTCAAAATCATGACTCATGCATTTCCATTCAAAAAGCAGCATCTGGGTAGCAGGAATTTAAGTCCCACGTAGCCATAATTCTTCACATAAAAGTAATTAGACCAAGGCAGTCTGTCAAATAAAAGATAGCAGTCAAGTTCCAGAACAGGGCTGCAGAGCCGCAGCAGCGCTAGATCAGATTCCGTGAGGGGCTCCAAGAGGAAGGCACCCTGCAGCCATAGGTTAGTGAGGTCTGATGAGACCGCTGATTCCGAACTCGCCTGCCACTGTTAAGCAATCTTTTCCTAAGACTTCCAAATGAGAGCTTGACTTTTCTGAAGTATCTTGACTTGTTCGATTGCCTTTGCTGGAGACTAATTTTTCTTCACAAAAATTGCTACATGTTCTGTGAACACTACTGATGGAGTGGTCATGATTGCCTCTAAGTCTAATGTTCCTGGATGCTAATATATTTAATATACTCTTTGCCTGGTTTTTTTTTTCTTTTTTCTTTTTTTCATTTCATTTCATTTCTTTTCTTTTTATTTCTTTTTTTTTTTGGTTGTTTGTTTGTTTTGAAGTGCCTAGTTTCATAGGAAACTCAGGAACTCACCTATGATGGCTTGGGACAGATAGATGCCAAAATGAACACATCTATTTGCTGTTTCCTGAGAACATCACTTTTGTGTTAGTAATGGTACCTTTTGTAAGTTGTCTCCATACAAGATGATTTTGTATTTAGAGTTTTGATTGAGTTCTAGTCAGTAAATCAAGTCAGGTACACAATCGTAAGTTGCCTGGGGTGGGGTAGATGGGTAAGAAAATGGAACGGTGGATTTCCACATCCTTGTTTAAAAACAGCTGTTCCCACTCCAGTCAGGGGAGCAGGTAGGCTAAAGCCAGACTTTCTCCTTTCCTTCTACTCCACCAAATCAAATCCCCGGTCTCATCCCAACTCTGCAGCAGAATACCTGCTGATGATGTCCTCCTACCTCATCTCTAGTGGATCCCAAAGATCTTTCCCTCTTCATCTCCCTCCCAGACTCATTGCTTTTTCTCACCCCTACCCCCAACAACTCCAGCAAGAACTCCCTTGGGAACCTGCAGGCCCCTCTGGGCAAGGAAGCAGACAGGCTAATTGCAAATCTTCACCTCTCCCTCTGCTTTCCCAAGTCCAACCCCCCAGTCTCATCCCTAGCTCTGCAGCAGAAAGTACTGCTGCCTAACTTCCCTCCCTGCACACATTCATCCCCGGTGTATCACACAGATCTCCACCTCTAAACCTCCTTCCACCACTCATTAGTGTGCCCGAGCCACCAACTCCAGCACATACTCCTCGGGAGGCCAAGACCACTCGGACCAGAAAATGCAAATAAAGACGACTTTAAGACTCCATCTTAAACTTGTCAGAATGGTTAAGATCAGTAACGCAAGCAGCAACTCATGTTGGAGAGGATGTGGAGTAAGGGGAACTCTCTTACACTGTGAGTGGGAACACCAACTGTTATAGCCACTATGGAAATCAGTGTGGCTCTTCCACAGCAAGATGGGAATACACTCTTGGGCATATGCCCAAAGGATGCCTCATTCCACCACAAGGACACTCAACTATGTTTGTGCTGCTCTATTAATAGGAGCCAGAAATTGGAACAACCTAGATGTCTTTCAACAGAAGAATGTTTAAAGAAATTGAGTTATATTTACATAATGGAATATTGCTCAGCTGTTAAAAAGTGATATCATGCTATTTCCAGGTAAATGATAGGGCTATAAAAATTTATCCTGAGTAAAGTAACCCAGTCCCAAAAAGACGAACAGAGTATGTATTGTATCCCCTTATACTTGGATACTAGCTACTAGGTCAGGGTTAACCAAGCTACACTATAGAGATGCAGGGAGGATAGGTGTACAGTAAGGGACTAGAGAGAACAGACTGATCTCCTTAGAAAATGGAAATATAATAGACAGTAAGTGTTTAAGGGAGGCCTGTAATGGGAGTATCAAGTGAAAAAGAGAAGTGGTGATAAGAGGTTGTGAAAGGGGGTATTGGGGGAGATAGCCAAAACTAAGGGGCATTTGAAGAGTAACATGGAAACCTAATAGAGTAGAAACTTCCTAAATTATATATAGATGTGAAGGCAACCAAGATGAAATTGCCAATAGCGGTAGAGACAGAGCTCCAATTGAATATCGCTTGTCACCAAACAAAACTTCCAGTATTGGGATTGGGTAACATCTAGTTGAATTGTTCTCCTAAGGGACACCTCAGGAATTTCCCAACAACCCAGGCTGTTGACAAGACTGTAGGTTGCTCTCCACAAACTGACAGAAATGCCCCATTATTGAGGACAGCACCTATACAACTCATTAAACATGAAGATGTCCAGTCCATGCCTTGGTGGAACCTTCACGCCTGCTTTCCAGTGGCAGTGGTACATCAGGTTCTCTGTGTGCTATCAAAAGGTAAATGTAAACACCAAGCCAGCCAAAGACCCTTCATTAGAATGGTGTACTACATGCAAGATATGCTAGTGCAATATTGAAGCAAAGCTTGTGGGAGTAACCAAACAATACCTGATTTGACCTAAGGCCCATTCCATGAGATGGAATCTATCAATACCTGACACTCCTTGGGTCACCAATAACCAAAGATTAGATATTCCAGGGACCTAGGGTAAAACCAAATACTATTGTTCTAAGAAAAAAAAACAGTAACAATAAAATGACATTCTGCTATACTCATAGATAAGTGCCTTGTTCAGCCATCATCAGAAAAGGTACCTCCTGAAGCAGATGGGAACAAAGAGAACCTCAGATCTCTGGGAATCCCTGCAAAAGAGGAGGCAGAAAAGTATGTAAGAGCCAGCAGGGATGGAGAACACCAAGAAAACAAGACCCTTTACACAACACAAACAAATCTCTTATGAAGTCACAGAGACTATAGCAACACACACAGGGTCTGCACAGACATGTACCAGCTTCTCTGTGTATATACTGTGGCTTCCAGTTTAGAGTTTTTAATGAGATTTTTTAGTGTATTGATGAGAAGGTTGCTCCTTCTTGTGCCTGATATTGGGCTCTTTTTCTTTCTGCTGGTTTATCTTGCCCAAATTCAATGTGACAGTTTTTATTTTATCTTATTATATTTTATTTTGTTATATTTTAAATGAATGAATGAATGCATAGCCATAGTCACTAGGGCAAATGTTAACAACTGAACTGACATTTATACCTGCTGAGAGAGGGAAAATCGGTTTTCTCCAATGGAGTGACACCGGGTTTGTTAACCACTTCAGGGAAGGCTTCATGTTCAGGAGTCATTGATCAACACATAATGGACTCCCAAGTTTTTTGTGTGCTTTTGTTTGTTTACAGTTTTGTTTGGGATTTTGTTGTTGTTGTTTTCCTTCTTTGGGAGGTGTTTTATTTTGCTTTCTTGATTTGGCAGTTGTGTTGTTATATTGGGTTTTTGTTTGAGAAAGAATTTAAAATTGGGTGGGTAGGGAGGGAAGGGAAGATCTGTCAGGACTTGGGAAGAATATGATCATACTACATTTAAATTTAAAATTGTTTTAAGTAATAAAAATATAATAAAAGAAAAAACCTTTAAGAGGCTAACTCTGAGCAATAATGGCTAGAATAGACTAAAGATAAATAAATGATAACTGTCTTATGCTGTCTGCGTTTATTCCTGATAGGTTTTCACAGTTTAATACTTACCAAGAGAGAATGTTGAGCTATGTAAAATCTGCTTGCTCTGTCCCCTGTGACACACAGAATCCTCTTAACTGACATCTGCTCCTAGTGGTGGCTGACTGACTCTTCCTGCTGAGCACAAAGTCACACTCATGGAGAGCCACCATCAGTCCTTGGAACTAGAAGACACTTTGAGAGATATTAACCTTTGGGGACCATTTCAAGGGCGCTAAAACTGCAGCACACTCCTACAGATTCCCTGTATGCATGCCTTATTAGCACAAGGATAGCTGCATCCCAGCTCCTTGCTCTCTCTGGTTTGGGAGCGCTGGCATTGGGTGACTTTCTGATTGATTATATGAATGTTAGGACTATTGTAAGAGCATATGCTAAAATGTGGCCACTGTGTGAAATGCTGAGTTTAGATGTAGAAGTTTCATCATTATAGTAGGCTAAGTACCCCTGTCCTCGCTGGACAGGAAGGTTGTCATCAACACTGCAGATGTAAAAGGGTTCAAAGTGGTCACTACAAGTGAAGGTCAGTCAACTATCCTATTATCCCTGGGGACTCCTTCAACCTTTCATGTGACATTGTAAAATGCAAACTCATTCTCTGCCCCTAGAACTTTGTAAAACCCAGTTCTTACCTAGCTTAGTTAGGGTTTCTATCGCTGTGAAAAGACACCAGGACCATGTCAACTCATATATATAAACCTTTTAATTGAGGGGGCTTTTACAGTTTCAGAGGTTCAGCCCATTATCATCATGACAGGGAGCATAGCAGTGCACAGACTGATGTGGTGCTGGACGTGAGAGTCCTACATATTGCAAGCAATTGGAAGTCAACTTACTGTCACATTGATTGAGGCTTGAGAAAAGAGACCTCAAAGCCTGTCCCCACATTGATACACTTTCTCCTATAAGGCCACACCTCCTAGTAGTGCCACTCCCTTTGGGGGCCATTTTCTTTCAAACTGAAGGAATAACTGTGCTGCTGTAGATATAATGCCATACAACTCTATACAAATTCAGATTTCTAATCACAGTCATTTTAACTTCTCTATTAATCTACAAGGCACTTTAGGTCAAGAATAAAGTTCCCATTCATGCTACACAATCATTTATTTTTTAGAAGTAATTTAATCTGTGTGCCTGTGTGTCTGTCTATCCCCCCTCTATGTGTGTGTGTCTGTGTGTCTGTGTGTCTGTGTGCTTGCGCTGTTTGTGTTCTATATGGCAGACATGTGGAGGTCAGAAGACAGTTTGTAAGGATCTTCCTCTGCTTCCACCATCTGTGTTTGTATTCACATTAAAAATACTATTTCTTTCTCTTTTTTTTTTTTTGGAGCAGCATAATTTTTATTGACAGGTAAATCAAAACAGGGATTTCAACCTTATCAAAATGGATTTTTTTTATATTTTCATTTCATTCACTTTACATACCAACTACAGTTCCCCCCTTCCTCCCCTCTTCCTCTTCTACCCTATCCCCAACCTGCCTGGCACATTCAGTTGAGGCAGGACCAACCCCGCCCCCATCAAGGCTGAGCAAGGAATCCCACCAAATGGAATGGGCTTCAAAAGGCCAGCTCATGCACTAGGGATAGATCCTGGTCTCATTGTCAGGGGTCCCACAAACAGATCAGACTACAAAACTGTAGCCCACATGTGGAGTGCCTGGTTAGGTCCCATGCAGGATCCCCACCTGTTGTTGGTCTAGAGTGCGTGAGCTCCCAAGTCCAGGTCAACTGTCTTTGTGGGTTTCCCAGTCAGGATTTTGATACGCCCCCCTCCCCTGCCTCACTCTTTCAAGGCTGTAAAAAAAATGAATATATAAAGACATTGAAAAGAACTGAAGAAAGGGCAGACCACACACACACACATGCACACACACGTATGCACACCAGCTGTATTGCCAATAATCTTAGAAAACAAATAGAAAAAGAAATCCCTGCAAGTCTTCCAGGAATATGCAGCCAATGACACTCTGAACTAGCATCATCGCCCTCTGATGGACTTGTGCTCTGCCTTAGGAACAGGGTTCATCAAGCCCTCGCTGAACTTTGTGTACATATTTAAAGCGGGAGGGGTGGCATGATTTCAAGGATTCAAAATGAATGCACTCATAATATTAAAAAAGATAGTCTGTGTTCTTCGATGTACCATGTGAGAAACACACACCACCACCTACAAAGTGCCCACTGATAAAGTCATGCCTGACCTTGATCTACTATTGTAGTATAATGAGTCAAATCTGGATATGCATAATAAAGTAAGAAAAAATTAAATATGAGAAATTGTTAATAATTAAATAGCTCGAGAAGACATAATGGTCAAATATAATGTAAATTATCATCTCAACGAATCTACTGTAATGAAACATTTCTAGATAATTAGAGAAATGCAGATATGAAATCTATATTAAATATTATTAAGAACTGTGGTGATGGAGACAAGGTAAAAGCAAGCAGACAAGTCGGTAGACTAATTCGTGCAGTCAGGCAGGTTGTGCTGGCCCCCACACTTTGTCGCTGGGCCAGTTAATCCCTTGTGTCAGGCTTGTTCCACTGTGGCAGGGGAATGCAGTGGCATCCTTAGTGCCCACATACTAGATACAGTAGCTGGTACCCACCTCACCGAGACCAGCGTCGTGAGTGCACAAGAAACAATCTTTAGAAGCTGTACTCTTCCAGCTAACTTAAGATTGTATGAAAGTACAAAATTCCATGTTTATAGTCACATCTCTTTATCTCTCCATGGAAATCCCTGTTAAAAAGCAGAGGGAAAGGATTAGACTTAGTGGCTTGCCTTGCAGACTCCAGAGAAGGAGAAGCCTGAAGTAAATGCTGCAGGGTGACTCCAGAGGACCAGGGGCTTCCTGGGGTGTGCAGGGGAAAGGAAAAAAAAAACTTAGAAAGTTGGAGATATTTCAAATGATAACTGAAAAGTCCATTCTGAGCCAAAGAGTCAGTCACTGAATTGAGCTAATGGAAGAGACGGGGTTGTGAAATTGGTTGAAACAGCCTGAATTGCTACTACAATGGTTATGACAATTTTGGAAGGGAAAATTCACACGACTGAGAGAAGCAGGGTAGAGTCACCGGTGACACTAGTGGCCACGAGCTGCACACAGGGAACGGTAGAGCACACCCGAGTTCTTGTGACCCAATACGCCTCAGCAACGCTGAGTACCAGTAGAAGTGCTCAGAGGCCAGTTTCCACACTCCTGTCAAAGGAGAGTAAGTTTTAGATCAGGTAAGACTTCACAGGAGGGAAATGAAGAGACCTAACACGCCCGCCCGATTTGCTTTTATTGGGTGCTGGCTACGCAGGTGCTGTGCTGAAGCTGACTTTGTGCGTGAACGCATCATTCAGATCCTCGCTTTCAAAAGAAGAGATGTGCAAGGCCAGCTCCCAATGGGGGCAGCAGAATGACCGACACAGAAGGGCATAGTGCTCCTGTTTGCCAGAGGAGAAAATTTACATTGGGGCATGGAGGGGATCTGCTGGAGAGGGGGGGGGGGAAGGAGAAGTAGAAGGTGAGGCAGGGAGGGGGAGAAGGGGTGGAGGAGAAAAGAGAGAGGAGAGAGTTGTTAAGAAATTGGTTCATATTGTAATGGATCCTGGAAAATTACAATCTGCCCAGGGGCCTGGGAGATGGAAGAGAAGGGATAAGTCAATGCTGCCAGTGATCTGGAGTGACAAACCCCTGTTCATCTGTGGTAAGGTTTTCAACAGATCTCACGATGTTCACTCATACTGTGGGGGAAAATATAATTTAGTTGGTCTATTTATTTAGATGTAAATCTCATCTTAAGGACACTGCCAGGCATAGGCTATTTTTTTTTTCCACCAAATATTTGGCCACGGTGGCCAAGGCACATGAATACCTAATGATATACATCCCAGGACAGGATGTTTATGAGGAAGTCCGGTCCATGATCTGTCTCAGACCAAGACTCCTTTTAACAGTTTGTTAGAATGAGGCTAGCGGGCTGGGGCTAGTAAATGGGGTGTATATACTGCCTTCCCCTCTGAGACAGCGAGACCACTTCATCCCACAATCTTGTGGCTGTCAGGCCGCATCCCCATCGGCATTGCCATTGCTACAAGCTGTTCAGAAAGCAGGTGAGCTGAGCCGTCTGCCCGCCTTGCTACTCAGAAAGCAGCGGGTCCACTTGAAACTACTTTGCATTTCACGCGGCCTAGAGAAAAGGGCAGGCTTTTTTTTAATTTATCAGCATATCATTCATTTACCAGTTCTTTAAAGTTATTCATGTTTTCTTTTTCAGGTCGAAATAAGTAATGACATTGATTCTGAAATGCGGCTCCTGGACTTGAGTTAGGGAACAAAGAACCACTGGCCTCTGGCACTGGGGATCCTACAGCGTCACCTTCCTCCCAGACAGCAGGACTGCAACCCCTGCGGGCCAGCGAACGCGGAGCTGCGAGGTCTTTGGTCTTAGCCTGTGTAACATTAGCGTTGTTTGCTAGATGCGTTCTGGGTGCTTGGGTGGGTATTTTTTTAGTCATCTTCTTCTCATATGAGCACTTGTAAATTGTAAACAGAAAAAAAAGAAGAAAAAGAAAATAGGAAGAAAGAAAAAATGGTTTTTAATTTGTTTTTACAATATTTAACTTGAGGCATGCAAAATGAAAACAAAAATCTGTGAAAATATTCTCAAAGTTATTTCTAAGGAGACTGTCTGTTGCTGAGGTGGGTGTGACATCCGTGCTGCTGAACCCTGCTATGCTAACGGGTTTGTGTGAACAGACATTGGCTGTGGACACCAGACCCAAGGGCAGACCTGCCGCAGCTTGCAAAGAACTGGATCCAACTTTCACAGTAAACACAGATCACTGTTTAAACAGCACCAGACACAGACAAAACATCGAGTCCCTTGTTCTCAACTTCTGAAGACTCCACAATATTACAGCAACCTAAATTTCCAGATTCAGGCATATCTTGTTCTTGCAATATTCTGAGACACAAATTTATGTATGTGTTCTATTGTTGTGTGTACAAAAGGAGAGAATCAATTAGTGGGGGTCATTCTGTGGAGGGAGCTTAGCTGGCCCTCTTCTTCATAGTTTCTGCTCTTTGTTTCACTCCCAACACTGATGTCAGACCTAAGCATACACAGCTCAGGGGCTGCGGGCTAGAAACCACAACCACAAATCTGTAGTCAGGAACTTTTAGGATATTCAGAGAGAACATTCAAATCCTATGGTATTCTCTGTAGAGACCTGTAAAGAAAATATGTATGTTTGAGTTACATCAATTTTTCATTTTCCCATCCATCCCAGTCACCAAGAAAATTACATTGGAAACCTAATTTTCTAAGAAGAAAATGGTTCATTGTGAAAAAAAAAATAAAACAATTGTGGGGCTTTTTTTTAAAATTGAGATGATATGCACACGTGGTGGAATGCGTAGATTTTAAGGGTACAATGTAAGAAGTTTTGAGAAATGTACATACTGAATAACCAGTGCTTCAACCGAAATATAGAACATGTCTGAGACTTGAGAAAACTTCCGTGGGCCCCTCTCCATTGTCTACACTCAGTACATATCACTTTATGAACTGCACTGTGCCTGAGTTTGTCTGCTGATTTTAATGCTAATCTCATCTGGTTTTCACCAAATATCTGGACAAAGTGACATGGCCAAATGGATACCTAAAACCCGAGTCCGTTCTCATGACTGAGGTTTAACTGCATCGCTGATCAACTTTCTGCTCGTGATGTAAGGCAGGCTCTTGTCTCGCATCAATGTTTTTCTGTCTCTCCATTAGTTCCCATGTGAAACCCCAATTGGCTCCTTTGGTGTACACATGAAAAGGAAGTTTTCCCGCCGTCGAGGTTCTGTCTGTTCACTGTTTGCTCCAGGGATGAACCAATATGGCTCACATCTCTCTAAGACTCCCATAAGGCACTGAACTGAAGCAAATGTTTGTGTTTGTGGAAGCCTCTCTGTTTTCCCTTCTTCCTCTTATGCACATAAATCCTGTGTGTCTGTTAATGATCAAAATTTAATGCACTCACCTTTGCCCTAATGCCTCTAAGTTCATGTCCCCTGGGTTGTGCCCTTTCAGTCAACTGTCTCCAACATTTGCTAAGTTTTATCCTACAGACTAAATCTTGATTCTAAATGAAAAGCTCTTGGAACCTGAAAGATGGTGCCCATCAAGTACCAATTCCACAACTGAGGGAGCCGGAGCCCAGGACTGTGGCAGAGAGTGGAAGAACAACACCAAGCCCAAGTCTTGACTCTGTGCCACCTTGGCACCAAGCCTTGACAGTCACAGCCCAAAGAAGGCTGTGTCTCCTTTTGAGTGAATGACATCTTGCTTTGGGGTCTCCTGCTGCATTATGTGGCAGCATAGAAAGTTGGGGTGCCTCCACCTTCCAAACATGTTCCAAAGTCAGCAAAATTTAGGCAGGAGATGGATGGAAGGATTAGAGGACTCTCAGACACAACAGGCCTGTGCATAGAGCAGTCCCCTCAGGGAAAAATTGAGAAAATGTGCTCCCCGAGGATCTTAGCCTCCCTTCCACCTGCTGGATGAAGGAGGAGGATGTATCTCCAAAGCAAAAAAACTTGTCTCCACACTTCTCCAATCCTTGAACGTGGTTGTTTAGAAGACCACTTGGCACCTTGCTCAAGCAAAATATTAATTCATTTTCTTATTCTTTCAGGGAAAAGAAAATCCAAGCCTTGCTGTTCCCATAGATCTAAATAAGAGAGGGAGTTAGTTACCGCTGAGTAGCTGAACCTGACAAGAGATGGCACTGCTGCCGGCCTCATCCAACAAACAGTGCACTCCTGACAAGAGAAATTTGTCTCTATTAGAATCAAATAAAATACATGTTGTGAAGACAAGGGAAACCATCATGACTGCTAAACTGAGTAACAAATAAGAACAAAATTGCACTTTTCATCTCTAAAAATTAGAATCTTGCCGAGATTAAACAGACCTTCATTTTGTACTTAATTTTAAAAATTATGTTCCCGAGATGGTATCCCTAGGCAAAACATCCTGGGTGGGATGTTTTTAAAACAAATATTTACCACTTGTGAGTCACTTTAACAAGGAAATTGGAGAAACTTTTCAGTTGATTAGAATTGAGTGTTCTGACTTGACATTTTAGATCAAAACAGTGTCTGCTTCCTTTCCAGGGGTGGTTGAGTAAAGTAGGAAAAAATATAAATGACTGATGTGTTATGTACTGGCCACAGGCTGCTCAGTTACAGCTAAGTCAAGAAAGGCATTTATATGTTAATGAATTAACTCAAGGACAGCCTTAATATGGTAGTGAACCAGCCCTATACTGAGCCAAACTACTGCCCAATGATATAAAACGTGCGGGTTTGGAGATGATCACTAGGTGGCGCTGCTCTAGCCCGAGACCTGGCTTCCCTTGCCTAGGCGTTGGCACCCATCAGCAAGAGGACTCTGCCTGGCTTCTGATATTGCTTTGACTTCAGTGACTGTTGAATTTCTGGCACCATTGTTGAGCTCACACATACCCACCTGTCTTAAAGATGTAGAAACCTTAAATTTCAAAACTTAGAAAATATGTGGGAACTGGGATAGGTATGTATAAAAAAAAGGTTGTTTAAAAAAAATTAATAAATTAAAAAATATTCCCTCAATATACAAAAGGCCTGTAACATTTCCGAGGTAAGGAGTCTTTTAAAGTGTCTGGAAGTCGAGTTTAAATATTTGTTATAAATAAGACAACAAATTAAGACCAAAAGCAAAACCAATGGCAAAAATCACTCCTTCTGTGACAAAGTAGTGTGCCATTCAGAAAGGGAGTGGTTACGTTTGAAACATTAAGAGAATGTACCTATTGATTTAAGAAAAAGCTGGGGAAAACTCTCAAAAGTGGAAAGCTAGAAAAAAAAATCATACCTTTGTGAGCATCATCTCCTTCCTTCCTGAAGAGTATAGAGAAACTGCCACTTCTACAAGGTGCATAAATTTCCTCAAAAACTGGGATTTGTGGGGGGAAATGGCGGCCACAGAGAATTAACCATTTTCTTTGAACTTGCATTCATATAAAGGGCATGAATCCTATTAAATGTTTAAAAAATGAAGTATTCAAAGAGTCCAAAATATGCTTTGGCTTGAGCTTGAGAGATGAGTTAAAAAATATATATATAAGAAAAAGGGGAGGGAAAAGATCAAAAAAGAAAGAGCAGGGTGAGAATTCGGATGAGAGAATCGGAATGGAAGGATGCCTCTCCTGGGTATGGACAACGCCTGCCCTTACCTCCCGTTTGCTTGCTTGGTCAAATGGTTTGTTTCACTTTGTAAAAACAAATGAGTTATTTTTCTACCAGGAGCACACTTTCCCCTTCCTCTTCAGAGGGGAAGAACTGGTCTGAAGAAATTGATATTCTAGGTGGTTTTCCTCACAGAATTTGCTTTTATAGAGAACCGTGTTGAACCATAAATGACCGTTACCATCAACACCACTAACAACAAAAGACGACAGTTTAGCTAACACCGTGGCCTATTCCTCCTCACATTCTAAACTTCCGGGCATAGCCAGCAGAGAGTAGCTTGTGAGCTTCCTAAAGATCTTGATCTCTTCTTGTTTCATCCTTTGTGGCTACCATTCTTAAATCATAACAACATTCAAAATGGCTGTGGAAGCTTATGCCTTTGCTTTTTAAATTCTAGCCAACAAGGGGGTAAAGTCAAAAAGAATGATGTTTCTTTCCCTTAAGAACAAGTCTCAGAAGCTGACTGTATAGGTTTTCTACTTACATCATTTGTCAAAGTTTGTTCTACCCCAAACGTTGTTGCAAAGAAAGCTGGGCAGAATATATAGAGCTTATATTCTGGATGCATTGTAACCATCTAAAACTAAGAATAGTAAACACAGAGAAGAATATTGAGCAGTCTCTACCACACACTTCAAGAGCACAATCTTGTTGAAATGTAGGTCTCAATTTCCTTTTTCCTTTCTTTTTTTGGGGGTGGGGGGAGGGTCAAGACAGGGTTCCTCTGTAGCTTTGGATCCTGTCCTGGAACTAACTTTTGTAGACCAGGTTGGCCTCAAATTCATAGAGATCTGCCTACCTCTGCCTCCCAAGTGCTGGGATTAAAGGTGTGCACCACCATTGCCCGGCTAAATGCAGGGCTCAATTTCTTAATTATTGTAGATTATAAAAACTAGGAATATACTTTCCATCATTGTGAAAAATGTCCTCATCAGCTCCATGTCATAAAAATTTCTACTTCTTGCTTTTTTATCTAATCTATATAGTCAGAAAGCAAACCTAATGTTGTAAAAATCTGAGAGTAGTGAGGAGAAAAAAACAAATGCATGAATAAAGCAAGCTTTACTTGGGGGTACACCCAGGACTGACAAAGCTAACTGTCTTGCCCTGAATCAAGATTAAGCTCCTGCTGGCCTCTTAAGATCCCTTTCACAGGGGAGATAAGGTGTTCCCAGGATCAAGAGAGTCAGCTGTTGCACATAGTTAGAAATGCACAGTGAAGGGGAGGGAACAAGGATAAGGATGTACATCATGTAAATGGGGTTGCAAGCCTAGGTTGAAAACCATGCTTGGCGGTTTACATCAGATCTAAGAAACAGGAACTTATTCTTAATTACAAATAGAAACTTTTACTTGCAAGAACTTAACACAGGAACTTATTCTTTTAACTACGAACAAGTTTTTAACCTTCATAGGACAAACAGGAACTTATTCTTAACTGTCTTAAAAACAAACAGAACCTTAACCTGCAAGGGATATTTTTTCTGTGATTTCTCTTCGGTGATTTCAGTCACTGAAGAGCGCCAGTTAGAGTCTCTCTGAGCATAAAATGTCTCCAAATCCCACCACCGCGACAGATGATTTAAAGATGACTAGGTGAACTGGGCAAGAGTGTCAGATATCTGGAGTTCGGTACTCAGAAGCCTCAGGTAGAAGGATTGCTTGACCCTGGAAGTTTAAGGCCAGCAAGATACCATTTATTTATTTATTTATTTATTTATTTATTTATTTATTTATTTATACGTAAGCAAGAGGGTCTGGAGAGATGGATCAGTGGTTAAGTGTGTACTGCTTGTCTGCTGCTCTTGCAAAGGACCCCAAGTTAAGTTCCCAGCATCCACCTTGGTCAGCTCCCAACTGCCTATAATTCCAGCTCCAGAGGATCCAATTTCCTCTCTTGTCCTTCCGTGCACTCAGGTACACATCCCCACAAAAGTGTGTCCTTTCTCTGCCAGCTAAACTGAGCACTGAAAAGACCTGTGCTGTCTCCTTGTGTCCTGCCGAGAAGGACACCGAGGCTCCTCAGAGCAGCGGTGTCATCTTGTGCCCATTCGCTCTGTGAATCGGTCTACCCTGTTTCCTCTGCATTCAGGCCATGGCTCTCTCCTGCAGAGTCCCTACTGACCAGGCCTCTTCAGTCAGCTGTTCTGTGGTGACATTTGGCGCAGGTCTGCATGACCCTGCATGTTCACGTTGCAGCCTACCTACTGTTGGTGACCCATCTCTGTTTTTCTTTTAGCAGAGTGACTAGCAAGAGGACATTTTGTTCTCTGGGGTTTTTGTTTCTTTCTTGATTTCAGGTTTGTCTTCTCAGGGAAAATCGGAAATCCTAGACCACCTGTCGCTGTTTTTTACTTTCCACAAGATAGACCAGCTTGGTCTTACTATACTTGCTTTCTTCACTAGTAGCTTAAGCACAGTTGTGTGGGCTCTAAATACCCTGCACACTGTGTTTTACCAGCCGGCATAGATTACTTGCAACAGTTGGCGGACAAGTCCTGGGGAAGTGAACCTGCTAAGAAATTGCTTAAAGTCACTTTTGGGCCTGCTTCACATTTTCATCCCTAATAAGCCTCCTTACTCGAAGGGGAGCTCGGGCTGATATCTGGCATCATAGCTATCAAAGTGAAAAGCAAACCCACTTACCGCAGTTTTACAGTAGTGTATAAAGACCACCTATCATCTCATGTGAATGTCAGAGCCCATTTTGACATTCACAATGATTACTACTGAACTAGTTGTTGACGATGGAAGCAGGCATTGCTTTCCTTCATCAACACCTGTTTTGTAGCCTGCAGACTTCTCTTTGCATTGCCTAGATTCTGCATAATTATAAATTGTCATCAATTAATCCATTTGTTCATCCAAAATATTTAGGCATTTATTTGGGTTCTCATTTTACATCTTTAGCATGCTTTTAAGATCCCACCATTTTCTGGGCTTGGTGCTTTCGGCAAAAAATACTGTGTGAAGTAGTAAGGTACATATTTGTGTTTGTTTGAGGCGGGGGTCTCATGCCCTGAATGGCATGGAACTCACAGAGACCCACCTGCCTCTGCCTCCTGATTAATCGGCTGTGATTAAAGGCAGGTGCCATAATGCTCAGCCTGCAAGCAAGACTAGAGCTCAGGGCAAGTCTTGTGGCTTATTTAACTTGCTTCTAGAAGATAAGCAGAACTCATTAACTTGCTGTATTGTTTTCAAACCACTTGCTTCTCATAATTGATTTAAAACATCAGTTGATGACTGTTAGACTTTTAAATGTCACAAAGTACTGATGACAGACATCACTACCGGAAATAGACCCAAAGATAAAAGTCTCTCTGCTGGCTGAAAAATGTCCCCTGTAACTGTAGGCCCTGCGGGGTCTGCTTTGGCTAGATCCTTGGCGAAGTAGGAGGCTTGGGCAATGGTTTTAGCGGGTTCTAGTCATGTTCCTTTTTTTCCTCATCTGTTTCAGAGCCTGTAGCCATCCCGCTTCCTTGATTTCCTTGCACACACACCTTGCATTTCTACACCTGTAACTAAGGATCTGCATAATAATTATACAGAACCTTTAAGAAAATGGAGATTTTGTTAAAGCTCTGCTGAGGATCTGGGCTGCCATGTGACAGATGCTGCCACAGGCCCAAGTATTATTAGCATCAGTAATAATTGTAATAAAAACATGCCTCGTTTTCTGTTAAGGATGTCGACGTTACACTTTTTTTTCCCATTTCACATAACTCAAGAGAAATATGGGTGTGAGCACTTCAAAACACTTTCAGATCCTCAGGGGAGACTCTGAAGTGGAGAGAATTGGAATTAGTACCTACATCCTTTCTCAGAGAGAATGCCTGCCATCCAATAAAGAAGCAGCTTCTCATCCCCTCCTAGGAACTCCTAGGTGAGAGTTCCCACTGAGAACTCCAGGGCTGGAAACAATGAGAGGTCTCTGACTTCAGAGAATTTTCTGAGACTTCTTACAGAGAAGGAGAGCGAGCCCCACTGCCTAGCAACCTCCTCCATACCTAGCAGAGCCAAGGAGGAAAAGACAGACAAAAAGGTCTCTGCCACTTTCAGTAGGTTCTTTTATAATCCACATTCTGAAACTCTTCATGGGGAAGCTCTCCAACCTAGAATGTACTCCTCTTAATTGAACCACAACTCATATTCATCTTAATAAAATAATTAGGATTAGGAGCTGAAAACCTAAAAAGCAGCTATTGCATAAAATATGAAAAATACTGGCAACCGTTTAGAGCATGGCTCCTAAAAGAACGCAGGGAGAAAATATCATAAGGACCTGAGTCGCTGGTTTATGGACACATTTGGGAGTAAAAATTGCTGTCACGGAGTCTTCATGCAGTAGGGCGTTGCTCCACAAAGCAGTGTTTCATTTCGATGATCATAAACCCAGATGTTAGTTAAAATCCTGCCCCTGTGAACTAAGAACGAGCACGCCTTTCTCAGCACAGCTCTGTTTCAGTGGTCTGGCATCACAATCGTTAGTGCCCTCATCTGCGTGAAACGCTCTAGGTTTGGCTGTTGAGCACACAGACCTCATTGTTTACGCTTCTTTAATGTCGTATTGCTGTTTGCAACACAATATGTCCGGAGCAGGCAGCAGCCCCATGCTTATAAGCATCCTCTGATACAGTTAGGTGCATGTAAATCTCACTTTCGTCTCTGAATATTTTTAAGCTGAAGACACTTAGATTCAGAACAAGGCATAGTTAATACCCCAGGCATCTCCCCCTGCGTGCCCCATGTAAGAGCCTTAGCATGGTAAGAAAGTGTCTGAAGTGGAGGGACATTTGATTTTCAAGATTTAAGTTCCTAAAACCAGTTCCTGAGGCTTATCCCTGTAAGAGATTTTTCTTTACCTGGTAGTTACCAAATTGTCTCTTTTGGAGCAATAGCCAGCCAGCTTCCTCAGGCACAGACTTCTCAAAGTCCTAGAATATTTCACAGAAAAAAGGGGGGTTCCCCCAAAGCATGCCACACTGATCTGGCATGCGCTCTCCCTGAAATTCAAGGGTTCTAGCTTACACTCACCAAAAACAATCTTGCTTCCTGTCCCATTTTCTCGTCTATCGATAACCGGTAAAAAGAAAATCCATTGGCAGCTGCACTGAGGCGTGCTTTCATTCCTGCATTAGTCAGATTTGCCCTGTGGGGTGTGAAGCTGAGCGCCCAGGAACTGCGACTAATGGGGAAATTTTACTGCAGGTTACCGCCATGCTTGGCACACTTGTCAGTGCAACAGCTGGCACTGAGGGACGCAAGAGTCCATAAACTCCTTCGAATCACATCCTGCAAGCTGTGGTGACAAGCAGTGGCTACTGTGGTTCCTTCACAGCACTCGGGCAGAGCCCCACACGTGTGGGGGGGCGCTGCTCAGGTATTAGAGAAATAAAACAAAACAGCATCAGAGTCGTCTACGGGGAGCACATAGTCTAAATCACGAGGAGATATATTCACCGGCAAAGCCTCAAGCATTTAGCATTCTAGAATATCTGGGCCCTGGCAGGAGGTATGGGGGACTTCCCTTCCCACAGATTCTGAGCTCTGATGGGTAAAGATGATGTTCAGCCCAAATGCGACTTCCTTTGCTACCTTGGGATTCTTTCAAGAAACACTTGCTAATAACCTGCTGATGAAAGAACCCCTCAGCCCAAGGGGGAGCAATGAAAACAGATCAAATGTCCGATTTCTCCCCGAGAAGTTGATTATCGGAATCCTCACAGCTTCGGGCCGACTTCTTCCGTTTACAGAGCGCAGCCTATGAGACACCACTGCTCGCTCACCCTGAGATGCTCCAGGACACTGAGGTCTGAGCCACTTGCCCATCTGAGCATGCGTTTGAAAATAAGCGCCCTGTCCTTCGGGACCCTAGGAACAGCTTTGAGAACCACTGTCACCCACAGCACACGAGCCAAGGGCAGCCCACCACACTCCTGAGCTATCCTTAAAGAAGCTCTGCAGCCCCTGCCAGTCCGGACAGTTATACTAACCTCAGCCACATACAGATACCCTCTAGTTAGCTCTGATGACCTTGGAGGGCTGCCACAGGACCTGGTGTGACTGGGCATGAAAGAAACCCAGCAGAGACAGCTAGGTGTAAGAGAACCAAAGCAGGAGGGCCCTCGGTGAACCCAGGTATAGTTGGGGGTTCACACACACACAGCTGTTCCCTTGCTGTCGTTTCTGACAAACGGGGAACTCTTAGTACTGTTGCTGAGTGCAGATAGCAATATTAAAAGGGGAAGAATGACTCCAAGCCTTCTTTTGTAACTGTGATCAACAATGAATTTGCTCTCTCCTTTGCTACACCCAGTCTGCCATCTTGTGGAAAGGAACGGAAGCACCCAGAGCGTTTCACTCTGGGTCTGCTGGTAAAATGACAGATCACAGCATCTGTGCTGACTTCTCGTTGCTTTTAAACCATCAACATTTTTACCAGCAGAAATATTTGGGTTTTTTTTTAAATAATCGGTCTTTAATAGTTCTCGGATTGCTTGCTGGCCAAGATGTCTCTCAAACTTGGTCCTGGACCTCTATATGAAACTCAAGTGATATTTTGTATTAATATGCGTTTCTACTGTCAAGTAACACTGTGAAGTGACTTCACTGTATTCTAGTGTCTTTTCTATCTCATCGTGAGCTACCAAGTGAATTAAAGGAAAATAACTAAACTCGATCAAAGACTGTCGTGTATAATATTGGTAGCCTATGAGTAAATGAGTCTTTTTTCTTACACACACTGGTAATAAGTCTTGTTTTGGCAACTACCTTTTACATTTTTGTGCATATACCTGTATATTAAATTCTACAATCATCAAAACATTGTCATTTACTAGAAAATACATTTTATGTCTCTCTGAACACATTGATTCTGAATAAGTTTATAAGTTAGATGTAATAAACTATTATTTTCAACCATGAATAAATATGTACATTGAAATAGAAGGTGAATGTTATTTTTAATGCTTTTCCTTGTAATATGGCTCAACAACCTGAATCCCCAAATCCAAAATTTAACACTTTTTTGAGCACTGGCACGATGCCACAGGTCCAGAATTCCAAACCATGGAACTGTGGTTCACCTGTCAAATAAGTAATCTGCATATGTTAAAGTTACCTTCTGAGGCATCCAAAGCAAAGGAATGCTGTATTTAGCTTTAGAGTTTATCCTTAATTTCATTACAAAAATATAAATATTCCAAAATTCAAGATCTGCGCTTCCGAGTATTTCAGAGAGTATTTACTAATACACTCTCTCTTGTGTATTAGTAAAAGTGAGCTTGGACAAGCATGCATCCTGAGTGTTCCTGAGTTCTTCAGATCAAGCATTTATACTTCTATTTCACATGCAATGAAAGCCTACGGCTTTTGTGACCAGACAAAAACAGTCCCTTTTCCAAGAAGCCCCAGAAGACTTGAAATACTGTGTATCCACTCAGCTGATTTGCCACTAGATATGGCTAAGCTGGTTTCTCAACCAATGATCCACTCAGCCTCAACCGTTCACTGGTGCTACCTGTTCCAAAGCAGAAACTATGGCTATCATTTTAGTGTCCATGCAAAGTGAGCATAAAGCCTTAAACTAATTATACCAAAGTTTGATAGTAACCATGTAACTATGTAGAACACAGCAGCACAGGAAAGAAATGCCTAAAAGTAGGCCTCAGGGCCCATTGTGCTGAGAGTCATAATGAGTTCTCTTGGCCAGGCCTCTCCTCCTTCCCCCGCCTGTCATCATGTTGCTCCCAGGTTACCTACTCTTTTTAACTTCTTCACTGTTCATGAGTCAGGTCATGCAAAATGCCCTCCACCGAGCCAAGCCAGGGAGCAACAACCCCTTAACACCAGCATAATCTCCCAGATGTAAAAGAGTTTTAAATACCTGACCTGAGTCACCCAGGCTGGGATTCCATCCCTAGGAACAGAGACTGAATTACCCTTGTGGTGACTGCCTTTCTTCATCCTAAGTTAGTTCATCAACAACAGGTAAAAGGTAGTGGGCAGTCGCATCGCATGGGAACTTCCTGCATTGCCTTCGTGATATTTCTGTGGTTTCTGTAACTTTATTAAACATGGGGAATCTTGTTCTAGTGATGCTCTTGAGTGGATCTGAAATGTTCCCCCAAATCCATGAGTTAAAGGCTCACTCTGCAGTCCATGCACCACAGCAAGGTAGTAGAGACTGTAGGAGATGTCACCTGGTTGGGGGGAGGGGGCTCTTGAGTCACTGGAATTGTTCCCTTGAAGGAGATAACATGACCCTTCTTTCTTCTTGCTTTACTGCAAGCTCCTGGCTTTTTGTTTCACCACTTGCTCTCTCTCCACCATGATGTTTTGTCTCACCAGGAGTGGAAGAGGAATGAGGCTAATGAGTCATGAGTTCACAACTGTGAGCCAGACCACCCCACTCTCCTTGTCAGCTGGCTTCTTTCAGATAGTCGTTACAGTAGCAGAAGGCTGACTAAGACAATGGTGTTCCCTTAGCAGCATAAACATAACACTATAAAAATTCATAAGTACCACATCCCTATCTCCATTGATCAAAGACTAAAATACAGTCTATTCTCAAAGCACCAATCCACTCCAAAACAAAGCAAAGACCAATTTAAATTATCATGTTGAGTTTCCCTTGACTTAGCATGTGAATTCTTGTGTCTAGTTTGGCAAAAAAATAAGAAATAAAAAAAAAATTAAAAAAAAACATTATCTCTTCCCATACTCTATCGAGGCTATGGGATTAAACCACAATCAATCACATAGTTTTCTCACTCCTTCATTTTCTGCCTTTGTCAAAGTAACTTGGATAGTATGGCTCACTTCTTAGCTCCTACTCTCGAACCCCAGAACCTCTTTTTCAGTTATGGGTCTCATCATCTCTGCATTTAATGCTTTCCTGATGGAACTCGAGTGTCCAAAATGCCTTGCTATGAATATCACATACACACATACAAAGAGAGAGAGCCGCTGTTTTCCTATGCTAGTTCTAAATTTTTTGACAGAAGAAAATGTTCCATCTCAGACTTCAAAGGGTAGGAAGACAGGTGCATGGTGCATGTTTCTGCAGGTGGCAAAGTAATGCCGTGTTTCTAAAATAACAAATCTGAGCTTTGTTTTCTTAAAATGCTGGAGTAGATGCCCAACATGATGACACACACCTGTGATCACAGCCTCTGGGAAGAAGAGGCAGAAAGAACAACACGAGTTCAATGTCATCTGAGTTCAACAGCAAGGGATGGGGAAAGTCCCAATAGAGTTAAAATGTTCAAACAGAAACAAGGACTTGATTAAAGCTTTTCAGTTTGGTGTCTGAGATCTTCCACGGCCTGACACAGCCTGAATGATTGGCCTCCTTTCTTGCTGCTCCCCTATTCCAGCATGGGTCCCTGCTTGGATTTTGTCCAGCATCACCCTCCTCTCTCATCCTTACATGACTATAATTTGTCCAATCACTTAACTTGTCCCCTGAGAGTCATGTACTCAAAAGTCAGCCCTGTAGCATCATATTGAGAAGTGGCTCTTCTATGTGATTGGGTCAGGTCATGAAAGATCTGCCTTCACAAATATGAAGCGATCTATTATAAAGGCAAGACTGGAGAACAATGGCCCCCCGAATATGACAAAATACACATATATGAAAATATTGTAATGAAACTTATTGTTTTGTGCAGTTAATATAGGATAATACAAAATGCTCAAATATGTATTACTCCAGCCTGCTCTGTCTCACAGGTGATCAACCATGTGACAACACAGCAAGGTCTCACCAGCTGCTACCCTCAAGAAATAACTCTAGGAACTATAAGAAATAAATCCCTGTACTTTATAAATTCCATAGTCTGTAGCATTCTCTTATAGTAGTGCAAACAGATGAAGACAATACATCATTCTAAATTCTGAACATGCATAACACCTGAATAGTAATTTCTGAAAAATCAACCTACCAATTATTAGGCTCAGGCTCATGTCATTTGCAAAATTTGCAAAATTTTATATCCAGAAGAAGCTAATAAAACTATCTCATAATTCACAGCAGGCAGGACCCAGTGAGTTCTTAAATTAAGGATGTACATGGCACTGGGTGGAGGGCCCTTCTGAAGCCTGGGCTCATTATCTCTCTCATCTCTCCAGCAGAAGCTAATGCATTAATGCTATGAAAATGCTAGCTGTCTGGTCTAAAGTGTTCTGTGTTCTGTCATACTGTCTCTGAAGTCTTTCACTGACTTTGTAATATTTCATATCTTAACATCTTCCTTGGGATTTTCTCTAAATTCATAGGTGATAATTTATAAAAATCTTTTTTCTTCCATTTTTAGAATAACTCATTTTGTCTTCTGGCACCTCTCTTTTTCTCTGATATTCTCCAAGTTCACTAAGGACACTGATTCCACCTGCACTTCTGGGCATCTAACATTTTTGAAGTAGTTGTTGGATCTTCAGACTCTTCCAGGCACTGTCCTGGGCCAGAGGATCATTTCAAGTCACTCAGACAGAAAATTTTTGATTTTCTGTCTTAGAGGGTAAGACATTGGGATACCAGCTACAAAGTTATTTTTCAATGTAAACTTGAAACAAACCAGTAAAGGCGACAGAATTTTCTTTGCTCACCTCAGCGGCCTGATTTAATAATTGGAAGAATGCAGGAAAGATTAATATGGCTCCCGTGTGGGAATGGTATGTTGTCCCCCTGGAATGGTCCATGTGTTAAATAAATAAATAGAAATGAATTGTGATGATAATAAGTGCCATCAAAAAGTTAGAAGAATTATGTGGTAGAAGTTAAATGGGAACTAATCCCAAGAAAAATGTAAATGGTACAAATTAGTAAGCCTATTAAAATTCATTCACTTTCAGCCAGCCACATCACCCTTTCCAAGGCTCAGAAAACATCATGGAAAAGCGAGAGAAAACCATGAAATTCTGTCATGTGTGTGTGACATAGTCACAGCACTCATGAGCTCACAGGAGCCACATGGGGTCTTCATGATACTGAGTGTTGACAGGTAAAACCAACAACCCAATAAAGACTTGACCGTGAGATAAGAACTTGTTACTGTGACAGTAACAGTGAGGTAAGGAAGGGTAGAGGGTTGAATGCAGCTAGAGTGTATTACAGTCAAAGAATAAATTAATTTTAAAAAATCAATTCTCATTGGGAATGATTTAGAAAATGGACTGAATGATGTGATTGATAGTGGCCATGCGTGCGGTGGGATGGAGGGTGGGCCTCCTATTCAGAGTGGCCACGTAACCTTCCTCTGAGAATGGACCACTGAGCCAAGACCTGAAGACTGAGCAACCAGCAATGCAGATAACCTTGGAAGACGCCTTTGGACCTGAGGAAGAAGCAACAATGAGGCTACCTGGTGAAAAAGCAAAAGGTCTCAGGAGCTCAGAAGCCTTGCCGGTGGCGAGAAGCCAATGGTTGTTCAGCAGAAACCACTGGAGTGGATTAGTTTTTTATTACTATTTTTTAAATTAACATACAAGGTAGTGGGTATCATTATAGCATTTTCATACGTGTGTGTTCTTTATACTTTGCTCTATCTGTCTCTCCCATGTTCCGTGTTCCCAACTCACTGGTTCACTTCTCTCAAAGTGACCTCTTCTGCTTTCCAGCTCTCTTCCCTGACACCATGCTTTAGGTCTTAACCATACCTGGGCACATTTGATCACCTGCAACAGGGCCTGTTAGCTCAGGGGGAAAAGAAAACTAGTAAATGCTAAGATTTGAATTTATTGCCTGCTTATTTGTTGTTTGTCTGTTTGCTTTGAAGACAGTGTTTCCATCTGCAGCTCAAGATGGTCTTGAACTTAAAAATCTTCCTGTTTCTGGCTTCCCAGGTCAGGAAAAACAAGCCAGTACCAAGGCATCCTGCCTCATGTACCTTTAGGAACCAGAATACTTGACAAAGGACACAGAGTCTGTATTCTTCCCCTTACTAAAGCAGAAATTAAATTTAATTATCTTTCTCCCTGAAGTCATCCGAACTGACGCAGTGGCACAACACACAACAAAGGACACTCTTGGTTATCTCCGAGTGATGCTTAAGAATTTGACATTAGTCGATACGGAAATTCAGTCACCGAAGACATTTCTGCCTTCAGATTGTGTCAGAGTGACTTCATTAAGTGAGCTTTCACAATGCCTCTCCCGTAAAGCTGCCATCTCCTGTAAGAGTTGTATTAAAGGTCTCTAACGAGGAAGCCTGGCATTAATGGTACTTGATTCTGGCCTTGTCATTTTGTTGATGAGAAAGAGAAGATGATGGCGTGTCTCCAGTTACTGCAGTCCTTTTAGAACTCTGATTGAATACATCTTTAAGGACAGTGTGTCCTGGGGAAGGAAAACTGAGGGACATAGTTTCCTTGAATGGCAGTCCAGGTTGCACAGTGAAGAGAGAAGCGAGGGATGCCACGTCTCATGCCCCACCCCTGCTCTCTGCTCTCCTTCCTATCTTTTGCTTTCCTTCTCTGCACTTCCTCCCTCCTGCGTCTATGCTTTCTGCATTATGTGGTCACCATTCTTATTAACCCATGTTATTCTAGTTTCCAGACTCACCAATCGTGAATTCTACACTTGTTTCATTGACACCATTTATGAATAATTGGCTTTTTTATGTCTGAGTTTTCTATATAGATCTATAATAGAAACCCAACACCAATTACAAAGAGAGAAAAATCTATGAAAAGCAGACAAGACAGGCCTTGACATCAGGTGAAGACCTCCTCAAATCTCAGTTTCCACACCCACCTCACCCCTCCAATGGCCATTTGTTCTCTTTCCCTGGCATCCACAAGACAACATGCTTCCCATGCCACACTCAACACATGTACCCATTTGGCATCTGAGGACTAGAGGCTGCGAATACAGAATTCAGGGATCTTGGAAAGATATTCTAGCAAGCAGAGTACCTATTTTGATGTTCATTTCATAAGCACTAAGAGGTTCAAAAAAAAGTGTGGGATCCCTGTGGTCCACCTTCCCTCTATCCCAAGTGGAGTCTTTCCTAGGTGCTCACTAGAAAGGGGTATTGAAGGTTTTTTTTTCTTTAGCTGAGAACATTTCTTTAGAATGTTTTCCACAGACAAACTTGGCCTTCTTACCACTTTTTCAACATGAAGACAGTTCAGAAAAACAAAAAGCAAAAGTAGGTGAAATACAAAATTAATCCAATGGTCTTGGAGGGTTAACTAAAGCCATTAAATTTGTCATTCTGGGTCTAAATATTGAAATGAAACTTTAGTGATTCTGTGAAGTTTTACCAGTAGACAAATCCAGACTAAAGATACAGTAAAGAGTTTGTTTGATGAACGTGAGAAACTTCTCACACCTGGCTTTTATATGAGTCCATCCCCATCCTTGACAACATGAAGGGAAGTAGTTACACACATGCTTAGCCCATCAAGGCCCAGGGAAAGCAGATGGCTATGTAACTCTTTGATTAAACCATTAAGGCTCAATTAGATGGGCTTGGCACAGACATCTGTTGCTTGCTTAATCCCAGTGGATATATGAGCTATGTGTCCCCTGTCCTCCTTGGGAGTTTATTCCAAATGTCTGCAGAGTGAGGGCTGGGTAAGTTAAGGCTATGAAGACAGACAGTATCTGGCCCCACCCCTCATCTGCCATGTGTTGGAGTGGGTGAGGGAGAAATGTGTTCCTCCCCCACTCGCCCCTCACTGCTCATGGCAGGTGGGAAAGCTGGTCCTGCCCCTCACTAACTGCCGCACTCAGGAGATTGGGCCCTGCCTCTCACCCAGGCAACAGAGTAGAGCTGACCCTGTTTTGAGGGGCGCAGGAGAGCTCTCTCTGAGAACAGGAAAGCTGACCCTGCCTCCTTCCCCATGCACTATGTGGTGGCATGGGTGAGGTGGCGTGGGGTAGAGGAAAGGGGGAGACAATGCTTGGGGAGTAGATTACGAAATCTTGATATATTGTTCACGATGAAAGAGCTCCCTCCTTAACCTTGTAAAATTAAAATGAAGATAGCATCCAGACACCTACATTAATCTTTGGTGCTTTCTTTAAAAAAAAAAAAATCAGACTTACATTTTCCCCTACAAGTGCTAATGGATTTGTATTATTGTGGCAGAGTTGTTAAAATTGAGAGCATGAGCCCAATACATTTTTCAGTATGCCTGGTATTCAGAGCCACTGACCTCAGCACTTATCTACCGTATATTACGGGAGGTTTTAAACACCTTCAGGTTACCAGGTTCTTGTCACTCATTTTCTGAACAAGTCAGTCTGGATGCCATCTTAGAATGGGGTCAGAGTCTCCCCAGAGGTTAAGTGTAAAGAGAGTGCATAGTGTTAATAGTAGTGAAAATTCCCTTAATGACGCTGTAATTCAGCCCTCCAGCATAGAGCTCAGGAATGTGAGTGTTCTCCCATGTTCATCCCAGTCCAGAGTGTGGCTGGCACGGAGCACACAGCTCTTATTTTATTTACGAGCCACCAGGCATATGCAGACAGTGATATAGGACAAAATAAAGTCCTGTCTTCATGCAAATTGCATTCCAGGTAAGGAGGCAGAAAATAATTATACGAACAAGTAGATAAAATTATGTTGGATAGTTTTATAGACTGTGAAGACAAATGAGGCGGCAGACGAGAGCAACAGTGCCAAGAAAAGACGCTACATACCGCAGAGCTCGGGAAAGGCAGGCAGGAAGGGAGCAGAAATGTGTGTAAGGTCGATGCTTGGGTACAGAATGAGGAAGCATTGCTGGATGGAGGGGAGATGGAAGAGCTGGTCAGGTCCAGACAATGTGACCTCACAGGCCCGTGTACAAATCAGATGTCACTCTGAGGAAGCTAGGAATCAGCTGCAGACAGAGTTCAGACAAGGGAGCAAGAGGACAGAAGGATCCTTTGCTAACCAGAGACTAGTGAAGAAAGGTAGAGATAGGTTTGGATGAGGAGGCAGAGACAAGGCAGTATTCTCTCCACTAAAAGACGAGGGTGGCTTTCCCCTCACAGTGATGGCCACAGTGGTGAGAGCTGATGGAATTCTCCACTCACCAGGTGTTCTTCATTACTTTCTGATGCTCTGATAAAGCATTGACCCAAAACAACTTAGGGCAAGAGATGGTTTATCTGGCTTACACTTCTGGAGTTGAGTTTTATTCGGGGTGATGACTATGGATCTAGAAAAATTATTTCTTGAATTGTCATCATTTTCCTATCTGTGGTAAATATATTTTTAACATCTTCCCAGAAAAAGTCATGTAATGAGGTCCTTTGTTTGTTCTTTTAACCTAGTAAAATTACATATACAAAAAATTATCAAGCAAAAATTATAGTTACAATATTTAGTTCATTTATATTTGACAAATTAAGGAAAATACTCTATCATCTACTCTATTTTTGTGAGTCTAAAGTTTTATAGCTAATTTCTCTTTTATGATAACTAAGGAAAACTATAACTGTCTGTCTTCAAATCCATCAAAGATCCGCAGAAGGATATAAAATTACCTAAGTAAACAGGAAGTGCATTATAACTTCGAAAACTCTAGAACTGGCAGATACATCTTGCTGCCTGAACAGTCACCCAAAGTTCTTCTGTAACATAGGAGCATCCATCTTCAGTCTAGAGGCCCATAGTATCTGGCAGACTTTTCATGAAGCAAGAAATTTGGAGATCTGTTCTGCCTTTTACTGGCAAAGTTGGTTAGTTGTTTTCTTCTGTGATTCAGGAACACTCAAGGACACTTTTGTCTTTTGACAAGTTCAGCAGTACTGTTCTGGGGGTCCTGCATGTCCAGTTTATACAGCATACAGTCAAGCAGTCCAGACAAGAGCAGTTTCTCACCCAAATGGGTAGCAAACTTTTTAAGTAGCCTCTTCAATGTCCATCATCCTCTTAAAGTAGATTGGTGACACCAGAAATAGACATGTCTCACTGTCAAGAAAAGCTTAAGTTCTTGTATATATATATGTTCAGATTCCCCACCTGGATTTATTCTGGTAAGCTATTGGCCAAAATGGCTTTATTCATCAACCAATAAAAGTCTCACATATTTGCAGCATACGGAAGGATATCCCACATCACAAAATTATTTATTGAAACATTTGTCATTTTTCCATGGTGCGTTTTAAGCATCTTCATCAAAATTCATTGATTGTAAATACATGGATTATTTCTGATCTTGGCAGGAATATATGGAAAAAACTCACAGATTATTGTTGCAAACATAAGTCAATTCAGTCATTATGGAGAAAAATATGGAAATTTCTCAAAAATTGAAAATAAAAATACTGCATGAGTCAGCAATCCTACATCTTGGAATTTATCCAAATGAATTGAAACCAGTGTCAAAATCTCTGTGCTCTCATTCTGTTATTGCAACACAATTGCTAAGAGCCAGCACGTGGAATCAGTCCAAGTAGCAATCAGTAAATGAATGGATACACAAACTTCAGTATATATGAAAATTGAAAAGCACTTCATCCTTAAACACATGAAATCCTGTCACTTGTAACAATACCCTGCAGGGTGTTATGCTAACTGTAAAAGTCAGGCACGGGAATACAAATACGTGGTGGTCTAACAAATGGCGTGTTGGGCAAGGTTCTCTAGAAGAATGGAATTGATTGAATGTGTGTATATCATAAAAGAGGATTGACTAGAAGGGCTTACAGCTAACTGATAGGGACTTGGCAGTGCAACAATGGCCATCGGCTTTCTGGGCAAGGTTGAGAGGCCAGCAGTAGTTCAGTCCACAAAGTTGAATGCCTCATCAGTCCAAATTCAATTCAGAGGGCCTAGAAGATTCCTGGAAAACTGCTGGACTTAGGTCTGTGTTGGACAGCTGCAGAAGCTAAAGTCTGAAGTCAGCACAGAGCAGACATGTTCACAGCAAGAACTGACGACAGGTGGGTAAGTACACAGTTTCTTCCTCAAGCCCCTTTTACCTGGGCCACCTGCCAGAAGGTGCCATCTACTGTGGGAGGGTCTCCTCAGTCATCTGGCCTTCCTATAAATACCCTCACAGAGCCACCTAGAGGTGTGTCTCTTCATTGATTTGAGATCATGTCAAGTTGGCAATCAAGACTAATATAAGTTAAAGCTTTAAAAAGTCAAACTCACAAAAGCAGAAATTAGAATAGAAATTGCTAGAAGCAAAGGAAGTAAAACAGAAAATGTGGAATTCAATAGGAAGAAAAACAGAAAATGTGGAGTTCAATAGGAAAACTGTTTGTCTTATGAAGCAGGAATACATTTTTAAGGTTTATTGTTTAATTGAGTGTCTACAGTTAACAATAATTTGTATTTCTAAAAATCTAAGAGTAACTATCAAATAGCACGTGACAGACAAGTAAATGAAAGATGTATAACATTAATTTATTTGATTTAATCTCTCATATTTTTATACCTATATCAAAAACCCACATTGTACTTCTGTTTTAGTGTGCTATTGCTATGAGGAGATATAATGACCACAGCAACTCTTATTAAACAAAACATTTAATCAGGGCTTGCTTACAGTTTCAGAGGTTTATTCCATTACCTCATGGCTGGAAGGATGTTGGCATGCAAGCAGACATGGTGCTAGAGAAATAGCTAAGCGTCCTACATCTCAATCCATAGACAGCAAGAAGAGCTAGAGCCATTGGGCCTGGCTTGGGCTCTTGAAATCTCAAAGTCCAGGTGCAGTGACACACCTCTTCCAATTAGACCACACTTACCCCAACAAGGCCACACCTCCCAATCCTTTTAAATAATGCCATTCCATGATGACTAAACATTTAAATATATGAGCCTATGATGGCCATTATGATCCAAATCACCACGCACTCCATAAATACATCTAATTATCATTTGCACATTATATAAAGCTTTTAAAATTAATTTATTTTGATAACACCAAGAAAAGATTGTATTTTCCAAATAGGAAAAATGCTATCAGGAGAGTTAAAAAGGGATTTGAGATATTATACTAGTCCTGTGGAAAATATTGGTTACCTTGATAATGAGACACGAGGGTAAAAAATATCTAAGCTCAATGAAATAATTTTGCAAGAATATGGAAGCAAACTGGGTTTGCACACCTTTAATCCCAGCACTCGGGAGGCAGAGACAGGCAGATGTCTATGAGTTCTAGGCCAGCCTGGTCTACACTGATTTCGAGGACAGCTGAGGCTACCCAGAAAATTTCAAACAATAGGTTTACTAGTTAATTGAGAAAGCAAAACAGAGAGAATGGGGTCAACGGGATTGGAGATTATATATGAGCATGATGACCACAGTGATTCTGGATCTGGGGAGGGCTAGTGGTGTAGGAAAACTGTGGGTTAGTGTGATATCCTCAAACAGTGGGAAATGGGAAGGACCTGCTACTCAGTAAGACACAATATGTGAATGCTTAAAGAAGATACAGGGAGAACAGACAGCTCATGTGCAGGTAAAGGCTGCCATGGCTAAGTAATGGAAGCTTGCAGCCATTTTTTTCTTTCTTTTCTGATTCATCTGGGTTCATAGGAGCAAGTGGATCTTCTTAAACGAAGGAGAGAAAGAAAAGTAGCTGGAACTTTGGAGGATGAGTGGGGAATAATTTACTAGGACAACGAGACCGCCACAGACTTGGAAAGTACATTCAGGTTGCTCAGCAGCACTGAGGCCCCACTATGGCAGTGTCAAGCCCTTCCTGCTCGGCCTCCCAATGATCACCCAATAACCATCACTGGCTGCCTGTCAGGGATTGGATTGTACACGAAACACAGATCCGGGGTTCTTTTATCATTACTGCTTTTCCATTTATTTTTCACAAGCTGCTGAGTTTGAGAAGCTAAATGTCCATATGAGATAAAGGTGGTGACTCACACCTGTATCTCCAGAGACTGAGAGGCAGTACTGCTACAAGCTAGAGGCTATCCTGGGCTACATAGTAAGCCAATTTCAGCTATTGAGTGTGACTCTATCTCAAAGAACAAGTGAATTAATGTTTGAATGAAAGAACTAGCAAATGGTATCCTTCCCCTTTAATACTATGATTCATTCATCTTTCCAAGAATCATGGTTCTTGACCCGCACACATTCTGTTGTTCTCTCTGATTCTTTGCTCTCGGCAGCCTGCTTACACAGATGAGTGGAACACTGAGCCATTTGTCCTTCAGATGGGGACAGACATTTGTTGAAGAAAATAAATAATAGAGGGCTCGGATGTAGCTCAGGAGTGGAGAACCCGCTTAGTATTCACTGGGTCCTAGATTCCACACCCAGTGCTGGGAAAAACCGGTAAGTTGAATTTCCTAGTAGTAGGCAACATTTGCCCCACCTGTTTTATTTAATCACAAGCAAGAACACCATGACAGACTTGGTCTTCAGACTTTCACCTCTTGGTAATAGTTTGCCTAATGTCTTTCCATTTTGTAAGGTCCAGCTTCTTTTCAATGGTTTATATCTCAACAACTGAATGGTCACAACAGCAGGATTCTCTAAAGGATTGAAACCATTAAATTGGAACAGGAATGAGTCATTACACCACGAAATTATCAGAAATACTGCCTGACACCCTGGAAGTTGGCATTCCTTTTCTAAAGACAGACGGTAGGGCAAGCCTTGAAGATGTTAACCTTAGAAAAAATGAGATCCTAGCAGGCCTAAAGCATGTGCAGGTACACTAGGGTCATTGTGAGATTGGCAATGTAGCTCAGTCCAAGAAGATGCAGTGAGAGCAATTCATAACAGACCTCACTTTGAGAATAGCTCTAAGCAGAAGCCACAATGATAAGATGAATCGAAGACTTTTGTGGTTTGCTCTTATAGGCATTCAAACCTCTGAGGGAGATTCATTATTCTATCTTCCTTCCTGTACAAATAGGAAGGAACTAAAGAACCATCGTGATTTAATTGCTCATTAAAACTCTTCTCCCTCCCTTCCTCCAAGTCTGGTTCCAGGGTCTTATCCTCAACTCTGTAGAAGAACACCTACTAAAGCTTCCTCTTTCTCTCAGACTCCCATCTCCAATGGGTCACATGGACTTTCTCCCCCAACCTTCCTTCCTCCAACTTATTCCATTATCCCATGCTCCAACATCAGCAGGCATTCCCTGAGAACAAAACTATGTAAAAGCCATGTGGGGGAAATGGTTGCATCTGTTTCAGCGGCTACAAAGATTAAAAAAAAAATGAAAAGAAATAAAAACAACCTCAAATGAAATCTTTCCTGGGTATGGGCACATGCACATGGATGGCAGCATTCAGGAGTCAGAGACAGGTGGATCTTAGTGAGTGCCAGACCAACCACAGCTGCATAACAAAACCCTGTCTCAAAAATATACCCCAAACAAAAACACGAAATAATAATTTTTGAGCTTTGTATGTGAGTTTTGGTAAATTATTATCCTTAACGCTTGGATTTTATTTGTTTCAGATTTTGTATATATGGAAAAATAATTTCAAAAACTTGTTTGAAACAAATAATTTCTAAAGTTCCTTTAAATCATAGAATAGGCCTGGCCTTCCAGGCCAGAGAAACAGATAGGCTAACTGCAGGTCACACCTCTTCCTCCTGTCCTCCAAATCCAATCCCTAGTCCCTTCTCCAGTTCTGTAACAGAATACCTATTGCGGCCTCGCCTCCCTTCCTGCCCTCATCGCCAATGAATCATCCAGACCTTCCCCGCCCCCCCTTCCCAACATTTCTCCCCCACACTTAGGGCTTACTTTCAGTCCCCAGCTCCAGCAAGCATTCCCTGGAAATCGAAAGGACACTGGTGCTAGGGAAACTTGTAGACTAATGTGGTAGCATTTCAATTGTATTTTAATAATTAAAGACTGCCTGAAGATCGGAGAGTAAAACAGTCCCACTGGTTAGCCTTATAGATGAGGTTATGGTAAAACACACCTTTAATCCCAGTAGCCACACTAGTTGCCTTAGAAACTGGGTGGTGCATGCCTTTAATGATGGTGGTGTATACCTTTAGCCCCAGCCCTAGAGAAGATTATAAAGTGGGCGAAAACAGCTCTCAACAGACAGGCTCATTCTGAGATTCCAGGAGGAAGGATCGCCATTTCAAACTGAGCTTGAGGTAAGAGCCAGTGGCTGCCTGTTTTGCTTTTTAGATCGTTAAGTTAAACCCCAATTTCTGATACTGAGTTTTTATTCATTGTGCATCAGACTAACTGCACAGATCTTCACCTCTCCCTTCTCTCCTTCAAATCTAATTCCCAAGTCTCACCCCCATCTTCATAGTAGACCAGATACTGCAGCTACACTCCGTTCCTTGCTCCCATCTCCAGGTAGATCTGTTCTAACCATCCTCCCAACTCATGACATTATCCCAGCACCCAGCTCTAGCAGGAGTTCTCTGGAAACTTGCCAGCCAAGCCTGCCAGAGAAGCAAGTAGGACAGCAAAGCAGGTGGGCTAGCTTCAGATCTTCACTCTCCCCCCTCTCCTCCATATCCAGCCCCCCCAGTCTCATTCTCACTCCTGTTCTCCTCATTATTTCCCCCCATTCTTAGTTGAGTAAATGATCCTGATGGGATATCTTGTTTTCTTCCCTCCTATGGATCACCTCAGCCATTCCCCATTCTTAAGTATCAAGTTTCAATACTTAGAAACACATTTTTACCCAGAAACTCAAGGGAAAATACCAGAATCCATACCAGGTAACACACATCCACCCCACCCTTCTAGGGATCAGAGAGGGCAACAGATACTAAGGAACAAAACACCCACCAGACAATAATAAGACAAGATATCGGCACCTAGAATAATAACATTCCCAACCCAGATGTCTAAATGTCAACATAAAACTCCAATCAATAACAAATAGTACAATATGTTCCACTAGAGCCTAGCAACCCTACCATAATAGTCAACATAGTTGAAGCACAACAAAAAGACCTTAAAACATCCTTTATGAATATGGTAGTNTGTGTAAATTTAAACTAAAATTATCAGGTACTTTTCTAAGAAAAGCAATCCCAATATTTCAAAAACAGAACAGTTTCCATTTGCTTATGACTGCCAAAGAAATTAGGAAAATGCAAACTGATTATCCCAACACAGATAAAGTGATTCTAAAATAGAAAGTATATGAAGTGATAGTTTCATTATTTAGCCTGATTTAATCATTCTGTACTGTTGACATATCAAAACATTTCATTGCATTCCATAAATAGAGTTACAACTTGTCAATTATGAATGCATTTTTTTTGGACTTTTTGAGACAAGGTTTCTCTGTAGCTTTTGGTTCCTGTCCTGGAACTAGCTCTTGTAGACCAGGCTGGCCTCGAACTCACAGAGATCTGCCTGCCTCTGCCTCCCAAGTGCTGGGATTAAAGTTGTGAGCCACCACTGCCCGGCAAATAAATCCCTTAAAGAAATATATGAAAACACAAACAAACAGTAGAAGGAAATGAATGAAATAGTGCAGGGCCTGAAGAAAGTAGAAATAGAATCAATAAAGAAACACAAGCTGAGAGAAATATGGAAATTAAAAAATTCTGAGCTCAAACATGAATCTCAGTGGCAAGCCTCACCAAAAGAATACAGGAGATGGAAAAAAGAATCTCAGGCATTGAAGACATGATAGAAGAACTGGATAACTTGGGTAAAGAAAATGCTAAATCTAAAAATATCCTGGCACAAAAACTCTAGGAAATCAGAGACACTATTTGAAAACCAAATCTAAGAATAATAGGACTAGAGGAAGGAGAAGAAATACAGGTCAAAGGCACAGAAAATATTTTTCAATGTTTATAGAAAATAATTTTCCTAACATAAAGAAGTAGATGCTTATATAGGTACAAGAAGCACACAGAACACCAAATAGACTGAACCAGAAATAAAGTCCCTTTGGCATATAATAATCAATATGCTAAACATACAGAAAGATAAAAGAATATCAAAAGGTGCAAAGGAAAAAGATGAAGTAACCCTAAAAAATTCCATCAGGATACTCATAATGTTGATAAACACTTTCAGCAAAGTAGCTAGATGTAAAATTAACAAATATCAGTTTCCCTCCTACGTACAAATGACAAACAGTTTGGAAAAGAAACAACACCATTTACAATAGTCTCAGATAATGTAAAACATGTTAGGGGATCTCCAATGAAACAAATGTAAGACCCAGATTTTAAAAAAAAATAAGACATAGTAAGTCTTTTTGCACTTGTGCTTTTGATGCCACATGTGTACTTTGACTTGGATCTGCCTCATTCCTTGACTTTGGACCATGTAAAGGAGAGTCCCTGCCCTGGTTGAACCCTTCCACTTTCTACACTGACCAATCCCAACCTGCTCAGCTCAACCTGCACAGCTCAGTAGCTCAAGTGTCCTGTCATCCCAAAGAACAGCTAGGCTAACAGTGTGACAATGTCAAAATATACTTTTTTGATCCAGTAAAAGTGAAAGAAACAAGGTATAAATTTCATGTACAACTGTATGTAAATATGTCAAGGGGAAGTCACAGAAGGTGATTTTCAATTCAATATTTTAAAATTATCATTATTGTATTGGTATTGTTCTAATGTCTATTCTAAAATAGTTCAAAAATGTGTTTTATGCAACTACTTTCACTCAAAATTGGGGTCACTCATTATCTTTAATTTTACCAGTAGATTTGCATAAGCTCCTTTTGCCTTGCCTAGAGACTAGGAAAGAGCAATTTAGATTCCTTTGACAACAGAAGAAAAAGAATGCAAATGACCCTCCTCTCTTCAACTCACTTTTCACAGTTGGAGGAGAAATAATAGGTTCTTCTATGGGAAATGTCAGATTGCTATTCTGATCCAGGACAAAAACTCCTGTTTAACTCTATAGAAAGTATATTTTCCCCAGATTTTCAAACACTATAAAAATTTCTATTTGGGGTTGTACAGCAAGCACTGTGCTGAGTCAAATAACTGCAATCTTCCAAAGACCAGCTGGGTCTACTTGCAAAACACCCTCCCAGCTGGGCTTGTTTGACTAGCATTCTCTGCTAACAGGAGTGGTGGAGAGAGTGTTTTAAAAGACTCTCCCCAGAGGATCCAGCCACTCTTCCTGAGCTTGTGTATATAATAACTCTACCCTAACTGCATGGGGTCTTGGATGCTTGAGGAGGGGCTAGAGTATATAAGTTGGGAGAACTAGGGGAAGAGTACACCATCCACTCATCTGACAGGCCATCATCCATGCTAGGCACAGATTTTCCAGTGTGTTTGCTTTGGAGCTTTGGAGTCACCCATCCTGCTGCACATAACCCCTCACCCAGGCTCCAGAGGTCAATAAACTTCAGTGGAACTGAACTTTGCTTGCCATTGGACCTTAGAAGAGGGGTGGCATAAAGTTTTAAGGCTAAGACTACAGTTAAGACAAGGATAGAAATAGGGCCTGATCTGTGCCACCCTGGCTTCTGGTACTTTCTTTCCCTATTACCCTCTGGGAGTATACAAGATACAACACTTGACTTGGACAAGAAAGAACTGTCACCTGTAGCTTATGAACAGTTCATTATAACCCAGAGGTAATGTGGCTAATATTGTTTAGGTGTCACTAGTGGGGATCAAATGTCCCCACTGCTCACTGGGATAATCAACATTCTCTTCCATTTTGAAATTTTCTAACCCTTTTGTGTTTCTTACTAAACAGCTTTCAGATGATATTGGGTTGAATTAACTCCAGCCGAAGGTATTTAGTGTGACAGAGTGATTTCTAAAGATCAGTTTCATTGTGAAGCTGAAGTTGATGAGAATTACTACAAATGTCAAAAAATGAAAGCCTAAAATCCTGCCAATTATATGTGCAGAGAACAAACCCACCAGGAACAAGAGGCAGTAAGAGCTTTGTCACAAACCCAGGGAAACAAAAACATGTTCTTCAGCACATGTTGACAAGGTTTCCCCTCCAGGGGAATAACAGAGAGTGCCCATGTTTGCTTAAAGTGTCACTTGTATGTCTTTATAGAACTGAAGGCATGGTCCCTGACTGACTGACCCTTTCTTGCAGGCACCCACACCCCCATGGTCCCTGACTGACTGAGCCTGCCTTGCAGGCACCCACATTCCAGGAGCAAATTGCACAGGAGCAGCTGGTTTGTACTACCCAGAAAACCATTTCTGGGCCTGAATTTTGCCCAGTTAGAAAGAAAGAGGAAATAACACATTTTGGGGTTTTGCTTTCTTTGGTTGATTGTTTTGAAACAGCATCATGTTATAGAGCCCCGGTTAGCCTAGAGCTCACTCTATAGCCAAAGCTAGCCTTGAAATGCTGGCAATCTTTCTGCTTCTGCCTCCTGGATGCTAGAATTGCAGATGTGTATCATCATCTGTGTAGATGAAATTTGAATATTAGATATAATCTACACAATTATTTCTGTGTTTAAAAGCCATGTCTCTTAATAGATGGTTGGAATTATTTTGTTTCTGTCTTTGACTTAGTCAGAGCTTCCTCATGGTATTAGAGGTAAGCCTACATTTATACAGCCAGAAGTAGTTAAATATTCACAACTGTACAGTAGCTATTGTTTGAGTTCTAGCAGTTTCCTCGAATCTATAACTGGTTAAACACCAGAGGATTCGGTTCTCTCCTGACATCTAGTGTTACTCATGTATTCCTACAAGATATCTGTTAAGCTAGTGTCAATGAAGAAATTTTATATGAATAAAAACTTTATACTCTTCAGTATAAAATAATTTCAATAAGACGAATACAAGTCCAAGGAATAGTCAACAAAGTGCTGCTTTTGAGGAGGTATAGACTTACTTCCTTCTTTCCCTCCCTCCCTTTTCCCCTCCCTCCTTCTTGTCAACTTTTCCACCAACCTAAGCAGATCTTGTCTGCTGGACCTGGGGTCTGAGGAACTGGGAAGACCGCAGTCTAAAGCTGTAAGTTTCAGTGTACTTTTATAAATGAATGAAATGCAGAAAGTAATGGTTTCAAGACTATTGTTTGGATTTAGAAAAACATGTAAATAAATGTCAGTAAGCACATACTAAATATTAACAAAGCAGCCCTTCCCCAGAACCTTCTTAGGACAAACAATTTAAACACAATGCCCTCATACTGGATCACCTAGCCCAGCCTTAATACATGGGGAGGTGCTTAGTCTTACTGCAACTTGATTTGCCCTGCTTTGTTGATAACCATGAGAGGCCTGCCCTTTCCTAAGCAGAAATGGGGGAGGTGTGGATTGCTAGGTACAGACAGAATGGTGAGAGTAGGGAGGTACTGGGAGGAGAATAAGAAGGAAAAATTGCATCCTGGGAAGGAAAAAAAAAGGAAGGTAGGAAGGGAGGGAGGGAAGTAGGGAGGAAGGAAGAAAAAAAGAAGGAAAACAAAAAATAAACAAAGAAAGAAAGAAACAAACAAAAAAAATCCTATGTCTTGCCTGCAGCCTGATTTTATGGAGGCATTTTCTTATTGATATTGAGGATCTCTCTTCTCCAGTGACTCTAGCTTGTGTTAAGTTGACATAAAACTTACAAGCATATCCTCCCTTCCAATATCCCATCTTCTTTGTCTTTTGTCAATCCACTGAGTATAATCATATACTCATGGGTATCATGCCATCCACTGGGGCATACCAAAAGCCACTGTCTCTCCCCAGTCGGCCATCAGCTAGCAACATCTCCTTGGCTGGGGATGAAGACTTGTTCCAGTTTCCTTTCTGTTGCTGTGACAAACACGATGACCAGAAGAACTTAGGGAGAAAAGAATTTCTTTGGTTTACAGGCTACAGTCTCATTTTTTAGAAGAAAATGTTTAACAATATTTTTTTATGTGTTGTGTGAGTACGGGTGTTTTGCCAGTGTCTTGGGGTTAAGAGTGCTGTGATAAAACACCATGACCAAAAGCAACTTGGGGTTTATTCCAGTTACACTTCCAGGGAACAGTACCTCCCTGAGAGAAATGGGGGCAGGGACACGGATTTGATGCAGAGGCCATGGAGGAGCACTGTCTGCAGGCTTACTCCCCATGATTTGCTCAGCCTGCTTTCTCATCCATCAGTCCAAGGATGTTCCTACCCACAACGGACTGGACCCTCTTGCATTAATAACTAAGAAAATTCCTTACAGGGTTGCCTACAGCCTTATCTTATAAAAGGCAATTTTCTCAGTTAAAAAAAGCTCATCCTTTCAGATGACTCCAGCTTGTGTCAAACTGATATAAAATCCACGCAGGACAGCATGTATGTGTGTCTGTGCACCTCATGTGTGCCTGGCTCACAGATGCCAGAAGAAGGCATTTGATCCCTTGGTGCTAGAATTACCCATGATTCTGAGCTGCTATGTGAATGTGGAACTCAAATCTGGGTCTTCTGGGAGAGCAGCCAGTGTTCTTAACCCCTGAGCGATCTCACCAGCCCCACTAGTCTATTGAGAGAAATAAAGACAATAATTCAAGCAGGAACTTGCAGAAGCTATGAACGAGCTAGTTATTCATGGATTCATACTGAGTTAGCTTTCTTAGATAGTTCAGGACCACCCAGTTCAGGGAATGGCACAGCACACTATGAGACCAGCATCAGTTAAGAATCCAGGCAGTTCCCCACAGACCAATCCTATCTGGGCAAACCCTCAGTTGAGGCTCACTTCTTATATTACTCTAGACTGTGCCACTTTAGCAAAGCGACAAGGACAAGGATTGTGTGCCCCTCCCCCAGCTGACATGGGATGCTGACAGATTTGGTCTTGTACAGCTCTTGGGGATGCAATCACAGCTGCTGTTAGTTCATCACCCAGAAGACACCGCTTCACCCCAGTGCTCCCTAACTGTTGACTCTTAAACAGTTCCCATTCCTCTTCCAAGTTCCCTGAGCTTTGAGGAGGGTGTGCAATACAAACATCCTATTTACGGTGGATTATTCCAGAGATATTTATTCTCTATACTTTGGCCAGTTTGGAGTTTCTGTATTAACTGCCATCCACTGTAAAAAGAAACTTCTCTGATGAGGACCTATCCTATGGGTAGAAATACATCTTTAGAAAGCAGTTTGATATTATGTCTATTTAGGTTCCCTCTAAGACCTATGACCTTCCCAGGTCTTAGCCAGAGTTACTGTACCAAGCATGGATTTCCTCCTGTAGAGTAGCCCTTATATCCAATCAGAACACAGATGGTTACCCCCATAATATTCATGCCACTATTGTACGCATGGGTATATCTTCTCAGGCTAGTCATTACATTGGCTTTCAGGGTTCAGAACTAGGTAAAACCATTGGTGAATTGTTCCCCAGTAACCTGTATAGCAACTTAAAGTTAGCAAGCAAGAAGGAAGCTATCAGATCAATACCAACTTCTTCATGTCTTATTTTAGTATTATAGGATTCTGAACAAATACATAATGCCTAAGCTTCCTTCAGAAAACAGCTTTAATGTACAAGCATAGGCTCAAATAAACTATTTTCAAAGAAACTAAGCAATGAATACAGTAAAATGGGGCTTCTTATATGAATTTTACTTTTTTCTCCCATATATAGTAACATAATTTTATTGGTTACTTCAAAACCTTAGGGTGGGATTCTAAAGATGGTCCAGATGTGGTGGGAGGCAAGGACACTTGAGGAATATAAGGTCTCACATAAGCATTTTGGCATCAACTGAGCAGCAACATGATAGCCCTTCTGTCCTTCCTTCGAGGTCTCTAAACAAAAAGGTGGTTACAGAAGAGATGTGGTCAATTTTCTATATACTCAAGGAGACTGCTTAGCCAGTATGGCTACTTTCTGGTTTTGTCTTCAATGGCTCTCAGGAGTCACTACAGTGTGTGTGGTATCTTTAGCCATATGATCTTACCATTATGTTCTGGTGGGGTACCAAGAGCAGCGGCAATAGATCAAATTGTTTGGGAACCTCTGGAATGACTAGAACTAACAACTTGAGGAGAGGGAGCCCACACATGGCACTGTGCTTTTTATGTGAAAATCTATGACTTCTGTAAGGAGTACTATATCCCACGTAGAGGTAACTCTATTCTCTCTCTCTCTCTCTCTCTCTCTCTCTCTCTCTCTCTCTCTCTCTCTCTCTCTCTCTTGCACACAGACACACGAACTAAACTTATAAAATAGCAGGTTTCCACAAGACTTTTAAAAACCATCTTGAGTGTTAGTTATCCCACACACCCCCACTGCCCTACCTTTTCATCCCCTTACCCCCTTAAACCTGCCTCTCATGACTCTCCTTTACCCCTTCATACCACATGTATTCTACTACCCTCACTACTTCAGATCCTTCCACCTGGCTTCCAATAAACAGCCCCTCTCTAGCTTGTTGGCTTCTACAATACTCCTATTTAAACACACAAATCTAAAGATTCACTACTAGGATCCATAAGTGAGAGATCTGGGTTGCTTCACTCAGTGTTACTGCTGCAGTTTTAACTGTTGACCTGAAAAATTCATTCTTCTTTATATCTGAATAAAAATCCACTGTGCATGTGATTGGCATCTAGGTTGTTTCCATTTTCTCACTTCTCTGAATCGAGCAGCAATGAAAACAGATGTTCATGCATATCTGTAGCAGCAGATAGAGCTCTCTGGGTTTATGCCAAAGAGTGGCTGGGTTATATAGTAGCTCTATTTCTAGCATTTGAGGAATTCCCACACTGATTTCCTTCCTAGCTGCACCAGTTTGGCATCTTAGCAACAGTGAAGGAGGGTTCCCCTTTCCCTACATCCTAACCATTTGTTGTCATTTGATTTTGACTAGGGTAAGATGAAATCTCAAAGTGGTTTTAATTTGTACTTTCCTGATGATTAAGGATATTGGACATCTTAAAAAATATATTACTTAACTCCCTACAACACAGGAGAGGGGCACAGGGACTGGAAGTGGCCCTGGTATAGGTTGGGCAGAAGCGTACACACTTCTGGCCACCTCAAACTGATGAGTGGCGAGAGCACAGATCTCTCTGCTAGCTGCCCTTGAACATGGCCCCACAAGCTGCCATGAGCAAATGCCCCAGGACAAGATGAAGAAACGATAATGAGGAAGACAACTATCTCCCCCGCAGACGAAAAGTAATAGAAACCCTATCTCTCAGAATTCCTGGGACAGAGTCTTGAGCAGTGATAGTAGTGGGTAACATCACCAACCTGGACAAGGCCAGGAAGCCCTAGGGCGGCTCAGACCAGACCCCTGGATCCTGCCTCAGTATGTCGCAGCATTGCCTGAGCAGTCTACACCGTTCCAAGTCCCTTCCTTCACATCACTTGGACTGAGAAGGAGGCTCACTCTCACAGTCTGCAACACTGCAGCTGGCCTCTGGGTAGCCTGGGTAGGTTCTTGCCTTCTGTAAAGGAACAACCCTGTATGTATTTGATACATCAACTAAGGATTTTTTTTTGTAGAAGTTGCACAGGAGGCAAATTTCCCATTGACTTTCAATCTATATTTGGAGTAGTAGGTAGACAGAGAGTTGTTTGTGGACTTTCTGCATTACTGCCCTTTCAAAGGGGCTTAGGAGCAATTCCTTACAGGATTTTTTTTAAATATAATTTTTTATTGAAAAGAAAAAAATTTCCGCCTCCTCCCTGCCTCCCATTTCCCTCCCCGTCTCCCTTTTCCCCCCTCCTCCCTCTCCTCTCCCCCTCCCCCCACTCCTCTCCCCCTCCCTCTCCAGTCTGAGGGGCAATGCCACTGGGTTTTGATCCTACTTCATGTTCTGGCTTTGTGGGAGCCTAGCCAGTTTGGATGTCCACCTTCCTAGACCAGGATGGAGCGGGGAGGACTTTGGACTTTCCACAGGGCAGGGAACCCTTACAGGATTTTTTGAGAGAGGGTACCACATCAATGTCAGGGCACTGGATGAGAAGTCTCATTTGTGTTGTAGCCACGTGTCCAATGCAGACTGAATTCATAATTGGTCATTCTACTTTAAATAAAAGAACACTTTTAAAATACTGAATCTTCAATTTTTTTAATTCAATATACTAGTGAAAATAAATAAAACTTTTCCCTCTTGAATTTTTCTTTTGAGAATTCTGTTTAAAGCCCCTGTTTTTTGTGGGTTGTGTTTTCTTGGTGACTAGATGTTCTAGTTCTTTGTATATTCTAGACACTCATTCTTTCAGATATACAGCTGATAAAGACTGTTTTCCCACCAGCTCCTCATGGGGTGGGGGATGATGGGGGAAGCAGAAGGAGAGGAGGGAGGAGGAAATAGAGCTAGTATGTAAAATAAGTAAATTTTAAAAAAGACTGTTTCTCTTTATAGTTTGGGGGGGGGAGTATGTAGGATGCCTCTTCCACCAATGAAGTCTCTTTTGCAATACAGAAATTTTTTATCTTTAATTTCACAGGGAGCCACTTGTTGATTATTGCACCTCTTTCCTGCATGATCCTACTCAGAAAGCCTGTATCCAAGCCTGTATCCTGGTTCATTCCCTATTCTTTCCTCTAAAGTTTCAGGTATAACTCTGATTTCTTTGATCTAGTCAGAATTGCTTTTTGTTCCGAGTGGGATGTAAGGATCAAGGTTAGTTCTTCCACAAGTATATATTCCGTTTTGCAGGACCATTTGTTAAAGATGCTTTCTTCTCCAAAATGTATTTTTTGCCTCTATCAAAAATCCTGTAGCTGTAGGTCTGTGGGTCTGTATTTGGGTCTTCTATTCTATTCTACCAACCGTCACGCTGCTTTGTGTGTGCCGGGACAGCATGTCTTTACTATGTTCTGTAGTTTAATTTGAAATCAGGACTGGTAATACCTCCAGCAATGTTTTCATTGTTCAGGATTGATCTTTTGTGCTTCCATGTGAATTGTAAACTTTTCTGTTTTTTCTGAAAAGAACTGGAATTTTGATGGGGACTGCATGAATCCAGATTGCTTTTGATAAAATGACCATCTTCGTCCTGTTCATCCTACCAATCCATACCCGTGGGAAGTCTCTATCTTCTGATGTCTTCAACTCATGTGCTTTAAAATATCCACTGGGTAGGAACTGGCCGTAAGTCTTTCTCCATTAAGAAAATTAACCTACCACAGTGTATTTTCTAATGTAATTCTGGAGGGCATATTAGCCTATAGTGTATTTTCTAATGCAATTCTGGTGGATATATTAGCCTACGGTATATTTTCTAGTGCAATTCTGGATGGTATATTCAAGCACAGTTCTAGTTTGCATTCTTGCTATGAGAAATACCAGGGGGAAAAAATCCAGGCCTCGGTCACTCTCCACAACCTCTTCAGTCCTGAAGTTTTCATGTCTTCAAAACCAGTACCATGTGGGAAGTCATTAATCATTTCCAACTTCAGCTGCCAGCTTGAGATGAAGCTCTGGATCCCTTGGAGCAAAGATCCCAGTATGCCAACCCTAAAGAAATAGTTTCCTATGCTCAGATTTCACCTCAGTGATGCTGACATTTTATTAACCACAGGTGATTTTTCAAGCCAGGGAGACCAGCATCCTATAATGTCCTGATACAGTCCAAAAACTTTCACTAAAATGTGTGGAATTTGTTAATCACACCTGGCTTCCCCGGCACAGCATTACCAACCAGCACAAACTATTAGCCAAAGTATCCCAAGAATGGTGTCTCCTCCAGTTAAGTCCTCACTCCTCCTGAAGCACTGCAAGCCAGAGTCCACAGTCCACACTTCTTTCAACATTACTGCTCAAGCTTCCACAACAGCCCATTAAGCTATGAGCAGTAGATGAAATTTCTAGATCAAAGCCACAAAATTCTCTAGAACCCTCCAGCAAAACAGTCCAAACACACAAAAGCCACATGGTCAGGTTCACTGTGGCCACATTCCTACTTACCTGGTACCAATTTCTGTTTTAGTTTGATCTCTATTGCTATGACAAACACCATAATCAAAAGCAACTTAAAAGGAAGGAAGGGTTCTTTTAAGCTTACACTTCCAGGTCACAGCCCATCATTGAGAGAAATCCAGAGGAAACTTGGAGTAATCTTGCTTACTTGCTCATGCATAGCTAGCTTATTCCACCTAGGACCACCTGCCTAGGGATGGTACTGGCCACATTGGGCTGATCCTTCCTACATCAATTAATAATCAAGACAATTCCCATGGACATGACCACAGGCCAACCTGATCTAGACAACTTCTTAATGGTAGCTCTTTTAAGATTATTCTAGGCTGTGTCTGACTGACAAAGCTAACTTGGGTGGGAGTTAAATAAGTCCTGTTCTGTACCAGGCTATAGGCTTCAGTAATTCCTGGTGAGTTATCTCTGTGTTTTTGAAAGATGTATACCCATCCTAACTATAGAGCCACGGCCTAATGACAAAAGTTAGGATGCCCTTACTCTTGAGTACAGAACGGGGACATACTTAACAATTTCCATGAAACATCTTGTGTCAGGCCTGAAATTTGGTGCAGTGGTGTTGGAAGGGATGGTGCCACTTGTTTGTCCCGGCCACCCGGCTAGCTTAGCCCCAAAATACAGAAACTATATTAATTAAATCACTGCCTGGCCCATTCGCTCTAGTTTCTTACTGGCTAATTCTTACCCATTTAACCCATTTCTTAATTTAACCCATTTCTATTAATCTGTATATTGCCATGTGGCAGTGACTTACCGGGTAAAATTCAGCATATCCATCTCCTGCAGCAGATCCATGGTGTCCCCTGACTCTGCTTCCTTCCTCCCAGAATTCAGTTCTGTCTTCTCCAACTACCTAAGTTATTCCCTATCAGTTTCTTTATTCATTAACCAATAGAAGCAACACACAGAGGGGACTCCCACATCACAGTGGGCCCACAGAACTATCTAGTAACTAGATGTAAGTTTAGAAATGGCCCCTTATGGACAACCTCACCACTGTACTTACATAATATTTATATAATTCTATACAGATGAGAGAAAGGGAAATGCAAGAGAGAAGAATACACAGAACATTCCCTAAACAGCCTTCAAAGACTCAATCAGCTGGCCACTAAGAGAACAGGGTTTATTGCATGTTACAGACCCAGGCCCCCAACCTTCCTCTGCACTTTCTTCCGGTTGCTTTTTATAGTCTACACACAGCACCTCACTTTTCTCTGCAGCCTATGCTCCCTTCTTCGCAGCAGTCCTCCCCCTCTGGATGTTGCACGTTTCGTGCAAGCCACCAGGAGTACAGCCCATCATCCAGGGTCTTGGTTCAGCTGTATCCTCAGGCTCTTCTACCCAATGCCCTGTCTCTTGCTTCCCTGATGGAAGAACACCTGAACTGAACACCTGAACTGATGAGATGGCCTGCTTTTCAAGCGTACTGTCAAGCCCTTGCCTAGCCTTCCTGTGTTGCTGTAAGGAAGGCAGATGAGGGTAACTTTAAACAAGAGTCTATACTTGGAACGAACAGATCCTAATGTAAAGCACAGTTGGAAACTAGCAGAGTTAACATGAGCAGAAAAATGATCATTCACACGTTCATGTAGCTGTGGTCACCATCAACAAGCCAGTGAGCAGCTCTGGAGCAAGCAGAAGAGAGGAGAAGCTCCTAGAGCTTGCTACCAGAGACAAGCAGATCTATGAAGTTCTGTCCCACCCGGCTACAATGCTAAGTCATACACGTCTCTCTCGCTTAGTAGCAAGAGACACAAACTTGTCTGGGAATAGGACATTTGATAATATTCAGTAAAGAAACCAACCCTACCACACTGCTACAAAGCTCTGTTTGGCTGACTGAAGTTGCAATCCCTTTTGATTTTTGTGCTCGATTGTTCTCACTGCCCAGAGAGTGTGGTTTCTCGTAGTATATTTAGATCACTATTTTTACTTTTTTTTTTAAATTTTTATTGAGCTCTGCATTTTTCTCTGCTCCCCTCCCTGCTTCTCCTTTCCCCTTCACCCCTCTCTCAAGGTCCCCATGCTCCCAAGTTACTCAGAAGATCTTGTCTTTTTCTACTTCCCATGTAGATTAGATCTATGTAAGTGCCTTTTAGGGTCCTCATTGTTGTCTAAGTTCTCTAGGACTGTGGTTTGTGGGCTGGTTTTCTTTGTTTTATGTTTAAAAACCACTTATGAGTGAGTACATGTGATAACTGACTTTCTGGGTCTGGATTACCTCACTCCATCCATTTGCCTGCAAAATTCAAAATGTCATTATTTTTTCTGCTGTATATTACTCCATTGTGTAAATGTACCACATCTCCCTTAACTATTCTTTGGTAGAGGGGCATTTAGGTGGTTTCCAGGTTCTGGCTATGATAAACAAAGCTGCTATAAACATAGTTGAGCACATGTCCTTGTGGCACGATTAAGCATTCTTTGGATATATACCCAAAAGTAGTATTACTGGGTCTTGAGGAAGGTTGTTTCCTAATTTTCTGAGATATCGCCATACTGACATCCAAAGTGGCTGTACCAGCTTGCATTCCCACCAGCAATGCAGGAGTGTTCCCTTTACCCCACAACCTCTGAAGCATAAGTTGTCATCTGTGTTTTTGATCTTGGCCATTCAAGACTTCAACATAAAGCCAGCCACAATGAACCTCATAGAAGAGAAAGTGGGAAGTACACTCGAACACATTGGCACAGGAGACTACTTCCTAAATATAACCCTAGTAACACAGACACTGAGAGAAACAATTAATAAATGGGACCTCCTGAAACTGAAAAGCTTCTGTAAAGCAAAGAACATGGCCAATAACACAAAATGGGAGCCTACAGAATGGGAAAAGATCTTTACCAACCCCACATCAAGCAGAAGTCTGATATTCAAAATACCCAAAGAACTCAAGAAATTGGTCATCAAAAGAACAAATAATCCAATAAAAAAAATGGAGTACAGACCTAAACAGAGAACTCTCAACAGAGGTATCTAAAATGGCTGAAAGAAACTCAAGGAAATGTTAAACATCCTTAGTCATCAGAGAAATGCAAATCAAAACAACTTACACCTTTTTTTACTTTTCTGCACATAAAATCATTCATACATTCTCCGGGATAATTCCACCTCCATATATCATCTTCAACAAGAGTGGAAAACAAATTATACGCACCATTTATTAGACACACATCAAGTACTCTCTTTCTGGGGCTGAGGAGCTGGAGTGGCAGTTAAGAGTGCACTGTTCTTGCAGAGAAAGGGCCCAAATTAGATTTGAAGCACCCATGTCAGTGGCTTCCAGCCACCTGTCATTCTAGCACCAGGGGAACCAACACCACTAAATAGTTCATTCACAAACACATACCCACACACCACACAGAAATATACATATTGAATTTTTTTTAAACTTAAAAAAAAACCTTTATTTCCTAGCAGCTCACAGGTCCCCAAGGAATACCTATGTTTTGGACTTTTGAGGATGTATATGGATAGGAAGTGGTTGAGGAAAGTAGCACAAGAGAGAAATATACTGGAACACACCAGAAATATATGTATGAATGTTTTTCTATTATTTTCCATGGTGGGAAACTTCTCATTTTACAAGTAACCACAGGTATTTCTTGGCAGTGTACTGTTACGTATTATGGCGATAAAAATTAAAATATACAGACTCTGATTTCAGTAAATTAATTATGAGCTAAAACAAAGAAGAAAAATGTCTATATATCTTTATGGATACACAGGTGCGCACACATACATACACACGCTCACACACATGCCTGTCATTCAAGTCATAGGGACCTGGAGGTAGAACTTGAAAAGACTTTAGTCAAAATAAGATGGGTAGATTTGGGGTGGCTTTTACTCCTGGAAACAATAAGAAAACACACAAAAAGTATATTTTTAAAAAATTATATTTTTCTAATCTTTAGACACCAAAAAGTTATTTATTAAAGACACCATGACTATTTATCTTTTTCATTGTCAAATTATCAAATCTGATAAAAAATAATCATGTATTAAGTAAATAATCAGAAGCAGGCACAGAAAAGGAATTTGTGTGGCCTTCTCACAGTGCTGTGAGCAGTGATTTAGCAATTCAATCTGCAGACAGAAATCCCTGGTCACTGAATTGTGCCAAGTTGCTTTGTTACCAAATGAAGACTTTCAGTCAAACATGTAACATTGCTGAAATGAAGAAATATTTCCAGTATAAACTGGAGAGAACTGATAAATCAAGGATTTCATCTCCTCAAATTCATTTTCATAGCGTTGATTGTTCTTTCGAGCTGCAAGAGAAAAATTAGAAAAATAATGTTCATTTTTTTAAAAAAAGATTGGTTGACAAGATTTTCAAAAGACTACTTTATAATAGTTGTTCCTGAGAGCAGGACTATTCACTGGGGAAGAAAGCACAAGAAGAAAAATGCCTCAGAGATGCATACAATACCAATACAACTGTGCCGATGTAACTACAGTCGCTGTTGTTAGAGCAGCTCTCGCCCCCGATTCAGTCTACCATTCATTACAAGACTACATGTGCACAGGATTTGATAGAGGCCTGGGATGAATGTAGAGACAGGACATGGATCCATTACCAGGGAAGTAAGTATAGCTGAGTGGACATGCAGAACTAAATGGTGGCCTCTTTATAGCACACCTACACTGGGAGGGTGCACAGGTTAAAGGAGTGGAGAAGCTAAAGTGAGTGCCAGCAGAGGAAATAAGGCAGAATTATTCAACAAAGGAGATCAGTGAGAAGTTTGTAGACGGGTGAGAACTAAGCTTTGAGAATAATGTCAGGGTCAATACAGGTCCTGATATTTTTATAAAGCATGTTGGCAGATATAGATCAAACAACCACCATAAGATTTAAGCTACAGCAAAGCCCACTCTGCCCAGTAAGGCTATCCACTTCCCCTCATAGAGGAAGATGCTCCTTTGAACCAACACTACGTATTAGATGTTTTTCACAGATTCCTCCATTCAAATATATATCATTTCAAACACAGACCAGATAGAGTTTGTTAGATTTCTAATACGAGCAAGAAGGTAGACAAAAAGCATAGGGGGGAGCTGGGGCTAAGATGAACACCGGGCTCATCAAGTCCTTAACTGGTCACCTCAATGATGTCTGTCCCCTGCATACTGCCTCTATGCTCTCACCAATATCACTCAACATACCTACGCCCAAATTCTCCATTTAACCACAAATATAGAATGCATGAAAATCCAGGCTAGTAACATTTCTCAGTATCCCATTGCTTATGGACAGACAATCATAAAGCCCCAGGCTGTGGCAGGATATATTTCCATTTATATCATTGTCTTGAAAAAATAACAAGTAATGCCCCCAAAGTTATTATAATTACATCATTGTTCTTGAAAGATCAGAATTGAAAGTATTCAAGGAGAAATAAGAACTCCACATTCTTTAAATCGCTGTACAAGGATTCAGGCCACTAGATCACAGATGACTCTGTTAAATATAGTTGCCCTGATTTTTAATGACTACCTAATATCTCAATTTCAATGCCTTCACACTATTTAATATTTTCTAATTAAATCTATAGACCTTATTTAACAGCTAAAGAATAAAAAATATACAGGAGCCAAGAGAAGGGCACACAGTTTCCCTCCAAAGTCATAACTTGAGTAAAGAGATCATACACCCATATACACATTACCTTCAGAAACAAGGAAATCCGCCAAGTAAAACGCAGTCTTCACAGCATTTGGTGCGTGGGAAATACCTCCCAAGTCTTTCCACTCATATGGGGCTTTCTCAGGATGCCACTGGACAGCATATATTGGATACGTAAATCCTGGGTGGAGAACACACACCAGTAAGCACAAAGAATGGTTTGTGATGATGTTCCTATACTGTTTCATATAAATGCTATCTAAAACATTACAACTCACCAAAATCACAAACCCCAAAAGTTGCACATATGGTCTCACACAAAGCACTGCTCATGGCCAGGGCATCTCACTGATTTGTATCCTCTTAAAACGTGAATGTGAGTTGTATTTCCAGGAAATGAGAGTGAAGTAAAACAGCTGGCCTGGGAATCCTCCCAGTTCAACAGCCAGGGCCACACCCATGCCAGGTATACATTTTACCAGTGAGTTCTATCTTCAGGCCTGAGTGCACACTCAGATGGTGACACACAACTCTAGGTCTGCACCTTGCCCCTCTTCTTACATCTTCTAATCCCATAACGACTTAAGGAAATAAGAACAAACCATGCCATCATTTTTATATTCACCAATCTGTCTCAGCCTATGGGATGATTAGTGACTTTAGAAAAACAATTGCTAAAATAAATTTTGATAGTTTAAAAACAGCTGTACTCTGAGTGATTGTAGGTCAATTATGTTTAGAACTCTTAGATATTTTATATACTCTTAGCTAGGTAAAATTATTTAAACTTTTAGATTAGGATGAAAACAGTTCCGTGTGGGGAGGAAGTCATATACGAGAATGGCCCCTTGCATGCTGACTGGTTAGAACTGAGAAAATGCCACTCATCACTTCCTCACCTTTCCTACATGCTTTAGCAGTTTCAGGTTTTTAGGACAGTATATATCTCTGAAAGTCTTTATCCACATGTGTCTTTCCTCGTTTGAATAGAAAGCAAGGTCTGCCCCTCCCCCATCAGCGCTTTAGAATGGAAACCATGATGGCTCTCAGAAAGCACTTGGAGAACACAGCTATCCAGAGAAAGAACGCCATCCTCTCACACCCCACTCCGACTCTCCACTTGCACAGCAGCTTGAGAGAAAGTAAACACTGCATCCAGCCTTACTGGAGTGCACAAGAAGCAAACACGGCCAGCGAGCAGCTCTAAACACACACCCCTCACACCCTCTGCCTCCTCTCCCTCTCACTCTGCTGCACTGTCTCTGTTCTGGGAGTACTCACAGGCAAAAGCAAGGCTGAGGTTGAATATGTCTAAATGAGGATTTATCTGATAATCAGGCACACAGAGACATACAGATGCTGACATTCAGAAACAAGTAAGACTTGCTCTTTAGAAAATGGTTATTGAGAGCCCAAAGGCATTCCGCTGCAACTGTAGAAATTATAACCCTCGTCACTAATTTAGAACAAGATCAAAAGTGAGATAAAAATATGCAAGAAGTAGAGCATCTGGGGCTCCTAACTCACGGCTGTCATCAAAGTATCAGGCTGGTATGATGACATGATCAGAAGAACCAAGGAACCCAAATCTCTAATTTCCAACTTTATACTTTAAATGGCCATTCATTCATTATCTCTGTCTTCCCCAAAGCCCTAGAAAAAGCAAAGACAAAACTCCAGTTCTCAGTGGGCTCTTAGTCTAAATGGAAAGACAGTGCTTGAACAAATCCAAGTAAAGAGCAACATGCCCAAGGAACACAAAGAAAACACACAGAGCACCAAGACATGAGGAGGAAAATGATGAAGGCTTCTCAAAGATGAGATAGGTAGCTTGAGCTTTTCAAGGCAGGAGAGAGCTTACCAGAAGGCATCAGGGACGTGAGGAGCTTTGGGTGACATGAGAAAATATGGGAGGAAAGAGGTGGGAAACACGGCTCTGTCTGGAGAGGGCAGAAATGGATGTACAAATCTCAAAGGAACACAGTCCGCAGGGAAAGCAGCAGAGAGCATGGGTTACATGACCAGGTAATTTGAGACGTGTTTCTCAGTGAGATTTCATGCCTACTTGCAAGGTATGGGCAGTTAGGAGGAAGCTGGGTAGAGAGGAGAAAGTCTATACAAGATAGACTTGGGAAACAGAAATCAGCTTCAAGTTTTTAGAAGCAGACAATGAGGCAGGGAAGCCAAAGTTGACTCAAGATTTCTACTGCAAGACGTTTGGGAGGTGATGATACTAGCAACTGGGTGGAAAGATGACAACCTCACTTCACCCTGAGCTGACCAACATTTCTCGGGATTTCCTGCATAGACATTTTTCCCACCTCTTGATTTAACAAATATGCGTGGTTTAGGAGCATTCCCCCAGATTTGGATGCTGGAAAGTTAATTCCTAAATCTTGTTACTGGTACATAGAAGTGGAGCCTGTAGGAATTGGGATTAGAACAGGTTAGACAGGTGAGGCCGTAATAACATCAGTGATTCTGCAAGCAGGAAAACTGCCCTGTCATCCCTTCGTGATTTGCCATGTGAAACTCAGTGATGCTCTTTATAGCTATGAAGTCCTCACCAGATGCTAACACTATGTTCCAGGACCCACTAACCTCCAGAAAAGTGGAGATTAATAAACCTCTATTCCTTTTAGATCATGCCGTCTCAGAGATTCAGTCTCAGCAACATAAAACAGACGAAGTCACAGTGGCAAGACCAATCTCCAAGTAACAATCACTGCCCCACCTTACTGTGGTATTCTCCTCTCTAGGACTCTGTCCTCTCAGGTTGCTCTCTCCAGCCTCACCAAATCAAAGAGTCTACATGATACAAAAGCAGAGAAAGTGTCTTCTGTCTCTGGGTCCCTTTCCTGTGTCCAGCTCTTCCAAATACCCCATCAGCCTTTTCTCATAGAGGGTCCCATTTAAGTTTACAGCCACGCAGTCATCACACATTCTGAGAGACAGAACATAAAGTCAGGAAAGTAACGCCGGGCAGGGGTGGCGCACGCCTTTAATCCCAGCACTTGGGAGGCAGAGGCAGGCAGATCTCTGTGAGTTCAAGACCAGCCTGGTCTACAAGAGCTAGTTCCAGGACAGGCTCCAAAATCACAGAGAAACCCTGTCTCCAAAAATAAACAAACAAAAAAACATATTCACCACCACACACACTAAAACAATCAAGTGTTACCAACACTTGCAAATCCCCTCTTTGGTGCAATAACTACTGTAATAATTGTACGTCTCCTCTATGAAAAATATTTTCAAGTTACCATCAAGAGTTATAGATCTGCCTTGACATCATGTTTTGAAAGATCATAGAAATTAAAACTAAATTTAATAGATATCACCATCTAGGAGGAATCATGGCAGCACACATCTGTTACCACAAAGCTCAGCAGGCTGAACAGGAAGACTGCTACGGGCTGGAGGCCAGCCTGGGACAGAGAGTTCCTAGTTAGCCTGCACTACAGAGAGAGACTGCCTCAAAAAGCAAACAAAAATATAGTATATATTTTGTCGTGCGTTTTTTTATGAACTCAAAGTTGTTTTCAAAGACCATTCGCAATGAGGAACACAGAGATGTGCACTGACTTAAATGACAGAGGCCATCTCCATCTGGTTCTTCATCCTCACCCTTCCTTGGTCCTCCCTCCTCTTCTCCATCATCCCCCCAGGTCAACCTCCACTGATTTGAAAGTGGACAGGATGTTCTGTCTTCGAACTCTAAAGTCACATAACTTCACTCCCAAGAAAAGAGGTCCATAAAAGCGAGAACATTTTAAGTCTCTATGTTCTATAGTGGCACATACCTTCCATGGATGAAATGAACTCTATATTGCCGTCTGTATTTGTTGTTAATATATTGAAAACCTTCTTTAACTTTTCATTTTTTGTAAAGTTCTAAAATATAAGAATAGAACAGGGGTCAATTCCGTAGTTCTCCTAAATGTGCTCTTCTCCCCCAAGGAGATGCTACAGGTGGTGTAACCCTGGGATACCTTCACAGAGAGGCTCCACTTGTGAAAATTTGCAGTCAGAGGCTCTAATGCTAGTGACACCAATAACTCGGCAGGAAAATTCTGGAACATTCTGCCCTGTAATGCACCTAAAATAATTTAAGCACAGAGAAATTACTGAAACACATAAACATATCAAACCTACTAAGTCACTTACCTGCAGCCAAACAGCAGCCATTATTAAGACATAATTAAGATGAGTAAATGGTGAGCCGTGTAGTCGGGCCGAGGCCTGGCAAACATGGATACAAAGGTGATATGCTCCAGATGCAATTCCCTGTCTTAAGTTTCTAATATGAGTAACTACAAATAGGCTAGCCATGAAAGAACAGAGAATCTTAACTCTGGGTCTCAGAAACCTCTGAAAAATAAGAACAATTTCCAAATCTGTATGCTTGTGTTCCCATAAAAAGGACGTAGCATTTCCAATGTATTTTCAAAGGTATATAGAACTTAAAAGAAGAGGACACTGAGAACAGATTAATGAAAACCAACGGCCATAAGAGAACCTACTGCTTTGTTAACCAATTCAAACTTTTAAGGGACAGGGCTGGATAGATGACTCAGCAGTAAAGAACACTTGCTGCTCTTGCAGAGGATTCAGGCTCAATTCCTAGCATCCATGTATAGCAGATCACAATCACTTCTAACTCCAGCTTCAGGAGATTCTACTCCTTCTTCTGGTGTATACACACACACAAACACACACACACACGACAGAGAGAGAGAGAGAGAGAGAGAGAGAGAGAGAGAGAGAGAGAGAGAGAGAGAGAGGGAAACAAAACCTAATAACTTACAAGATAGGAACAATGGAGAATTGGGACATGCAATACCAAATTAAAGTCATTTCAAGTGTTTGCCTCTGATTTCCATAGACCCATATTTAAAAAAANAAAAAAAGAAACACCCTGCATAACTAGGAAATGCTGCTTCTACAAATCCCAGTGGTAGGTGTGGGACACAGTTTTATGAATTGCTGGTCAGGGAGGAAAACGAGACTCCTACAGCAATATAAGCTGTTACCATTCCTCTCGGTTGCCCCCAGAACTAAACAGTAAGATCCTGTTGCTGAGGATACCACACCCCTTGGATACATAAAATAAAGAAACCAAACTGGAACTGGGATGGAAGCTTCCTCCCTGCTGGAGTGCTTGCATAGTGCCAGAAAGTGCCGTGCAAGTTGTTGAGGGAGAAAAGGCAACAATGGCTTCACGCAGCTGTGAACCCTGTAAACTACAGTGCCAACCTGAAAAGCAAGCTATGCTCCTTGGTATGATAAGTGTCATGATTGCTACTGTAGTAAAGCAACTTCTCTTAGATTAGATTTAAGGCTGCCTTCATAGGAGAAAATATATGCCTGGGCCTATAAAATCCAGGCACCTAAAATAATTTAAGTATGGAGAAATGACTTATACATGAAAAAATAAAATCCACTGAGTCACTGACCTTCAACTAAACAGCAGACATTATTAAGACACAATCAGGATGAGTAAATGGTGAACAAAACACAGTGTTTCCAGAGAAGTCTGTGGTTGGCCCAATGCATGTATAACATGGATGCTGAGAAGATCATGGGCCCTAAAGGGAAACTCACTACTGCTGTTTAGCTAAATTGATATGATGACAAACCACAATCTAAATATTTGTGTTTATACCTATAGACAAATGCTAGCCTTTAGTTAAAGAATTTTCTCTTTGCAATGAATGTAGACTCGTGGCTCATCAAAGTGATGAGAATAAGTGATGCTTGAATGCTCAGTCCTAAACAGGACATCCATCCCACGTTCTCTACAGATCAAGGAACATGGCAAGAGGAGGAGGAAAAGTGTAAAGGTCAGAAGAATGTTTAGTCTTAAACAGG